>NC_140282.1:7501144-7582802 GCF_964030765.1 Micromesistius poutassou
AATTAGAACATTTACGTTTAAAGGACATGACTGGTCGACCAAAGCCTCCTTTTGACTGAGACCTTTTGATTCTTCGATGGCCGAATCGCCTCAGAGGATGTTGTTTTCTGTTTTCGTGCCACGAATGTAAACAATAGCAATAAAGCGCTTTGGTTGTTGTATTGGAGATGTTGTATTGAGATCACACTTCTGTTGTCCACACTCTGACCTGAGGACATTGATTCCAAAGACGAGAGCGCTATGTTTCCCTAGGTTTACATTCCTGGCAGGCGCTACATGGAACTACTTTTGACAGATTGTATTTGTAACCAATGTTTGAGTGCAGCTCGGAGAGGCAGCTCCGATGGCTTGATCACCGTATTGTCCTTTAACGTCCAGGGTGACATTAGCGTCAACATCAGTTTGTCAAACACGATGTAAGAAGCAGAAAACAAAGAAACATCAGTGCAACAGCCGTAGCCTTTCATGAGGAAAGACAAATACTCTCAGGACGATGTGATCGGTTAGACTTGACATTTATCTTCCTACAAACAAACGCTTATTTGTTCATTTGGCTCATTGTTCAAAAGGCATCTCTTCCACAGCCAACATACAAATCAGAATAATGATGAAAAATACTTTGAACTTGAATTTAAATCATGTATTCGTCTTTTCTTTCAATGGTTAAAATGAAAAACACCTTTGTTTTTTAAAAGGTTTGACATTATTCGTTCGCGTTTAGCTTGCATTAGCTGACAAATGGGTCATTCGATTCAGGTTACAAGTGACGACTAAGTAGGTCATTAGAAGTCACAATCTAATTCTAACAAGGCTTCATCATTAATTCAAGAGCCCACTTTCACCTTCCAGCACCTGACACCCCACTTTATCCATTTCTATAATGGCTACTTCTTCTTTTTATTCATGTTCCACAGTTAATATAACACATGGATAGTTATATTCTCTCTCCATCAGAGATACAGTCTGGGGCTCAGAACACATTTACATTTGATCTCAAACCTAAGTTTGAGAAGACAGTTTCCATCTTCTCTCGGTCTCTTTCTATTTTCTGTATTATGTACTCCCTGGGCTCAGCTCTGGATCGTACAATCAGCGGTGCTGGGAGATGTTCCCAGCGTCCCCGCGGGCCGTGACAGTGACGGAAAGCCTCCAACATGAACTGTGATGTTATCACACACCGCTCGGCGATGTGAGTCAACGGCTGAGGTCTAGTTTACCGTCTCCTCCCTGAGGCCGTTACGGTGTCAGGGCTGCAGCCTCCTGCATGTGGTCCGTTAGAGAGGGAGGACGACCTCTCTGAAGGACACCTCCAGTCCGCCACCAGTCTCTTTATTCCCGGTGGAAGACAGGAGGGACGAGGCTTCGCTCTCCTCTCCTCACCTCACCAGGGTATTGAGCCTGCGGCAACAGGACGGGTTTGTTTCTCTCTTTCTGAGTTTGCGGCCCTGACAGGCTAAACACAAACTGTAATGGACGCCGTCACTTAGAACCTGAGCGAGAAAGGGAAGGCAGGGAGGAAGGCTTTTAAACAGGCAAGTGCAAATGGTACTTCAGAAGGACCGAACAAAGTAAACAGTGTTCAATCAGTCACACAGTGGAGATCTGGCTGAGTGCTGGCTCCATGCTGAGCTGGATTTCAAGCAGTATATGCCTCAAATTGTTTCAGACATCCTATGAAGAAATGATAGGATGGATGATAGGATAAGTGTGCTCCTACCTAACCGCTTCCTAGACCCTCAGAATCAGTCTCTAAAGATGTAGGCCTATGATGAAAAGTAATGGCTTATGCCTTGCTCGGCTGAAAATGATGAAGAAATACAGTTCATTTGTTTATTGTTCAGCTAAGTCACTATTGATTTAGTTAGTTGTATCGTGTTTCATCAAATATCATCATGAAAATATTCACTAGCAGTAAAACGGCCATAATATTGTCACTTTGCAGTGTCTATTAGCACAGTATATACACGTTAAGTATTGAATCCAATATCATGAACATATTCTCTAGCAGTATAATAATCACTTTATTGCCACTTGTCGCGTTCTCTTTGTGTAATCTAATCTTCCAGTTTCCCCGTGTAACCTTCCTTCCATTGGTTTAACAGGTTTCTCTCTGTTTTCTGCTTGCTGTTCCTCTTTGTTTAGATCAAATACCTCAAGACCGAGATGGAGAAAAAGACCAAAGTAATTAAAGATCTACAGCAAGAGGTAAGCATCTGTTAATGTAGCTCCTCTCCACCGCGGTGCGCTAGTGGCTGCTCCCCAGGTGAAGGCTTTTGCTGGGAGTGTTTATGAAACCTCTGAAATACTGTGGGACCAAAAAAATGATTTTGTCAGCGTGATATTATTGGAGAGAAGGAGCAGTAAAGTTAAAATAGTAATATTTTACCATCAGCCATCATGCACACCGGTGCAGTGAGTCCTGCAGATCTTCTCTGCAGGATCACAGCTGCTCAGAGACCATTGTTCAACTGCTCCACGACTATCTCACAAAGCGTGAAGGACTATTTCCACACGTATCATTTTTATATAAACAATTGAAACCTACCTAAGTAGAGGCAGGTGAATGTCACGTGACATCAATCTGATATTGTGTATTTCTGATACTGCCTGCTCACTCAGCCTATTAGCCTCGTTACCAACTTGAGGACTTGAGACATGTTCCTCCTGGTTAGCATCAAACCTCCTTCCCAAACGATTCCAGAGACGTGCATTCATACTTGAGCTGGAAACGCTTTGACCTCCTGCAGAGAGTCAATAATGCACATGGATGCTGAATTCTGTTCTCAGATCCAAGGTGACGTCTTAAAGATAAAAAACATCATTGTTCGTGGGAGGAACAGCAGAGTAAAATGAGTTGCTGAACAAAGCTGTTAATATGCTCTCTTTATGACTCTGATGTCTCATGGTTCTGTCCTGCTCGGCCCCGTGCCACTGGCAGCTCTTCCTTACCGGGCGACGTAGAGGACACGATGTCCCCCACACACTCTTTATATAAACATTAGCATTATAACCCTATGGATTATTATTAATATATATGAGGAGATAATCTAGTAGCACCTCATGCAACATGACTAATCTGTATATCAATGTGTTGGTATTTCTATTTGTGTGTGTGTATGTGTGTGTGGGTGGTTGTGGTTGTGGTTGTGGTAGTGTGAGTGTGTGTGTGTGTGTGTGTGTGTGTATGTGTGTGTGTGTGTGTGTGTGTGTGTGTGTGTGTGTGCCAAGAGACATGAAGGCTGTCATTTCTAAAATAACTTTTGCTCTGAAACTCTTTATCTCACTCTCCTCTATGCTTTTAGGGCAACATGAATATTAATAAATATGCTAGTTTCCACACAATCAAGAAACATGGTAATGTTATTATTGGTAATATTGCTCTGCCCGTTATTCTAAAATCAGATAGCGGTACAGAAATGCTGTCATCACATCTCCCAACGTTCCAGATCTGACTCTGGTAGGAGACATCAGAGACTAAGAGGCTGCTGTCATTACAGACGGTTTATCTGTCAGTGTTTTAGGAGCAGATGGAGACAAAGAGCTTCCTAAACGCTCTCTGCTCCAGCAGGGTGGAGCCTCCTCAAGAGAACCTGAACCTCAAAGCCTTTGTGATCAGACTCCCGTCATGTGGTTCTGTACGTTATGAAGGAACGGCCATCTGGGTTGTTCAAAAACACACAGTAGTGATACTAACTCCAAAAAGTGGTTATTAATGAGTATGAATGAGTTTATTGTTATAATAATAATATAGTAATAATTAGAATAATGAGAAAATAAAGAAAAGTCATTTATAGAACAACCCCCCACCATTCTACGATTTAGCGTTTATGGGGAGAAATAATTTGAACTGTTCAATAACAGCGTGACCTCGAGTGGGATACCGCTTCCACCGTTCTATAAGCGGTTCTCATTAGTAAACAGTAATAAGCGACCACACCACCATTATTATTTGCTTGTTTCTCTTATCATTTATTTGGCTCCGCCAACACCTAAAATTCTGCTGCTGGCCTGTTGCCAAGCAACACGTGAAGGGGTCCTGCTCTGTACGTTGTACTGTACTGTACGCTTTACATCATGTTCACTCAGCTCAACACGCAGAGCTCTGTGTTTACATTCACATTGAGGCCGTTCACCAGACCCTTTTATCCAAAGCTATTCACAAATAGTACATTTGTCAGAAGAAAGAGAAACAACAATATATCGCTGTCTAGGTTAACCCATTCCCTGTACACAACAGAGACAGCTAGGATAAGATGCTAAGATGCTATCTAAGTACTTTTTTTTATTACTTTTTTTTGCCAGGACGTACAACATACAGTAAGTGCGTAGGAGGGCTGGGAGGGGGGGGGGGGGGGGGGGGTGAGCTATGCAGAGGCTAGGTCAGGGCTATTCAATTACAAATTCAGTTTGGCCAGATTTTCAAAACAATAAATTCAGTTGGGCTAGACATTTTCAGCAGCAAGCAGCAGTAATAACAAATAAATTTTGGACCAACACAAATGAATGTATTGAAAAACACAAACGTTTTACTAATTGTCACATCTGAAAAAGTACATTAAAAACTAATAAAAATATATAACATCTTTGGTGAAATCTGACCTAGGCAAAACTCTGAAAACAAAAAAGTGTACAATATTAGGCCTATCAATAGCCAGTTTCCTTTTTGAAATAAAATGAAATAAATATTTGTCTCAAAAAAATTAGTAAAATAAATAAATTTATTTATTTATTTTTTACTTTTCTATACGCTTTTTGCGGGACCACGGGCTGGGCCGCTCGGAAGGTGCTTGTGGGCCGCCATATGAACAGGCCTGGTCTAGGTGAACTGTGAACCATGTACAGTATGTACAGTAGAGTCCCTCAGTCTGCTGCGTAACACAGTACCGTGCCCTCGTGGACACACCCTCAGTGCTTTGATTGACAGCTGTGTTTGTCCTATGGTGACACCTCTGTGAAATAGGGTCTTTTATCCGAGACAATCCGATTGATGCTAACAAAACGCCCTGTGAGAAGAGAAGAGCCTTCCTCCAGCGGGGCTGACCGTAGGGCTGTGAGGGCTTGTTACATTCAGACTCTTACTTAACTGAGCCCTTAGATTATCCCTCATTTAGTTAAGCATCAAAGCAGAATTATTCTCTGGTGTTTCCATGCCATCCTCTACTTAAATTGATCCACATCTATATGGAGCATAACCATCCAATTAAACATTGTCTCATCCCCCAGACTAAACATATCCATACTTCTAAACTGATTCTCCAACATGGTGTTATGTTAAACCTTGTTAAACTGTCCGTTTGGTTTGTGTGCTCGCTGTTTCCTTCATACATTATGAAACTAAGAATAACACAGTAGACCTTCAATCATTGACTGCTGAAAGTTAAATGGCATATGCAACCCCAAATGAATGAAAAGTATGATTTAGAATTGGATAAAGAATAATCACAACTGTAAGGCTAACTACCATGTGTGGCCTGCATTAGGCAGTCACACTAACTCGAGTCACTTAAATCTTTTATAATATTTAAGCTTCATTCAATCGTTCCGTCTAGAGAGCCTGGAATGCCAAATCAAACGATGACTAAGTCATGAGGAGAAAGCTACAATCAAAGGGAAGCTGTTGTTTGTTTAGTGTGTCGTCACGATGCGAGCAGAACGTCCCGGCTGAGTCCTGCTCCCTGCTGTAGTCTGGACCCATATGAAACCATTCGCTCCCATATGGGTCCTGTCTGAGTCCTGCTCCCTGCTGTAGTCTGGACCCATATGAAACCATTCGCTCCCATATGGGTCCTGTCTGAGTCCTGCTCCCTGCTGTAGTCTGGACCCATAAGAAACCATGCGCTCCCATATGGGTCCTGTCTGAGTCCTGCTCCCTGCTGTAGTCTGGACCCATAAGAAACCATGCGCTCCCATATGGGTCCTGTCTGAGTCCTGCTCCCTGCTGTAGTCTGGACCCATATGAAACCATGCGCTCCCATATGCTTGCCCACTGCTGTCTGTCTGCTTTAGGGTAACTATATTTACATATTGATGGTTATTGTGGAACTTTCTAATGTCAGCTAGCCGGTGGTCTATAGAGGTAATGCAGAGTGGAGTGTCTATAGAGGTAATGCAGAGTGGAGCCACAGTGTCTAAAGAGGTAATGCAGAGTGGAGCCACAGTGTCTATAGAGGTAATGCAGAGAGGAGCCACAGTGTCTATAGAGGTAATGTAGAGTGGAGCCACAGTGTCTATAGAGGTAATGCAGAGTGGAGCCACAGTGTCTAAAGAGGTAATGCAGAGTGGAGCCACAGTGTCTAAAGAGGTAATGCAGAGTGGAGTGTCTATAGAGGTAATGCAGAGTGGAGCCACAGTGTCTAAAGAGGTAATGCAGAGTGGAGCCACAGTGTCTATAGAGGTAATGCAGAGAGGAGCCACAGTGTCTATAGAGGTAATGTAGAGTGGAGCCACGGTGTCTATAGAGGTAATGCAGAGAGGAGTGTCTATAGAGGTAATGCAGAGAGGCGTGTCTATAGAGGTAATGCAGAATGGAGCCACAGTGTCTATAGAGGTAATGCAGAGATGCGTGTCTATAGAGGTAATGCAGAGTGGAGTGTCTATAGAGGTAATGCAGAGTGGAGCCACAGTGTCTATAGAGGTAATGCAGAGTGGAGCCACAGTGTCTATAGAGGTAATGCAGAGGTGTGTCTATAGAGAGGGTTCACGGCCGTCATTGATTAAATGGTAAATGGTAAAATGGTAAATGGTCCTCATTTATAAAGCGCTTTTATCCAAAGCGCTTTACAGTGTTGACTGACATTCACCCATTCATGCACACATTCACACACCGACGAGTCGACCACGCAGGGCGACAGCCGGTCAGGAGCAGTCAGGGTGAGGCGTCTCGCTCAAGGACACCTCCACAGTCCGCTAGGAGGAGCTGGGGATCGAACCAGCAACCTTGCGGTTACCATTATTAAAGAATAAAAGAATAAAGAATAGATCATGCCAGTCATTCAGTAGAGATGGAGGCAGCCGCTGCTGACGGCTCAGAGTGAAGCTGGAGCCTGAGCACAGAAAGGTAATGGAAAATGAATTGGAAAATACCTGGAGAGGGATAAGCTGAGTGGGAGCCTGACTCCTCTCAGAGCAGAATGTGTTTCTGCCTTACATTGTAACCCTTGATACGGCGAGGAGACCCAGCATCACTAACTTATGGATTCTGATTGGCTGGAGCTTTTTTGAGCAAAGTAAGGTCATGCCCATATTTGGATATCAATTGCCGCCCTGTGAGGCCAATACTGATATCCATAGCGAAACTCAAAGTCCCATTTCTGGACGGTCTCACATGACTATAGCAGTGATAAACAACATGGTAACGTTTGGGGTGTAAGTGAAGCTGATTGGAGGGCTTGTATTCCCCCCCCCCCCCCCGGGACTAGCACACCTCATCTGTCATTTAAGCGCGGTGGCATTGTGACATTTTAAGCTTTGGCTTTTCCTCTGTTCCAGATCAGTCTGGGGGGGGGTTAGTCGGACTGTGTCCGCAGAAGTGTGAACTTTACGTACTCTAGTGCTGGCATTTAGGATGTGGCTCTCCCAGAGCACTCTGATGTGATCACATGAAACACTAAAGGATTAAAGGTCAAACGCACGTTGTCCCAGTCAAGCTTTTTGTTTATGGTGAATAATATAAAAATGAATCATTTTATCTACATAACCTTTGTCCAACTTTAGAACCTAACTGAACTGTATTAATAATATGTAGAATACCGTTGTTAATTATGAATTATAGTACATTTATAATATATAATACACTATTCATAACAATGAATGACAAATTAACACTTACGACATCGCTAAAACAAATCCAAGATCCATTTAAAGAGGCGGTGAAAGATAGGACAACAACTTCCTGAGTCACCAGAGCAAGAAAGGGAGTGAGAGAGAGTGAGAGAGAGTGAGAGAGGGTGAGAGAGGGTGAGAGAGGGTGAGAGAGAGTGAGAGAGAGAGTGAGAGACAGTGAGAGAGCGAGTGAGAGTGAGAGAGAGTGAGAGAGAGTGAGCACGCCAGCAAACATCAAATCGTTCCAAATAAATCTGACAACAGACACAGAAAACCCTTCTGAAGTATCACAGCAGAATGTCACGAGGCGTCCGACCATCAAAGGTTCCCCTGGCGTGGCGCTCCGTGTGTCCGCGGTTTACCGCCGGCTGTCAGGCTGGAGCGGCGCCTCATAACGTTTATCGTCCTTCATCATCCTCACTGCATCACAAACAGGTAGGAGTGAGTTTGAGGACGCAGGCTCTGAGAGTGACGTGTGACAGTGGCTTTGTTGAAGCGTTCATTTTAAACACCCCCATGAGAGCACTACCTAATTGTTAAGAGTGACTCACCAACACAAACACAAGGTCATCGCAGGTCATTATCGCTCATTGTCGCCGTGTTGAGTGACGCTCCCAGCACTGTAAAGAGAGAGCTTCTATTGGGAGCGTTACGACTCGTGAGATAGGGCTGGCTGCTCTTCAAACCATTAACACTCACACATTCATTTGGTGTCAACATTTAATAATAATCGTTATGTCATAATCATTTCTTCATGGTGTTGACTCGTGGAAACATTTAGGATTCAAAATATGCTAATATAATGGAACTCTTATAAACATAATATGTATATATACATCAGGTTTAGTGCCGTCTGGTGTGTAGTTCTGTGGTCAGAACACATGTAACACATGCGTTGTGTACTGGGGTGTGCAGTCCCACACACCACACAGACCTTCTCTTTTAACTCTCCATCACTCCATCAGGAGTGTACCGACACGTTAAAAAGCTGCTGTGTGTGTATGACGGTATAGATGTTCTTCTGCGATACTTGTTTGACCTTCTACCTTATCTTACGGAGTACCTCCCTCCACTTCTCTCTGTGTTCAGGGTAACCCTCTGAATCCACAGTATTCGTCTGATAACACACGGTGGTAGTTTAGTAGCCAGTAGCGGTCTGCCGTCTCCACCCCCCCTCGGCGCTGGGGATTATTCCTCAATTGTAGGAGCAGATTCCAATTTTCCAAATCAGCAATCGATAATATTTCTTTATATGCAGTTTCTTCTTTTTTTCAGAATGTACCTGTGTTTTAATA
The DNA here is from genome assembly GCF_964030765.1 of Micromesistius poutassou. Taxonomy (NCBI): domain Eukaryota; kingdom Metazoa; phylum Chordata; class Actinopteri; order Gadiformes; family Gadidae; genus Micromesistius; species Micromesistius poutassou. The sequence continues at coordinate 7,510,261 of NC_140282.1, forward strand.
TTCCAAGCATTGCTGTTTTAATCAATAAGTGTCGTATATGTATCTGAATGCTCTCCGTGTGAGGGCTCAACCTCTCGGACACTAACATAACACCACGGTGTGTGGCGCATTACGTACAACATCAGTCCTCATAGAGCTCAAACACAACGACGGTACGACGGAAAGCATCACAGAGTCGCCGTGGGGCAACACGCCCCCCCTCCCTCCTACAACTCTCAGCCCAAAATATGTTCTTTGAAATCCCAGTTTCTGAACTCCATCTGAAACAGCAGCTTTACTGCTCTTAAATAAGAATCAGATCAGGATAGGGTGTTCACCTCCGCGTCTCAATAACTACCCATCAATGCATCAGAAGACGCAGACGTAATATGCGTAACGTTGACCTTACATTTGCATTTACATTGGAAAAGGCAACATTTTCCAGAGAGATTACAGAAGGCTACATGTTATCATCCAGGCGTGGTGGCCTCTGCTGTGGAGGTATTCTTTGATGCACCTGAAGCGAGGAACATCTTAAAGCGATGCGACAGCTATGCTTACCCTGGCCCCGCGTTCCATTACGATAACCTGCTCTCACACTGCACATCCTCGCAGATGGCACATCGCGGCGAGAGGGGAAGCCTCCAGGCTGCTCTTCACTGTAAAGTCACAATCAATGACTGTCTTTCCGAGCGTTCTCGATGATTGCCTATTATGAGTGTTTTGAGTGAAAATGATTTACAGATTGACTCAGGCCTGCTGGGATGCATCAGGCTGTCTGAGACTCCAGCTCCGTCTCCCCGCTGATGTGTTTAGTCGCAAATGGTTTCCTGTCATTGTCTTCTTTCTGTCTCCCTTTCCTTCCTGAATATATATTGCATTGCGTTAAAAGAGATAAACAAACAGAGAGCGGGGGGGCGTCAGGCCCTCACCACAAACACATATCACCAGGGTGGATGTTTCCATCACCCCTGGACATTAATACAATACATTCTATATATTTTAAACATTTAATGCTCTCTAAAGATGATTTGATGCACATCAAGGTTGATTTAAAAGGAAAAGGCTAAGAATACTTCTAACGCAGAATCTTTGTATACTACAGGGCATGTTTGCATGTTATGTAAGATTGAGTTTAAGGACATTGCCAGCGTGTGGATCCCAGCGAGGGCGGAGGGTGGGGACATGGGAATCCAAGTACACATTGATTGTTTACCAGATAGTGAGGTAACTCTTGAAGGGAGCTGTGTTGTGATAGAATCTTACAGCAGGAGAGATAGGTGCAATATTATGGGGAGCACAGCGTAGAGGTGTATAGGTACTGCACATTCTCTTGTATTGTATTTTAAATGTTTGAAGGTTTGAAGGACCCGATGTTGAGCCAATGTTGAGTTGAGAACCCCACTGTGAGCGTTCAATTGTTCACATTGAAAAGGTGAAAGCATTTCCCTTAGCTGTCCCGCCCTGGCATTGACTCTATACTCTAATCACTGACTCAGAAACGATGTTCCACAAACTGTCTACAGCGGCCATTTTGTCTGATCCAAAGTGAGTGTCCCGTAGGGCAGAGGCTGAATATAGGAGGGAGAGAAATGGGGGAGGGAGAGGGAGACAGAGAGAGGTAGAGCGAGAGGGATAGGGGAGTGAGTGCGAAAGAGAGAGAGGCAGACAATCTTACTCATCATTTTTACTGTCCACAGATCAAATCATAATACAAACAATCTAAAATATGTATGTATTTTTAATTGTATTCATATAGGGATATTTATACACACTCAACTCAGGAGCATTACTTGGGTCTCACAGGCTGCTGTGTGTATTGATTATTGAATCCGGTGACTCTGGATCCAGAGTTCTGCTGTCTCACAGCCACACTGTTCACTGCTCCGTTGTCCCCCAGGAGAGCGCTCACCTCCACCAGGAGGGCTGTGTTTTACCATTGGTCTCTCCGTCTGAGAACAGGATATCTCAGAACGTAGTCCACAGATTAGATTTTTGCGACTACGTGGGCGGAGCTATTGTACATCGCCATTGAGGGTGTCCCTCAACGTGATTGGTTGCTCTCACCAATCATATTATCTAGATGTCGATTTCTCTGATTCCAGAGAAATAGCCGTGGAGCTCCTCATGTGGGGCTTCCACCATTCTCTATTCCGTTGCACTATGATATATAAAGACAGATATGCAAACGCAGCGAGGCGCTGATTTATTAGACTTCATTAGACGATCGCTGCCTCATCATTCCACTAAATAACGGCGGTACAGTCGCTACAGGGGAAGGCCCTATTTACTCCTGATCAGCATTACGTAAGGAATATAGACGTTTATATTTCCTGGTGTGTTGACATTCTATACACTAAAATACTGCTAATCTCCAAGGCTGGCTATGGCTCAGTGCTTCTGATGATCCTGCTCTATTCATGACCAGCATGCTAATACGTTGTGTGAACTGTAAGCTGCCTGAGGGGCAGCAATGGCTTTATTGTTCTCCAACGCATGTTCTGAGCTTCAGAAGACTCTTTTAAATGTTGAATGTGAGCTTGCTTGATGTTACTCAAGAACTTTAAGAGGAGTTTGGAGCGCCAACATGGAACCAATCAAACTCAGGGAGGCAACGGTCATGGCTGGTGCCGCTCACTTTGTGCCAAATAGAAAAGCAGGAGACCCTGCGGGGCCACTGGAGAAAGAACATCAGAGCCAGCAGGAAGATCCGGTCACAGCAGCAGCGTCTGTGGCCTCACTTTATGTGCTCAATGAATGACCTCCTCCTCACAGCCTTTATTAGAAGTAGAAGTAGTACAGCGTGTGAGGGCAGTGAAAGTTCTTGCAATAATAGTTCTTTGTGCACGCTTGTGTTGGTTGTGCATGTGCTCACAGCCATGGAGGTAGACCTCGCCAGGCCACTCCCCCAGAGGGCTCGCTCTCCAAAGGGGCTCGGCCTGTAAAGGGGTGGGGTCTCTAAAGGGGTGGGGTCTCGTCTCTAAAGGGGTGGGGTCTCTAAAGGGGTGGGGTCTCGTCTCTAAAGGGGTGGGGTCTCGTCTCTAAAGGGGTGGGGTCTCTAAAGGGGTGGGGTCTCCTCTCTAAAGGGGTGGGGTCTTGTCTCTAAAGGGGTGGGGTCTCGTCTCTAAAGGGATGGGGTCTCTAAAGGGGTGGGGTCTCTAAAGTGGTGGGGTCTCGTCTCTAAAGGGGTGTGGTCTCTAAAGTGGTGGGGTCTCGTCTCTAAAGGGGTGGGGTCTCTAAAGGGGTGTGATCTCTAAAGGGATGTGGTCTCTAAAGGGGTGGGGTCTCTTCTCTAAAGGGGTGGGGTCTCTAAAGGGGTGGGGTCTCGTCTCTGAAGGGGTGTGGTCTTGTCTCTAAAGGGGTGTGGTCTCTAAAGGGGTGTGGTCTCTAAAGGGGTGGGGTCTCATCTCTAAAGGGGTGGGGTCTCGTCTCTAAAGGGGTGGGGTCTTGTCTCTAAAGGGGTGGGGTCTCGTCTCTAAAGGGGTGTGGTCTCTAAAGGGGTGGGGTCTCGTCTCTAAAGGGGTGGGGTCTCGTCTCTCTTTATAGCTCAGTCATGATAAATTATTATGATTATGATTATTATTGACGATGTTACTGCTGTTTTTATCATTCATACATAGACAAGTAACATGTTAGGAACGTGTAGAAATGCCTTGTTTTCCCACGGGCAGCATTTAGATTAATGTCCACACATCATGGACTCCCCTGGATTACGATGATATTTTGTACGGTACTTGAGATATGTGTTGACATCTGCCACATTTTAAACATTTTAAATATAAAAGTATTCCGTTTCCTCTGAGGGCCATGGAGACTGGATGTCTCACCACTGCAGCTATATTTGTGCAGGATATTTGTTGTTTGTTGCAGAAACAGAAAGACGGCAGCTTTCCTATAACAGCCCGAAGACAATAACTTATACGTTTCAATCAAAAAGCTATTGCAGCAATAATATGACTGACGCCCGGCTGTTTTCTGTCAGTTTCACCAGTAAGCCCATATCCCTGAAGCCAAGACATCACTTCACTCCTACAGCGGTTTGATGTGTAAACCTTATTTGCTCCTCACAAACAGATTGTTTGATCTCCTCTGAAACTCTAGAGATCCGCTGACACAACAGCTTGTGAACCGGGTGATGGAGATCAGAGCAATGCTTAGTCTGATATGTAGAGTACGGAGAGCGCACCTCAAGACAGTGCCAGTTTCTACACTAGTTTGTTCTTTTGTATTTAATTTGAGCTGTTGCTGGCATTAGATTTGCACTTTGTTTCATCATCTCATAAGGATGTAGCCTCTTTTGTTATCATAGGGAGGGTAGAAGATCTTAACTAGCTCATCTAGGTAATCTAGTTAAAGTAATGTAGCAGGAGGTGACTTGGCCGGGATCTGCTGAGTAGACCAGTGGGACCTCAGATACAGTCTGATGATAGGGAAGAAGAGTCCTGCTCAGAACCAAGGTCATCAGCTTCATGAAAACCGTATGATGGACTGGACAGACAGACTGAGGCCGTCTATTAGAGGACAGACAAACTGAGGCCGTCTATTAGAGGACAGACAGACTGAGGCCGTCTATTAGAGGACAGACAGACAGAGGCCTTAAGGCTAAGGTCTCTTAAGGTCTCTGGCTCCGAGCGAGGGCCCCTGGACCTTAAGGTCTCTGGCTCCGAGCGAGGGCCCCTGGACCGAGGACCCCTGGACCGAGGAGGGCAGAGGGATGGGCAGGCTTCAGCGGTCCAGGGGGTCTGAGGAGAGGTCCTCAGAGGCTAGGAGGCATCCCTCCGCCGCACGGGGCCCACAGTCCTCATTGATCCTCATACTGGCCCCGGGGTCAGGGGTCACTGCTCACACACTAACGCTCCACCCTGCAGGTGCAACGTGGATGAATCCAGTGATCCAGGATCATAATGACACCATGTTCAGAAGTCACGTGAAAAAAGAGTGTATTCTTTATTCAACATAAGATAGAATAAAAAGATATAAAATATGTATTCATGATTTATTTATCCTCCCAGATGTACTTTTTGTTTAATCAGTTTTGACACATGAAGAGAGCAGCGATCTCTCTCCCAACATGCAATATACATCCATATCACGGACGCCACTACCCCATGTGGGATCTAAAATATAGATATAGTCTGCCTAATTACCCGCAAAGAAAAACGCTCTTTGCTAGAGTTTCGATCTGCAGATTCTATTTGAATCTCAATCCAAAAGGGGTCTTGTATACAAGGCCTTAGTGTGTGTGTGTGTGTGTGTGTGTGTAGGTCTAAACTGCTTGGTGAGTCAGCACAACCACAGCGAGCCAGATGCTACTTTACTGATGAACATCCAATTGCCTGTAATGACTGAAACAACTGGAAACGCTTAGAAGGGAAATAGACCATTTAAAGTTGTGTAGAATTCCAACATTTGTTTGTTGCATTGAGTGAGTGAATCAGCTTCTGTAATAGTTGTATTAATCTTGTATATGGCATCTTGGCATATTCTTCAATGTTGCAATATTATACAATTACCAAAGATTTCAATGTAAAGAAACGATGATGCATTCATCGTGAACTAAAGTATAGACGAGGGGAGAGTGAAGGATTCTGATCCTTCTCTGATCCTCATCACAGACATTTACCACATTTAGTTTGGTCTGCGTTTTTCTGTGTTACTCTAAACTTGCAAATCTCATGTAATTTTCAAGCTAGTTAAAACGTTGTTGAATATGAATGTGAATGAATTTGAATATTTATTGGTGCCTTGAACCATTTAGTGTTCCCCTTTACACACCGACCTTTCCATCGGAACAAATGCCCTTTTTTCAAATGTACTAATGTCTGCCTATTCTACACATGTACTCATACTATTTTACACATTTACTAATATCTGCCTAATCTACACATGTACTCATACTATTTTACACATTAACTACTAACATAAAAAAAAGGTCAGATCTTTTGAATAATATTGTCGTAGCGGGTTATGATGTTCTGTGCTGTAAATGTATTTAACGCAAAAGTTCCACTTAGAAATCAAATTTTTAAGGTTGGTTGTTGCTTTGTTTTTATATAAAGGTTAAACACACCTTGATTTAAAAACAAAGTTGATGACCAAAAGCATTCATTTGAGCCTTTTTAATTATAATTACCGATGTAAAAACAACCTGTAAAGGCACAATTTCTATGAATGATCACTGATCATTTGTATTACAATGTTTACACATTGTGAGCTGCCCGATCCAAAAGTAATGCACTGTACCCTGGAGAGTCTGACTACTGCACACTGTAAACACCATTCACTTTGTGTAACTTTTAATTAGTGCAGTATGTGAAAATGGAAATTAGGTAATTATGCATTGCTGCTTACAAACCCGGATGTGTTAATATGTGTAAGGTCAAATATATTAATTATGGCAAATGTTTCAGCAGAGAGACAATAATGTAGTAATTAGAACCCACACTCCCACCATTGTGTGAGAATTAAATTAATTAATACTAATATGTAAATATGTTTGATTGAATTGAAAAGTTGCGTCCAGGTTAGGCTTTGATTATTATACACTTGCTTTGTGGTTGAACATATATATTCAAAATAACAGATGCTTACAATGTCATTCCACTTGTAGCCCACCCAACAGACACACGCCCAACCACTCATAGATGAGCCACAATGGGCCGTGGTTATAAACGGGAACACAGGCCCACATCAGAATGCCACAGAACGTCTTGGTTCCCTAAGCTACGAGGTGAAAGCCTTCTGCCAGTAATGCATTCTGACATATGGGCTGGCTCTGTCTCATTTAGCATAATGCACTCTGACACGCAGCCACGCAGGGAGCTCATTTACACTGGGCCGCGTTGTCAGGGTAAAGCCAGCCGTTTGTGACAGCTTCTTCTTTATGTCCAAGAGTCAGGCTGGGTGGGTGGGGGTCGCTCTGCTTTAAAGGGGAGGGGAATGGATGGCTACTCAGCCAATGTTCGCCGCATCCCAAAACACCAGCTCATTACTACTGTGTGTGTGTGTGTGTGTGTGTGTGTGTGTGTGTGTGTGTGTGTGTGTGTGTGTGTGTGTGTGTGTGTGTGTGTGTGTGTGTGTGTGTGTGTGTAAGGTGTGGTGTGGCATTGACCTTAGTGTTTGCTAGGCTTGTCGTTGTTTAAAATTATTATCTACTATAACTGAAAAGTTCAACTGCTGACCAAATGAAAAGGACACTTGAAGTCATGTTTTTTACTGGGAAATAATAACTAATTCATAATGTATGCAGCCAGTATTTTAGGAAAGGCTCTTTATTGTACAATATGTGTCTCCAAAAGGAGGCTCTTTAAAATCAGTGAGTTATGACCCTGGAGGCCAGCCAAGCGGAGTAGGGTTTTATTCATGGGGAATATGAAGCCAATGATAATATTGTCACTGGCTCCTTTGTTTAATCCCAGTGACAGTGGTCTTGATGACTGTCACTATCACTGTGACTTTATTGATTCATTAAGATAAGTTAAGATAAAGCAATTTGTCAGAAGTGATCGTGAAGAGAAGGAGAAGTAAAAGCTGCGTCACGTTTTCAACTACAACCTTTTTCATCTAGTTTTGACTGGCTTTTTTGATTTTTGGTGCCGTTAAAGTAGCATTAATAATCGTTAAACCAAAAATCCAAAAAGCCAGTCGAAACTAGATGAAAAAAGGTTGTAGTTGAAAACGTGATGCAGCTTTTACTTCTCCGCCACCTACAGAGTTTGTTATGTACGATCATTCATAAACCCCATGTTATTCCCCATAGACATTTGACCGAGGGAACCGGAGCCTCGGAGGCGGGACTTATTCTTCAGAGGTCTGTTGAGAAGTGTTGCACTCATGCAACTGTGATTGACAGGCAAAATAGATTCCTCTGAACCAATCAGGGAAGAGATGGCCGAGCACTCTAAACTCTAAATGTGGTGGCAGAGAGGCCCAGTTAGACTGAAGCATGTCTTCTCACAGAGCAGTCCGTTCACTAAGAGCTGACGCGCGGAGCGGCCATTTCTTACAAATGACACTCAAACTATCGCTCTAAAGTCGAACCTGCAGCCTCACCCACCTGCTAAAGGTGACCAATCACAGCCGCCACAGAGGAAACGGGGTCATTTCAGAGTGCTTGTTGGCACTGATGAGCCAGCGCTGCAGTAAGGCCAGGTGGTGTGATGGGTCAGTGTGCAGACAGTGTGATCCTTCAGCAGCAGTAGTCTGTTGACGAGCTGGCTTCTGGGCCGCCCACGGCCCAATGTTTTACCGCTCAGTATTGCGTCCCCCTCAGCCTCAGGGTTCGAGGGGACCACCCTGCACGCGCCACATCAAGGCCTTTAGAAGAGTGAGTCTGAGTGGTCGGTGGGCGCGGTGGTCTGGGCAGCACAGAGCACCCATACAGCCCATACATCCTCTGGACGTATGGGTGTGCTGTGTATAAGTGTTATGAGCAGCACCCATACAGCCTCTGGACGTATGGGTGCTCTGTGCTGTGTATAAGTGTTATGAGCAGCACCCATACAGCCTCTGGACGTATGGGTGCTCTGTGCTGTGTATAAGTGTTATGAGCAGCACCCATACAGCCTCTGGACGTATGGGTGCTGCTCATAACACTTATTGACCGCCGTTCTGGTTTACAATGAGATGGTTTCCCTCAGTTGTGTGTACAGTTGACTTTATGAAGGCCAGCAGGTCAACATGGGTAGAGAACATAAACGATGGCTCTATTCACTCCCATTTATTACCAAACCCAAGTCATAATGAGGTAAACAACAGGAAACGGCCCAGTCTGACAGTTTGCCCTTTAATATTTGGTGTTTATTTAATCCGCCGCTGACTCCCTGCGTCTACACCAGGGTTCAGAGTTCACTGCTGCGCTAAACAGGATCCTTCAGCCTCCCACTGCTCTAGGAGGCTATCGCTAACAGGGAGGAGCTCTAGCTCTAGGAGGCTATCGCTAACAGGGAGGAGCTCTAGCTCTAGGAGGCTATCGCTAACAGGGAGGAGCTCTAGCTCTAGGAGGCTATCGCTAACAGGGAGGAGCTATAGCTCTAGGATGCTATCGCTAACAAGGAGGAGCTCTAGCTCTAGCATGCTATCGCTAACAGGGAGGAGCTCTAGCTCTAGGATGCTATCGCTAACAAGGAGGAGCTCTAGCTCTAGGATGCTATCGCTAACAGGGAGGAGCTCTAGCTCTAGGATGCTATCGCTAACAAGGAGAAGCTCTAGCTCTAGGATGCTATCGCTAACAAGGAGGAGCTCTAGCTCTAGCATGCTATCGCTAACAGGGAGGAGCTCTAGCTCTAGGATGCTATCGCTAACAAGGAGGAGCTCTAGCTCTAGGATGCTATCGCTAACAGGGAGGAGCTCTAGCTCTAGGATGCTATCGCTAACAAGGAGAAGCTCTAGCTCTAGGATGCTATCGCTAACAAGGAGGAGTGCTAGCTCTAGGATGCTATCGCTAACAAGGAGAAGCTCTAGCTCTAGGATGCTATCACTAACAGGGAGGAGCTCTAGCTTTAGGATGCTATCGCTAACAAGGAGAAGCTCTAGCTCTAGCATGCTATCGCTAGGAGAGAGAAGCTCTAGCTCTAGGATGCTATCGCTAACAAGGAGGAGCTCTATCTCTAGCTCTAGGATGCTATCGCTAACAAGGAGGAGCTCTAGCTCTAGCATGCTATCGCTAGGAGAGAGAAGCTCTAGCTCTAGGATGCTATTGCTAACAAGGAGAAGCTCTAGCTCTAGCATGCTATCGCTAACAAGGAGAAGCTCTAGCTCTAGCATGCTATCGCTAACAGGGAGGAGCTCTAGCTCTAGGATGCTATTGCTAACAAGGAGAAGCTCTAGCTCTAGCATGCTATCGCTAACAAGGAGAAGCTCTAGCTCTAGCATGCTATCGCTAACAGGGAGGAGCTCTAGCTCTAGGATGCTATCGCTAACAGGGAGGAGCTCTAGCTCTAGCATGCTATCGCTAACAAGGAGAAGCTCTAGCTCTAGCATGCTATCACTAGGAGAGAGGAGCTCTAGCTCTAGCATGCTATCCCTAACAGGGAGGAGCTCTAGCTCTAGCATGCTATCACTAGGAGAGAGAAGCTCTAGCTCTAGGATGCTATCGCTAGGAGGGAGGAGCTCTAGCTCTAGGATGCTATCGCTAACAGGGAGGAGCCCTAGCTCTAGGATGCTATCGCTAACAAGGAGGAGCCCTAGCTCTAGCATGCTATCGCTAACAAGGAGGAGCCCTAGCTCTAGCATGCTATCGCTAACAGGGAGGAGCCCTAGCTCTAGCATGCTATCGCTAACAAGGAGAAGCTCTAGCTCTAGCATGCTATCACTAGGAGAGAGAAGCTCTAGCTCTAGGATGCTATCGCTAGGAGGGAGGAGCTCTAGCTCTAGGATGCTATCGCTAACAGGGAGGAGCCCTAGCTCTAGGATGCTATCGCTAACAAGGAGGAGCCCTAGCTCTAGCATGCTATCGCTAACATGGAGGAGCCCTAGCTCTAGCATGCTATCGCTAACAGGGAGGAGCCCTAGCTCTAGCATGCTATCGCTAACAAGGAGAAGCTCTAGCTCTAGGATGCTATCGCTAGGAGAGAGAAGCTCTAGCTCTAGGATGCTATCGCTAGGAGGGAGGAGCTCTAGCTCTAGGATGCTATCGCTAACAGGGAGGAGCTCTAGCTCTAGGATGCTATCGCTAGGAGAGAGAAGCTCTAGCTCTAGGATGCTATCGCTAGGAGGGAGGAGCTCTAGCTCTAGGATGCTATCGCTAACAGGGAGGAGCTCTAGCTCTAGGATGCTATCGCTAGGAGAGAGAAGCTCTAGCTCTAGGATGCTATCGCTAGGAGGGAGGAGCTCTAGCTCTAGGATGCTATCGCTAACAGGGAGGAGCCCTAGCTCTAGGATGCTATCGCTAACAAGGAGGAGCCCTAGCTCTAGCATGCTATCGCTAACAGGGAGGAGCCCTAGCTCTAGCATGCTATCCCCCATCCCCCAGCCCAGCGTCCTTAAAGAGCAGCTTGATGCTAATGGGGGCGTCCATCAGTCAATGCTACACTGAGTCCTCCAGATTTACAGACCTTATAGACCTTTTGATGTTTTTATTTGTATTTGTGGATTGGCAGTATCAATATTGTTCTTTCATTTGTACGTTTATGAGTGCACACCATTTCTATTGGCGGTCCTTCAGCAGGTTTACACAAAGCATTCCCCTTTTATCCAACATGTAGGAACTCCTGTAAGCTGTGATCAACGGCCAGGCCCTCTGTCCAACAGACTGATCTAATGGGCTTCGGAGGTCATACCAGCAAAAACATTTAGAAAAAACCTAATAGGATTACATGTAATTGAATATTCTTTAGAATTTCATCAGTTTCCATTTGTACAATGCTGTATTTCCAAATGGCTTTTTCAGAATATATATTTGAGGTTATGGAGGATGCCCTGTTTACTGCAATACTTGCTTGTCACATCAAAGAGGGCATTTTGTGCCGTAATGTATGCTCAATGTCAAGATAACCTGTAGGGCAAGAGCATGACGATCAAGTGAAGGCCACTGGCTGCATTCATTTCTACTGGCAGACCCTAAACCGCCGTCTGACTTTGTGTCTGCTTGTTATTGGTTAGTGTTGAGTCGGTCTGGTCAAATCCAATTCAATGAGTATTCCTCTTGTCTTCTTCTCCTTTTAGAACAAGAGCCTGAAAAACAAGCTTCTGTCAGGCAACAAGCTGTGTGACGTCCACACAGAAGAGGTAAGGACCGATTTACGCAGCTTCTGTCAGAAACAACCTGCTCAACAACATGTTCTCAGAACAACGTTGAACACTGAGCAGAAAAAGGTCAAAGTCTTTTAGTTTTTCTTTTGCACAATCCTGTTTCTATGTCTAATTTGTCATTTTACCGTACATGGTTACGTGAAGAATAACACGTTTTATCGTTGTGGGGCCGGTCTCACAGAACAGCGTTTTAGAACGTTGTTTTACTACTGCGGCTCTCTTCTGCTGAGCCTCACATTCGTCCCCGTGTCATCAGCACGTGTTGAAGTTAGAACCCGTTTAAACAGCGAGTGGAGCAGAGCCAATCATCAGCCAGAGAGGACGGGAACACCGACCCACCAGCCGGCCCGGCAGGGTGGGTCCTCTCTGTCCGTCCAGCGCCTCCGTGATCTCTGAATGAGTGCTCCTCCTTATGTTATTCCATGACCACGGGCCACGGCATAACGAACCCTGACCTCTATGACCTATAACTGACCTCTGGGAGACCCCCGTCATGAGGCTGACCGGCAGTCATGATGGACGGATGAGTCAGCTCTCTCTGTCTCTGTCTCTCTCTGTCTGTCTCTCTCTCTCTCTCTCTCTCTCTCTCTCTCTCTCTCTCTCTCTGTCTCTCTGTCTCTCTCTCTCTCTCTCTTTCTCTGTCTCTGTCTCTCTCTCTCTCTCTGTCTCTGACTCTCTCTCTCTGTCTCTGTCTCTGACTCTCTCTCTCTCTCTCTCTCTCTCTCTCTCTCTCTCTCTTTCTCTCTCTCTCTCTCTCTCTCTCTCTCTCTCTCTCTCTCTCTCTCTCGCCCTTGTGACCGGCCGTTATACCAAGGTTAAATAAAATAAAGAAATGAGCGTAACGGTTGCTTGGAAACTATTGATATGGCCGCCAGCGCTGGTGACACCCTGCACCACGACGACACCGTCAGCTCAGCCTGACCACCGTCACCAGACCACCGTCGGCAGATCACCAGACCACCAGACCACCAGACCACCGTCACCAGACCACCAGACCACCGTCACAAGACCACCAGACCACCAGACCACCAGACCACCGTCACCAGACCACCAGACCACCGTCACCAGACCACCAGACCACCAGACCACCGTCACCAGACCACCAGACCACCATCATCAGACCACCGTCAGCAGACCACTGTCACCAGACCACCAGACCACCAGACCACCGTCACCAGACCACCAGACCACCCGACCACCGTCACAAGACCACCAGACCACCGTCACCAGACCACCAGACCACCGTCACCAGACCACCAGACCACCGTCACAAGACCACCAGACCACCAGACCACCAGACCACCGTCACCAGACCACCGTCACCAGACCACCAGACCACCGTCACCAGACCACCAGACCACCGTCACCAGACCACCGTCACCAGACCACCAGACCACCAGACCACCGTCATCAGACCACCGTGACCAGACCACCAGACCACCAGACCACCGTCACCAGACCACCAGACCACCAGAACACCAGACCACCGTCACCAGACCCGCCCTGGGGAGATGGAGCTGGTGGAATGGTTCCGCTGGCTCCAATGTGGTCAGAGCGGAACGGGCCGGTCTAGAGAAGAGCTTTGGAGCTAGCGGCGACACTGGTGCTAAACCAGAAACCAGTGATCCCAGTTGTAACATTTGTTAACCTGGAATCTTCTGTGGAGGTTCTGGTTCTCCTCCACAGGCCTTCCTTTGGCTGTACACAGGGGGGGGTGGGGGGCTGTAGGGGTCCTGTGAGGACCCCCTCCTCTCTGCTCTCCTCACCGGGGGACGGGGGGCATTAGGGCCCGCTGGGTGAGGGGCCGGCTGGGTGAGGGGCCGGCTGGGGGCCGGCTGGGTGAGGGGCCGGCTGGGTGAGGGGCCGGCTGGGGGCCGGCTGGGTGAGGGGCCGGCTGGGTGAGGGGCCCGCTGGGTGAGGGGCCCGCAGGGTGAGGGGTCCGCTGGGGGCCGGCTGGGTGAGGGGTCCGCTGGGTGAGGGGCCTCAGACTGCCTCCACTCAGCAGGACAGTCGTCGTTTCAATAAAGGCCCTCAAAGGGCGTGGCTCTAGAGCACTGGGGACGATGGCTGAATGATGCTAGTGTATTAGCATGGAGCGCGTTACAATACCACGTGTGAATAGAGACTACTATAAAAGGTAGTCTTCTGAAGGGTTTTCTGTGTGTCTGGATATGCTCTGGCAGTGAAGGCTGTCTATTGTGAAGTCTTCTGTTGTATAGCTGCTGCTTTGTAATCCATGGGATTGTCTTCGCTTGGTTTTCCATCCATGCCGTCCTTCTTCACACTGACGCTGAGCTGAAGTTCACCCTGAGCTGAGGCTCGTCCTGTGGTTCTCTTCTGTTCTTCTGTTCTTCTGTCTGTTCTTCTGCCTGTTCTTCACGTTTCAAGGATCTTTCTTCACTGAGTCTCCTCAAACGGGCCAGTGAGGTGTTTCAGAGGGAAAAGTTTTTGATAGAATCTTCAATCAGGACTTTGAAACTCTGGCCCCGTCCACACGGAGACGATTTTTTGGGTAAACTGCAGAAGTCTTTAAGTCTTGTGCGTTTGGTTAGGGTTAGGGTTAAGTCTTGTGCGTTTGGTTAGGGTTAGGGTTAAGTCTTGTGCGTTTGGTTAGGGTTAGGGTTAAGTCTTGTGCTTTTGGTTAGGGTTAGGGTTAAGTCTTGTGCGTTTGGTTAGGGTTAGGGTTAAGTCTTGTGCGTTTGGTTAGGGTTAGGGTTAAGTCTTGTGAGTTTGGTTAGGGTTAGGGTTAAGTCTTGTGTGTTTGATTAGGGTTAGGGTTAAGTCTTGTGCGTTTGGGCCGACCGTCCAGACGGATCTGGCGGATCCACTGCCCGAAAATGCACTTTTCTGAAACCACCTCCGAGGGTGGATTCAGATAAAAACGGACCTGTGCGGTTTCGTGTTAGGATTCGTGTGGACGCATGAAACGCAAACAATGACGTCATCGCCCCCCCCCCCCCCCCCCCCACCAGCTGGGGACGTTAGAGTTGTGTTGATTTTTTTATTAATTTATTTGATTTGTATTTTTTTGTAGCTTTAAATACAGCCCCTTGGTGAATTTAATTACTAAATGTACATTAAAAAGTATTTCTGCTCAATCGAAAAGGTTTAACAACTGCTTTCTCCTCCTCGACTGTATGTTTGTATACAGCGCCCAGGCTTGATACACTCCACTTTTTTTTGTGGAGAACCAGCGCCACACAGTGGCCTTGAATATGTACTACAGCGTTTCTTCAGCTTGATGCGTTTTCGCAACGAGTCCGTCTTTACAGCGATATTCCTGAAACGCATCAAAGGAAAATGGATCGTTTTCGCCCGTGTGCTTGCTCCCACACTCACACACTCACACAATGCACACACTCCCACACTCACACACTCACACTCACACACTCACACACTCACACAATTCACACACTCACACACTCACACACTCCCACACTCACACACTCACACACTCTCACACTCCCACACTCCCACACTCACACTCACACACACTCACACACTCACCCGTCACTCACAGCCTGCCACGCGGCCTCTTTCTCTGACACAATCCCCGCCCTTCTAGAGAGAGCTGCGGCTCCTGGGGAGAGCTGAGACATGCTGTACAGCATCCTCCACGTCTCTCTCTCTCGCTCTCTCGCTCTTTATCTCTCTCTCTCTGTCTATCTCCCTTTCATCATGAGCATGAATGACCTGCTTATACAATCCCCCCCCCCCTCTCCAGGGGAGAGGGGGGAGAGGGGGGAGAGGGGGGGAGGGTGGCAGATGATTGTGTGAACATGAGGTCAGGGGGAGAGGGGGAGGGCCGAGCCGCTCTCACACCCAATAACCCGTTTACCGCTGTGCTGACGAAGAAGGTTCAGTTAATTGACATTATTCCTCCTCTGAAGAGGAGGCTGAACGTGTTATGGAGAGGACACTACGGTGGGCTGATGAAGAAGAGGCTGAACGTGTTATGGAGAGGACTCTACGGCCAGTGGGCTGATGCTAGCGTAGAACAACAAAGGAACTGCAGAACCAAGGCTGCAGGGCAGGGCTGGCTGCTCTGGAGGCTGAGCAGGGAGCCTTCTGGGGGCCTTCTGGGAGCCTTCTGGGGGCCTTCTGGGAGCCTTCTGGGAGGCGTTCACCACCCTGTGGGTGCTGTTTTGTTGCACCCTGTGGGTGCTGCAGTGGGTGAGATGTCACACATACTCATTGTGTAAAGTGCTTTGGGTACCTTACTAAATATTATATAAATGCAATGAGTGTGTCTATATATATATATATATATATATATATATATATATATCCGAGCCTTAATCACTTATAGCGCAGCCCACACCTCTCCTCCAGCACTAGAAGCGGTTCTCCGTATCCAGTGGAGGAACAGGTCGGTGTAACAAGGGAGAGAAGTCGTGTATCACACGGAGAACATTGTACCCCAGACAACCACCAATCAGGGCTCAGCGCGTTGCCGGGAAACGGCCAGCCGTCCCTCCGCACGCAGCAAACAGCTGCTCTACCTGTAGTTAGCTGTCATGTAATATTGTCTCCAACACCTGATCTATGGCGCCCAGGCCTCCTGCCGGCCTGCTGACACACTTCTGCAGCTCCCAGGAGGAGCGGAGGTGCACTGGACTATTTATTTCTCTCTATTTTAACTTTTGGTTTTCTTTTCGTTCAGTGCTGTTCCGGGCTGCGGCGGCGGCACTATCAAAACGGCAGATTTATAAGGCAGATAGTTCAGTAAAAAGACAGTAAAACCCAGCAGATCCCCTAAACAAAATCAAATCCATAAACCAGAAATGTTACAAAGAAATGAATGGCTGTGTGGTCTAGAGTGCGTCGTCTAGACGAGCTGAGGCAGGAGGCGAGGCACCGGAGGTGGTTCATTATAACAGAGCTGGACGAGCTTAACGGGGAAACGCTGCTACATTTAGAGGTTGCATTTCTGACATGCGGTACGTCACACTGGCTGATGGGCGCGGAGGGTCTTACGTAACGCGGGGTGCGTTCGAGTTCCCGGACGTGAAGGCTGGGGTATGTATGTCGACAAAAGTCAAGCAACCAGCCAGCTAGTCAGCTCAGATGATCCAGTATGTGAGGGAAGGTTACCGTTAGGGATTTATTATGATAGTATATAGTTATAGTTAGTAGTATAGTAAAGTAATAGTATAGTATAGTATAGTAATAGTATAGTTATAGTTAGAGGCTTCAGTCAGAACTGCAGAGAGTATGTTATCAACAATGGATTGAATTTGTTTGCGTTTTTGTTGACACAAAATGCACAATGACTATGCATTTAATTTGGCTTTAATGACGGTTTCTGAGAACGTACGTATTTATTGGAATATAGCGAGTGTATCCATTTTTCTGTGTTAAAAGGCTATGAAGGACAGATCTGCCAAAGCAACAGTTGCAGGCTTTTAAAAATGAGCTGGTATTTGGAAACAGCCTTTAGGCATTTTATAGAATAAAGAAGTCAAAAAAACAAAAAGTAGAATGTCAGCAAGGTCATCAATTATTTTTAGAGATTTTTAGAGTCCCTCGTTAATGGTAATTAAAGATGAGAACTGGTGACGATATACTATGACGCATGCATTATCCAACCGTGTATCCAGATGGAGCATGATGTTACCCACGGAGGAGAGAACGGTTGTGTTCCTCGCTGCTCTGAGAGGTTGAGTCACAGTGGGGAGGAAAACACTCTTCAAAGCTCTTCTCCTCTCCTCGCATTTTTTCCTCTCACAGCATTCATTGTCTCCCTCGCTCGGTATTTAAGTCAACAGTATTATTTTATTATTTTGTGTATTTCTTTTAGTTCAGACATAAAAGCTAGAAGTAGAAGTTAATGAAACAACATCTCATTGTGTATTTGGTTAACAGGACATTATGATGAGATGTTTTATTCAGGGTGATATGTGTTGAATAGAGACTTCTAGAAAGAGCCATTTCCTTCCATCCACTCCTGAATCACTCTCAGTGCCGTCCCGGCCACACTCACCTCTTCACTTTTTATTAATATATATTTATTTCTTTACACATTGTGCTTACCTTAGTTGTTGTGTGAGTTCTTCCTCTTCCCTCCCAGCAGCTGGCGGTTGGGCTCTGCTCTGAATGTGATTGTGTGTTAGTGCGTCAGCTGCCTGAGCCACAGCAACGTCCACCAGGGCTGTCGCTACCAGTGACTGGGTGTAGGCTGAGGGTGTGTGTATGTGTTTGTGTGCGTGTGTTGTGCGTGTGCGTGTGAGGGTAGGTGCGTGTGTGTGTTTGTGCATGCGTGTGTTGTGCGTGTGCGTGTGAGGGTGGGTGCGTGTGTGTGTTTGTGCGTGTGTGTGTTGTGCGTGTGTGTGTTGTGTGTGTGCACAGAGGTGGAGTTGCAGTGGAGGACGGTGGGCAGGCGGCCAGCCCATGACTGCATCATTGTGTGGGCTTTGCAGTTTAGTGAAGGGAAGATTTGATATTTTCTCTCCCTTACGAGGACCTGGGGAACTCTCACAAAGGAGCCTCCCGCCACAGCTCGCTGAATCCCACACTGTGATCTAAAACCAATTCCACCATTTGAATAAGCTAACACTTATTTCCTTATCTTTCCTTTGCAGTCCAAAAAAATCCAGGCTCAACTGAAGGAACTCCGGTACGGGAAAAAGGATTTAATTTTTAAGGTAAGCTCGAATCGACGGCTTTGTGGCACTGGACAAACAAGTACTGCAGTCACCTTGAGACCGCACGGCAGAAAAGCCAATTAATTCAATTTGCAATTACACAGCCCCCTCCAGTCAGGCAACAGCAGTGCAGGAAGCGAGCGCTCCTAATGTCAAACGCTACATTCTCCTCTCCTCTCCTGTCACTCTGCCGCCCAATAACAGGAGCTGGTGTTGACAGCATATAATCATGCAGATAGGAAAGTATGCATTAGCCGTCAGGAAATTCACCCGGGATGAATTGCAAATGACGTTATGCATCGCAACCGTTCAGCACAGAGGACATTTATTATGAACATCAGCAAAAATTGCCACTTACCAAACTCTGGATTTATGTCTCGGGACGATGGAGAACGACTGCGGATATATTAGCATGGGAACGCCGCCTCTGCAGCGTCCCTCACAGGCCCCGGCGTTCCGGCGTTCCGGCGTTCCTGTAACCTCCCGCCTTATTTATTGACAATTTCTCATCCGACGTCTGACCTTTCAGAGCCTTTTGTCGCGTTAAGTTTGCGACGATACACGTTGACATTTGGCTACTTTAAAAACGTATAATGCGCCCTGCCTGACCCCTCGTTTGTGAGGCGCCGGGGAACGGCTAAAAATAGAGACGGCCTCGGCCTTCAGCTGCTGGCCGGTCCGCGGCGGCGGGCTGAGCGGCTGCTCCTTTGTCTGGACTCTGGAATGAGTGATCCGTGGAATGTTCTGCCGCTATCACCGACCGTAAATCGTTGGCACTAAATTGCATCCTTCGCTCGCCCCAAAACATTGCTATTCCTCAATGTCACCCGCCTTTCATCTGAGCCCTAAACGTAATGGGCGCGGGTGATTTGCTGGCGCCGTAGAGGAGCTAATTTGGCGTCGCTCTTTGACTTGTCAAACATCACACCGCAAACAATGCCCCTCGAACAGGAAGTGACCCGCGGCCGCTTCCTCTGGTTGGAGCAAAATGTCAGGTTTCCTCTCCGGCGATGACTCAGAACGCCCCCGCTCTGTCCGGCCTGATGGGGTCAGGGGTCACCAGGGGTCAAGGGGGGACAGCAAGGGGGTCAGGGGTCACCAGGGGTCAACAGACAGCAAGGGGGTCAGGGGTCACCACAAGGGGGGTCAGGGGTCACCAGGGGTCAACACGAGGGGGGTCAGGGGTCACCACGAGGGGGGTCAGGGGTCAAAACGAGGGGGGTCAGGGGTCACCAGGCCCGCTCTGAGCGTCAGATCAAACAGCTTCTTCTGTGACTCACCTGCACACATCAGTGAAGAAATAACATGACGTTATTTTTATAGAAAATATGCAAACTTTAACTTTTTAGGAATTTAATTAAAGGTGCTGTCGGAAAGATTAGTTTTGTGAAAAGAGAGCAGAAGATATGAAGATAAACAATATGCTGCATAGAAAAGTGCACAAACCATAGACGCCAGCGGCTGAAATGAAAACTATTCTATTAGTTCTTCAGTACTTCTTTACTTCTTCAAATGTTTAAATCCCCTGGTGGCGGGTCGCCCAAACAACACGCCCTCAAACACACCATCAATCACACCCCATGTCCCTCCTCAAACACACCACCAACCACACCCCAGTATCAACCCCACCCCAGTATCAACCACATCATCAACCCCACCCCAGTATCAACCCCACCCCAGTATCAACCACATCATCAACCCCACCCCAGTATCAACCCCACCCCAGTATCAACCACAGCCCAGTATCAACCACACCCCAGTATCAACCACATCATCAACCCCACCCCAGTATCAACCCCACCCCAGTATCAACCACAGCCCAGTATCAACCCCACCCCAGTATCAGCCACATCATCAACCCCACCCCAGTATCAACTCCACCCCAGTATCAACCCCACCCCAGTCTGTCATAGCGGTTCATTCTTACAGGCGTCGATTTGGCTCTGTTACAAACCTCTGCCAAATCTGTCAGTTTCAGACGTAACGCGAGCGGGAGTAGGGCGTCAGCGCCTGTAGGGCGCTGACGGACAGTCTGTACAGTCTGTAGAGCCCCCTGTAGGGCCCCTGTAGGGCCCCCTGCAGGGCGCTGATGGCCCAGTGGGGCAGCAGAGGCAGGACGGTCTGTAGGGCCCCCTGTGGGCCCCCCTGCAGGGCCCCCTGCAGGGCGCTGACGGCCCCGTGGGGCAGCAGAGGCGGTCTGTAGAGTAAAGGAGTCTGGGTGGACTGGTCTCCTGGTCTCCTGCCGAGGCAGATGGTCACAGCCCAGATCCTCACCCAGCATTTCAATAACTAATCGCTGACGGATGGCTGTGGCATTTGGAACAAATTACACTCAAATTACAGCACTTAAATCTTACCTACATCAGCTCTTAAGTGGAGCAGAACTGAATACAAACTTTTCCCTCAATTATAGATAATTTCTCCTTTTCAGTTTCCCTTATTTATTCAACCATAATATTCCAGAATGAGTTCCTGAGATGTTGGGGAATACGTTTTTTAACGCACTCAATGCAATCTCCATAATAGAATAAACACAAGGCGTGCTGAGTTGAATTTGATCAGGAGTGAATCCAGGAGACCTGGAGGGAGACGCTGAGCCCACCGCCTCGTCAGACACACTTCAGTGTTTCTGTTATCTCCAGCCAATCAGGAGCTCTGTTGATGGACTAAAGTTTGTAGAAGAACTGAAACTCGTCCAGAGCGATCAGCCCTGAGCCGACGGCTCCTCCTCTGGATCCACCAGAGCAGATACAGTCCACCACGGCCCGACACAGCTCTCTCTCTCTCTCTCTCTCTCTCTCTCTCTATCTCTATCTCTCTCTCTCTCTCTCTGTCTCTATCACTCTCTCTCTCTCTCTCTCTCTCTGTATCTCTCTCTCTCTCTCTCTCTCTCTCTCTCTCTCTCTCTATCCATCTCTCTCTCTCTCTCTCTTTATCTCTATCGCTCTCTCTCTCTCTCTCTCTCTCTCTCTCTCTCTCTCTCTGTCTCTCTCTCTCTCTTATTTCTATCCATCTAGGAGACTCCCTGTGGCTGGAGGTGGGACCCCGCCCGCCTCCTAGGCTGCCTGACCTTGGCTTTGAAGCTCTGCTCTATATCATTGTTAGAGGCCACTAAAAGATCCAACATAAAATCTCACAATGTAAAGTTCATTCCCAAGGCCGGTGATGACTGCCGCGGCGGCGATAAAACGATATCCTTCTGTAATAAATATCACACCCATTCTTGCTGATGAATTAATCAATACATGTAATTGGAGACCTATCACAGGCCTCCGTCGATTTTATTATACGATCTCAAGGGTGAGGGCGACTGAAGGCCTTGTGTCCCGTGTGTGTGTGCTTCGATTCATGGATTCAAGTATGGCTGTAACCAACTCTCACCTAGCGTGGCCCCTCACAGTGTCTGGTAATGTGACAAATGGTGAGCTCTTCTGAAGGCGCACACACGCGTCCGCCTCACTACCTACTTAGTAGCAATAAGTCTTGTTCTTAGTCCCACGCCGTGAACAGGCAATGTGCCACAGCTGGTTGCTCCAAAGCCTTTTTCTAGTTGAGCAGAGTGATCAGAAGTCCTCGTAATACACGCCCCACATAAAGGGGCTTAGGTGTTGTTGTGTTGTGGGGGGGGTGTGTCTCGTGAACCGTGTACTTTGTGTTTGGGGGGTGTGTGCGTCTCGTGAACCGTGTACTTTGTGTTTGGGGGGTGTGTGTCTCGTGAACCGTGTACTTTGTACTCTAAGCTTCTACACCAGATTTTTTTACACATTTGCCACACAATGTAAAAGTCGCTACCAGGGGAAAGGATTAAATAATTGTTCCGCTGGATATTCTAAAAGACTGAAGGACATGTATTGATATGAACCAGACCATAGCCAGAGAAATAACAGTAGCCTGTACACAGTATTATCGGAAACATGTTTTCAATGAAGACCCCTAAAGTGTCGGAAACAAGGCAAGTCAACACAATATTCACGGTCAAAAAGTAATAAGGTGTTTGTATTCTCTGTGTGGGCCTGATAGGTTTAACGAAGTGAGTAAAGCTGATAATGAACTGTTCTCACAGGGGCAGCAGCTCCTGGATCTGGAGCACAAGTTGACCGTCGCCAAGGAGCAGCTGGAGAACACCGCACTGGACAAGGTGAATGGAACCACAAACCACCATCACTCTCCCCCTCTCCCCCTCTCCCTCTCTTCCCCTCTCCCCCTCTCACCTCTCCCCCTCTTCGCCTCTCACCTCTTACCTCTCCCTCTCTCCACTTCTTCCCCCTCTCCCCCTCCCCATTGTATTCCGATGCAACAGAAGCAGGCATCGCTATGAAACAGTGTTTTTCTTTGCTTGTTATTATTCAGGATGCTCACAGTAGCTTCCATGGCCCGTATCACTGTAAAGGTCTCTAGGTTGTTTACCATTTTATAATGGGTCACCTAAGGCCCGGCTGCCACCTCTTGTCATTGCTTGCACTGTTATGGTTTTACTGTCAGCTAAATTAGCCATCACAGAAACAAAATGAAGAGCACAGATTCTATGCTTCTCTTTGGAGAGAATAGCTTGACCTGAATAGTAAACCTCTTCTACAGAGACTCTCTGTAGAAGAGTTTACTATCTTCCACTCTGAGAGGAAGAGTAAGCGAAAGTGAAACAGAAAGTGAAAGTTAAAGTGAATGTAAAGGGCCGGTTCGTTTTGTTCTTCCCCACCAGGAGTCTCAGCTCAAGGCCCTTAAGGACACGGTCCACATCTGCTTCTCGGCCGTCCTGCAGAACCAGCACAACGGCGGCAGCCATCGTTTCCCCGCCAGCTCAGCCCAGCTGTTCAGATACTCTCCGCTCATCAACAGCTCCAGAGTCACCTACCAGCAGCCCCACGCCAAGGTACCACACAAAGGATTCACCTTGTCATTCACATCAAGACGCTTCTTTTTCCTCTTCTTCTTTACAGCTTTGGACCAAAGATCTGCATCTTAAAGTCCAATGAGAAGTGTTAATTGTTTTAGTTTCTTTCTTGTCCTGGAACCACACAGATGTGATTTGGTCTGTCAATGGTACGACTACCACTAAGCACCTGCAGACTAAATATTGTTGTTATCTTTGCAAGTACCTGACATGTTCCTCCTCGCTGTTTTTATAGGAAGCCATGCCATCGTATAGAACTCTCTGACAAACACCAGCCATTATATGATAATGTTTCATTACAAATGTTCTGCATAGACTCTGATTTAGCTCAGAGAATAATCTGTTTTTCAACTCCTGTAGCCTCTGTCAGTTTCTCTCGAAAGCAATTACATATTTCATAGAGCAGTGTTGGGTAGAAACATGAGTATCACCAAGCATAGCATGAGAGAGAAGGTCTACAACAATACAAGGCAGGCTTAAGGATGCTTTGGTACGACCGCATGACCAGAACAATGAGACCCACACCCCAGCGACGTTTGACGAGGTGGTAAAGCGACCCGTCAGATTGATTTCACGTCAGACGCTGTAATGTGTCCCCTGTTCATGGTTACGGAACTTTTTGATTAGATTGGTTATGAATTGTAAGTCCCCGCCCGGTGTAATGGAAGCTGATACCATGCCAGAGAGCTCACCTCGCCACACATCGCAGCTCCCATAATACCCTTTCTGCAATATCAATGAAGCACTCACCGTCATTAACTTCCATTTAAGTGACTATTTGTCAACCAGATGTCCTGGATATCACCCTTCAGAGAGACATCGCCGTGGAAACAATTACTAGATATAACAATGGGGCAAAGACAGTCAGAGAACTCGCCGGAAACATTGACATGTCCCGGGCCAAGTGGCGGTCTGTTAACCGCCGTCTGCTCCCTGGCGCTGAACCCGGGGCCCAGTGTGGCCCCTAGAGGAGTCATCAAAGGGTTTATTCTAGGGAACACATTTTATGCAAAACCCTTTCACGTTTTGGGTGGATTTAGTTTATTTTGGTCATTTCTTTCTATATTAAATCTGCTTCGCTACAGATGTTGCTACTCCACTAGGTCTTAACCACCACAGAGTGGAACAGAGTGAACTGTCCCTCAGAGCTCTGAGCACCTCTTGTGTCTTCTGAATCCTGTCTACTCCTAACCCTTATCACAGAGATGTCCTTAGCTTCTTTTTGCTTCTTCTTCCTCCTGAAATACTTCTGTGGCAGTCGCTTTTAACTCATCAAGCCGACTGTAAGAACCTTGTGCCCTATCTGCCATCTATGATCCTGGTGAGAAATTCTCTTTAAGAGGCTTTTCTTTCATCAATGGAGCTACCACTCCCCCCCCCCCCCCCCCGCCCGGCGCTGCTAGCAAGAGGTTCCTCTTCCTCTTTACATCTCTGTCTGATGCCTCAATACCATCGTCTCCTCGTACCGCTGTCACCAACCAGGGCCACGGCACAGCCGCAATGCAGCCTCACAAGCAGCCTCTCAAAGCAGCCTCACCAAGCAGCCTCACCAAGCAGCCTCACCAATCAGCCTCACCAAGCAGCCTCTCAAAGCAGCCTCACCAAGCAGCCTCTCAAAGCAGCCTCTCAAAGCCCTCCATACTGACGCCTCTCAGCCTCTCAGCCTCCGTACTGACCCCCTATCAGCCACTCAGCCTCCGTACCGATCCCCTCTCAGCCTCTCAGCCTCTCAGCCTCTCAGCCTCCGTACTGACCCCCTATCAGCCTCTCAGCCTCTCAGCCTCTACTGTACACACAAACCTGATACCCTCGAATCACTTTTCATGCAGGGAGGAGAAAAAAGAAGAAGGAGACGAGTTCATTCCAGACTGAGCCAAACAGACACAAGCAGCCAGTTAGGATCGCTTCCCACCACAATTACACGCTGCGGCATCGATAGCGCGCTAATTAAGTTATTGTGTGCTGCCAACGCTCATGATGTACGCTGACAAACGTTACAGAGACATGCAGACCTGGAGTCAGCCGCCCTCTTATGATGACGGGCGTTACAGAGGCATGGCGGGCTCTTCTGGAGTCAGTCGCCCCGCTATGATGACGGGCGTTACAGAGGCATGGCGGGCTGTTCTGGAGTCAGCCGCCCTCTGGCCGCCTGTAGAGGACGCGCCGCCGTAATTGCTGTGGTCCTGGAGTCTGGTCCCTTCTGATTTATTCAGCGGAGCCCTGCTGAAGTACGGTGACTCCTGGCCCTTGCTGCGGTGCGTGGGATCAGAGGGGGGTGAAGGTGTTGTTGTCGGGGGGTGAGGGGTGTAGCGCGGTGCAGGGACAGGGGAGCAATTCGTTTAAATCACTGCCAAAAAATAATAATCCAGCGATATCACCGAGCACAAAGAGGAGCCGGACGGAGCGGGCAGAGTGAGGCTCAGTGGGGAAGTTGGGAGCACTCGCAGGAAAGCAAATGTCAAGCCCTCAGCTCTTTGAAGACTCTGTGCTTTATTATTCTGCCAAACAGCAGGAGCAGGCTCAGCTTGCTTCAGAACATAATTAAATCGGTTATCCTTGCTTCTGCTGTGTATTTATCTATCTATCAAGAGTTTAATACTTGTGGAAAGTAGCTGAGTGCATCACTTATCACATGTTTTTTTCTGCTGGTAATCAAAAGGCAATCATTTAGTTGATAGTCAGTCATAAAAGCACACTGCTGGATGTGTTCCTCCCAAGAAGATTGTTCTGAAGTGGGACCCAGTGGAACAGGGTTCTGCTTTCTCTGGATAATAATAATAATAATAATAATACACGTCGCACCCTCAAACTCAAATCTTTTCCCATACTTTGATTTGTGTTGTTTTTGGGGAATCCCAAAGTGGATGAGGGTAGATCTATTTGTTCTAGAGCCTACAGCCTCCCCCTCTCAGCCCAACGTCTGTAGTGAGAGTTACTGTGATGGCCGTTAGGCTCTGGTAAACACTGCAGATAAGCAGAGTGTTTACCTTAGCCTTACCTTATACACTCACACACACACACTCACACATGCACACACACACACTCACACACCGTGCTGGCGAGATTCATCAGTGAGCTGCAGAGAGCAGGACGGCTGCTCTGTGGTTAACGCTCTTGGCGAGCGGTGATCCTCCTGGTCCGATAAAGCTCAGTTTTCCGTCTCCGTAACGAGAGATGATGGCTCTCCAAAGCCTGCGCAGATACCGGGCACTCCCCCCCTCCCCGCCCCCTCCCCCTCTCCTCGCCGCTCTCCCCCCCTCCTCGCCGCCCTCACCCCCTCCCCCTCTCCCCGCCCCCTCCCCCTCTCCCTGCCGCCCTCCCCCCCTCCTCCCCCTCTCCCTGCCGCTCTCCCCCCCTCCCCACCCCTCGCGGATAGTTCCGGTCCAGGATTCTGATCTTGATTCTGATGGCTTGCAGTTTAAAATACCCTAACAATATTAATTAGATAATGAATATTAATTGAACAATCAAACTGTCTTACGTGTGAGCTATGACCCATGTGTCCCAGACTCCCATCTAGTCAGTCTCTATCAAGAGATCACTTGACACTTGGCTACTCAATACTGTCGCACAGGACAACACTGTATATATGTTACATGGCACCTTCCAGGCCCCCGTAGGGTCTCTGTTGTTGGACAGGTGAGCTGGTGGGTGGATTCAGTTGGTCGCAACCACAACCTCATCTCTAGACGTTGATAATCCCACAAACTGCACCTTTAAAGCAATACTACTTTGTTTTGCTGCGTTAGGAACTATATTGTTGGTGGAAGAAGCATTTTATGTTACGTACTATGTATACTATAGTAGTTAAATGGTAAATGGTCCTCATTTATACCGCGCTTTTATCCAAAGCGCTTTACAGTGTTGACTGACATTCACCCATTCATGCACACATTCACACACCGACACACATCCACTAGGGTGAGACGTCTTGCTCAGGGACACCACGACTGGGGGAGGAGCTGGGGATTGAACCAGCAACCTTGCGGTTACCAGCCAACCCGCTCTACCTCCTGAGCTAATGCCACCCCCCAGGGTTTTATTGAATGTTGTTGAATTCTGCTGCTATGTAGTTTTACTAACTGTTTTATTAAAACTGTTATATACTCCACTTTGCGAGGTGCCGAAGAACATCCCCTAACCGTTCTAAAACCTTGGTCTCTCGCCATGCATCGCTTGGTTTCAGACTCTGGAGTTTGGATTCTGTTTATTCAGAGCAGAGCTTTTAAAGCTCAGTAATAATGGATGATCCTGTGAAGCCCCAAAATGGCCACTTTCTCAAGTGCTTCCAAGTGGATGTGCTGGAAGAGATGTCGTCAGCTGACTAACGAGAGCGGCGTTGACAGTGACGGGTTGACATGTTGCCACCGTATCACTTAGGTTCTCAGGAGGCCATTTTTGACCCAGTTAAGGATTGTGTGTGTAACACAAGGATTCAATAAGCAGGGGCTGCAGTGGCAGAGTTGCTTTGAGAGCCGAGTCGAGGCTTGTGCCGCGGCTCCTCTGATGTGGAGGAGAAGGGAGAGGAGGAAACACTGAGCGACATCAGCACAAACCTCTTGTTCAAACGACGCAGCCAATCAGCGTTGTTTACCCACACCACTCAAGACGATTCATAGGGGGTGGAAACTTGCAGGGTCTGTGGGATTTGCGGTGCTGTTGTTGGTATGAAGGGTGGGCGAGGTGTAAGAAAAACATCCTTTGTAGAAACGGAATGATCTGCTTGCTAGCACAGTGCTGGATTTCCCCAAATAACCATATTGATATTTAATTGTGGAATGGATGGGGTTGTTGAGTGACCCACTGGCCTGTACAGTACGTAGCATCATAACATGATGCTATTGTATAATGCAGTACGTTGGCCGTCAGCCATCTGGATTCCAGGCTCAAGGCCAAACAAACAGCAGTTAAAGTGACGTCCTTGTGCTCAGTCTGGTGACGTGTTACACCCACGAGGACTCATCTGGGCTGTCAGTTGATCAGTGGAACAAAAACAGGGATAAAGAGACTTCATCGATTTCACCTCGATCACATGCAAAACAAGTTTGATTATCTTTTTTTTAAATCATTTGTAATGTATTCAGATATTATACTGCCACAATGGAATTTCTTTGATAACCAAATGCTACAATAATGAAAGTATAATTAAGCAGCAAAGAAGACATCATGCCATTTAACCTCAAAGTGTAACCGTTTGTTGTGTTTGTTTCTCGACGTGTTTCAGGATATCTCCAAAGTCCGGAGGCTGGTGAAGTCCAGCAAGGCGCCCGGAGACGCGGGCGTCACGAGGAGAGAGGACGGCAGCCTCCCGGCCTGCCAGATGGAGGAGGTGAGCCCTGGACTAATTAAACTGTAATGACCAGAGCCCATCAGCTTCATCTGTTCACTGAGTTTCTCTTCGGGCTCCAAACAGCCCGTTTCTACTGCAGGTGTCCACCGCTCAGTTTCAGAACACAGACCTTTAGTTGTTTCCGTGACTTCGGTAATAATTTGGGTTTCGCAATCTGAACAACAGTTATAAAATACACGTGGACCCCCTGGTGCAGTACACAGATGGATAGCTGGCGGTGGCTCGTTCGTTTCGTGTAGAATCACCCACGCACTTTCCTCAAAGCAACAGCGTCATTGAAGAGGGAGACAGAGTCTGTGTGTAGCGACACGCCAGACACACAAACCCTATCTCCCAATCCCACTGGAGCACGACGAGCAGTTCTGCTGCTCTGGGACTCTGAATGGTGGCTGAAACAAACGGCCATCATCGTTCCCAACTCAACAGATTATCCTATTCAGAGGAAGCCATTGAATTGCGTTTCCATTCAGCGTAGAACCTCGTTCTACCTTAGACCAGGGATGCCGAGCTTGCCAAACGCGTGATTGGTTGCATGGCTCCAAGAGGGTTTAATGATTTCAAGCGGATGTGAGGAATGCATACGGAAGACAGAAAGACTGAATGGGTTTCCTCAAACTTGTTTATCAATAATGCATCCCGGGTCCATTGGTGGATCTCAGAAGATTGGCTGTGTTGAGGCGCATGCCATCTCCGGAGGAAATTACTCTTTGTGGAAGAGCCGTCAAAGAGGTGGTTCCGTAATGAAATCTTGCCAAAAACAATGTTCGCTGGTGTAATATAATTGATGACATCTTTCTGGCAAGCTGGTAAAAAGGAAAATCCTCCTCGGAGTGGGAGAGGCTTTTTGATCGAGATGAAAAGGGACACATTGGAAGCAGGAGATGCAGATATTGTACTTTCCTCATGACCACCGCCACGTCTCCCCTTCTCTTCCTGATGGCTCAGGGGAAATAGAGAGAGACAAGTCCTAAGAGCCCGCACTGTTTTCTCAATATCAATTTTAAAATGAAAGACAATAAGCTGTAATTTGAGACGACTTTGCTGTTATCAACGGACCTCATTTCTTTGGTCAAATATCTGTTTTTAATATATTCCGGACAAACCAGAGCCATCACGTGATTTAACACTAGGATGGCTCAAAGCTACAGATTATAACGTCAAATTATATCACAAGTTAAGAAATGAACAGATTGTTCCCAGACTTTAAAGGGCTTCTAAACACGCTGCTATACAGTGCCGCATGTTGCCCCAAGCAGGAAGAATATGCATATTAATGCCTCATCCTTGGTGAGATAAGGCCAATAACAATGATTAATGAATAAGGGCTCTGGGGGCTCTGTGTGCATTGGGCCGTTGCTACAGCTCCCAGAGGAACAGAACACGTATTCATCAGCCACCGCAATGCTGTTATTTACCAGAGAGGCCAATGTCACCGTAAAGTTAGGCCAGTACAACATTTGTTGGCTTTCTAGAGAGCGCTATATGCTAATCAACATATGGATGGATGAGCCCGGGTAATTATAATCAGAGTTGTGTTTGTCCTGCCCGGGGTGAGCCCTCTGCCCTCGGCCCTCGGCCCGGGGTGAGCCCTCGGCCCTCGGCCCTCGGCCCAGTGAGAGCCCTCTGCCCTCGGCCCTCGGCCCGGGGTGAGCCCTCGGTCCTCGGCCCAGTGAGAGCCCTCGGCCCTCTGCCCAGGGTGAGCCCTCGGCCCTCTGCCCTCTGCCTGGGGTGAGCCCTCGGCCCTCGGCCCTCTGCCTGGGGTGAGCCCTCGGCCCAGTGAGAGCCCTCGGCCCTCTGCCCTCGGTGAGCCCTGCACCACCCGGAGGAGGGGAGCTCCCCGCTCTGAGACCCGGTACAGCGGAGCCCTGCTAAGGCCCTGCTGAGGCCCTGCTGAGGCCCTGCTGAGGCCCTGCTAAGGCCCTGCTAAGGCCCTGCTAAGGCCCTGCTAAGGCCCTGCTAAGGTCCTGCTGAGGCCCTGCTAAGGCCCTGCTAAGGCCCTGCTGAGGCCCTGCTGAGGCCCTGCTAAGGTCCTGCTGAGGCCCTGCTGAGGCCCTGCTAAGGTCCTGCTGAGGCCCTGCTGAGGCCCTGCTGAGGCCCTGGAACATACACCATGCACAACGGGTGTTTTCACAAAGAGAACATTGTCAACATAGTTCAACATGGGCGGGACCAGTGCAGGAAGTCTCCAGAACACATTTAATCCTCGGCGGTTCAACACGCTCCCAGTTCACAAACAAATATTGGACTCCTGGGTTGGAATTGGACAGCGTTTCTTTGTCGTGTGCTCTTCTCCTCGAGCAAGGACCGGGGATCTTCAGCAGAATGGCGTGTCTACCAGCTGGGAGGCTGGACCCGGCCTCCCTACCTCCTAGGATCACACCCGGCCTCCCTCCTAGGATCACACCCGGCCTTCCTACCTCCTAGGATCACACCAGGCCTTCCTTCCTCCCTCCTAGGATCACACCCGGCCTTCCTCCCTCCTAGGATCACACCAGGCCTTCCTCCCTCCTAGGATCACATCAGGCCTTCCTCCCTCCTAGGATCACACCAGGCCTTCCTCCCTCCTAGGATCACATCAGGCCTTCCTCCCTCGGCTTCCTCCTCCTAACTCCACTATTCCAGGAAAGCAACTCAGAAATGCAACTCACAAAATGTTTTTGTGAGCTTTATCAGTCACGTCGAACCACAGAAGTCTCACATGGTGAAGGAGCTGTTTATAGATAGCAGCCTCTCAGCGATTACCATCCCCGCCGCCTCTCCGCATTCAGACCATCCAGCGAACCCTCTTCCACCCCACAAGCACTCGAACACAGGATGGAGGCACAGCAGCATTCAGAACTAATGCTCTAATGGAGTGTTTTGTTTACTGGTGGACTGTTTATTGGGACTGTGGGTTTTTAATGGTGGCCTGTTAGTCATATAATTGCACTATGATGTGCTTTGGTGAAAAATAAATGTCATTGTCAATAAGGAGGCTTGAGTCAATCATCCTGATACAACCCTCACATGTTTCCAGATGCATCGTATTTTTCACTTGCTGTCATGTTTGAGGCACAAGCCATCGGGTTAATTATTTCCTCGTTATCGGGGTGTTTGTTTGATATGTGCGATGACATTGGCACTGAGGTTGCTCTATCGTATGCAAATACACATCCAAAGGAAACCCTGCATGCATGTCTGATGTTGAGGGGAAAAGAAATGGACTTTCCCAATCATTGTTTTCCATGTTGGCATTTTGCACCAGGAAACGGAAACGGCAGCAAGAGACCGCTTTCAGAAAACCAAAACGATCGCTTTCCAGGATCTTTAAGGTGTGAAGCGTGTGCAGAGCGTAACCCTGAACCCCTCCTCTCCTCTGCAGACCGGACCCCACTGCTTCCCAAATCAAACCAAGGAGACGATCCTGGAGAGCAGAACGCTGCCCGAGAGTCATCAGGTAAATTAGACTTGATTTAATCCAGACAAAGGATGCTTCTGTCGGCTGCATAATCAAGAGCAAATGAAAGAGGTGTGGATGATCTGCACTGAGATATATTATTCATGGTCCAGGGGCGTCTCTGAAGACTGAAGCTCCAGGAGGGAGCAGGAGAACATCTTGGTGCAGCTTTACTCGTTTGCTCGCTCACATGCGGTGGTTCCAGGCTTTAGGTCGGCCGGGGGAAGAGCTGACGCAATCACTTTCTGTTAGCACTCATTACTTAGTGTTGGAAAATAAGCAAGGCAGCAGATGCAGAGGCACGGAAACACACACAGCAGTACTGGGCTACTGAGCATCTACTGAGCATCTACTGGGGAATTACATCCCATAAAGCAACCTTTTGAAATACGAGTGCGCAGAAAAAAGAAAATAAGTGTTTTTAGAAACATCCACTTGTACACACATTCTTAGTTATTCTGTGCATTTTCTTTCATCACTTGGAGTACACATTCTGTTGAATTCCATCCTCCTTGATGTATTCACTCTGTAGGACGGTCGATGGCCTAGAATACAATAAGATCAGCGTTGAGTCTCTGTGGCCGAGCTGTACTCACCGGGGCTCAAGTGATGCTCTCACCTTCTACGATCGTCTCCCGCCCACTAGTAATACACACGCCGCTTTCTGTGGGCTGGGTTTCCTGTTTGGTGAGAGCACACAAGTGGCAGCCTACAAAAAAGACGACTATAGGATCACACTTGAGCAAAATAATAATAAATGTCTTAGTTAAATGTCGTCTTTTATAATCTGTTTATCAATCTCCAATTTAGCTTTTTTTGGGTGTATATTTCGCAAATTGAAACATAAGTAGGCCTATGCTGTGTTTATTTTATTAGCTCATCAAGGATCCAACAACAGTGGTGATGCTGAGGTATAAATTGACACTTTTGTCATTAAAGTCAGCCCCGAGCGATATCACTCAGCTAAACAAGCTGTGGTAATTGCAACACATAAAATGGTGCATGTTTGTAAGACATAGTACCACCTTTGTCATTATAACCATCGTTTGAC
Organism: Micromesistius poutassou; assembly: GCF_964030765.1. Classification (NCBI taxonomy): domain Eukaryota; kingdom Metazoa; phylum Chordata; class Actinopteri; order Gadiformes; family Gadidae; genus Micromesistius; species Micromesistius poutassou. The sequence continues at coordinate 7,543,363 of NC_140282.1, forward strand.
TAAACAAAGGTTTATGGTTCTATTAGTGTCCCCCGTGGAGGATGGTGTGTACGGACGTGGATGCATGCGTCCTCCGGTGCGTCTCGGCTGTCCGCTCGGCAGCGTAGTGGTGGACCACCGTACTTAACCCCTCCTCATGAATTCATTCACTAGCTCGGATGTCGGAGTTGCTTTGGATAATGGCGTCAGTAAAATCACTCCATAGCACATTCAAAGGTTACCTTCTTTAAAGTGCACCGCTTGTGCTCATTTAATTGTATTTAGCATTACTGATGCTCTGTTTCCCATAAGCTCCGACCTTTGAGGCTGTACAGGCTTAATGGTTTAGCCAAAGAATCATCTCCTCACTAATGGAGCCAATTAACCAGGAGGACCATCTCTCCTCCATGGGCTGAATAGAAGAGGAGAGGAAAGGCCAAAGTCTTTTAAATGAATGTTAACCTATACAATACTATACAGATACTGGGATCCTCCTAAAGCCCTGTCATAACCACCTGACGACTGGTGGCTGACTATAAGAAGGGTTCAGGCCAACCCACTGTACCCTGGCTTCTTTCTTATTAAAGGGAACCAGCTTCCATGTGCTTTGCCCTCAAACAGAAGGGACCTCTTAGGAAACCGTAGTGAGAGCACACAGTGAGTAATGTGCAGCGCACACGCCTAACAGCAGATATGTGTGTGCGTGCATTGAGGAGCGCTCCGCAAACTGAACTCGCCGTGACTTTTAATCCATCAGAGACGACATCGCCACAGAAGGACACAACATTGTATGACATGCTAGTGTGCTAATGTCCTCAATACCCCCCCCCCCCCCCCCGGTAGCAGGGGCATTATCCGCAGCCCCACCACACGCCGGTGAACTCTCTTTATCCTCCTCCTCAACGGGGGGGAAGGGGGAGCTTTTGGCCCGAGGTGGACTCCATGTTTCACTGCACCATTTAGGTCAGGATTCACTCGCCCTCTCGCTTCCACTAGGGGGAGACAAACCAGGCGCTGCCGATACGCATCGTTAGTGTGATTACGACATGAACAGTAAAAAGAAAATATTCTATTGTATGACTTTTAGAGTGGACGTTATTGTCATGTTGTGTTTACCTTTTGCTTCACCACCTTCACTTTTGCGCCACCAAATTTAAAATTAATTATCGAATTATCTTGTCGTCGTGGTTACATGAAAAAATCTGACAGCATTCCAAAATGATGGAGAAATCTTGTGGATGGGCAGGATTCCATGACCAAACAATACAACTGAAAATCTTTAGGATTTCAGAGTGTCGTTCTGCGTAGCCACGAGGTAACTGCGGTTTGTTTGACCCCTAATGAAGGTAAACGGTGGGGCCGGCCTGTATGGGAAGGTGCTGTTAATGTTGATGAGATACTTACCACTCCAGGCTGCAGACACAACGGGTCGCTGGCAGTTGGAGGCTGCTTCATCGAGTAAATACTGTTTTTATCATAACGTTGTGGCTCACTTACACATCTTGTAACTAAGAAATAATTGTGTGTCCTTTAGAAAGCCTAAAGGGAGCCACCATGGGCCAGTCCCTGTAGCTTGTCAGAGTACACGCGGCCATCACTCCTTACACACTGGAGCTATGGGGTCAGCGGGTCTCTCACACCTCCGCTCATAAGACCGATGGACGCTAAACATATTCTTGGATTGATCGCTTGGATTCATTAAGTGTTGTGCACACACTGACTCATAACTTGGAGTGCCGGCTGTCGTGCTGTAAGCCAGGCGACCTGTTTGGTATCTTCCCCTCCATGGGGGACATGGTGTTCTCCATCAGATGGGAGGCTAAGCCCCTCTACCAACACCAACGCTGGTAAACAGAGCAGCTGCAGGCTTTCTTCTGTGGTACATTTGGGATCATTGTTAGCGGCACCAGACCAGGATCAACCAAACTATTTACACAGTTGGAGAATCGAATTGTATCGTACAAATATCTTGTGTGGTAATGTTACCTGTAAAAATAGAGAAACTGCGTTTAGTTGTACAAGTACTGCGACTGAGTGAGTGTCAAACAAGGTCTGCTCATACCAGAGTATTTAATCAATATTTTATAAAAAAAGAAATCCTATGTCTAAGCAATGTAGTCAATCATGCCAACATGTCTGATCATTCAAGTGCAATTCATTTCTCCCCAGCTGACAGTTCACAGAATGCTTCCTGAGTATAAACTATAATTGTGTTATAATTGTGTTGCCATTCTGCTCAGCGTGAGTCCTTTCTCCTTTTGTTCTTCACAGCAGAGGAGCCAGACTGGAACCATTAGCGCCACTCTCCCAGACGACAGGAAGGAGGTAGATGACGGCACCGAAAAAGACAAAGCAACATGAATCTCACCCCCCCCCCCCCCCACAACCACAGACCGCTGAGTGGACAGCTTGTCCATGGAAATCCGAACCCTAGCATTATCTGGAAGATGTTTAAAGAGCACACGCTTAAGCACGCACACACAACGCACACACAGACATGGATGAACATGACAGGAGTGCACACAGATCTGCATATACATACATTGTTTGCGACCGCAGGGACACTGAAACGGTCTGTGATTTGCTCAAGCCCTTTGTTTTGAACACCTGTTTGGATCCCCATAGTAACGGCATGCATTCTAGAGTTCTTTTGAGGTAGTAATGGCACTGGTAACGTTCATGATTGTTCATCTGTTGTTTACTAAATAGATTTTAGTTGTGTTTTGTTTTGAGCGAGGACACTGCTTTCTTAATGTGTGAACTTTCTAGTAAAATCCCTTTGCACTGGTGAGGTCTGACACTGTATATTGTGGTAAGAACACAATTTTACAAAAAAAATACAAAAAATACAAAAAAACTATTAATACTTAACTTTGACTATCATTTGTCATTCATTGTAGCAAGGTTAATTTACTCCACATTTTTTAAATATATAGCCTCAAGTTGGCTGGCCAACTGTTCAACATTTAATATTTCAGAGCTCTTAATGCCTTTAACACTCGGGGCAAGGAGCCACAGACTCACACTGAGTCGTTTCCATGAGAATGTGCCATGCACTGAGTAGTTATTCCTAGCTACATTTATCTGTGTTATCTGACCTTTCTGTGCCCTTTCAATAAACCGTAATTTTCAGTAAATGTGTGATGAATAAATGGTTATTTGTTGGAAATAAATGAGGGGTTTTGTCATTTATACCGGAGAAGGAATAAAGAGAGGGAAGGATGGCGCTGAATGTGAGAGAGAATGGCGTTACAAGCAGAGAGGTGAGTGGATGTTCATTAGTTTGGATCACGAGAGAAAATGATTTCAGGTTAGTCAAATGTTTTACCAAAATGGTAATTCTAACACGGGAATTATTCGACCCAGCACCTGATAATAATAATATATATCTGATATCTGAATGTTACCCCTCCGTTGATTCGACCAATCACACGGTGCTACGAGCTTAGAAAATACATATTCATGGGGTGAGAGAAATATTAGCTTTAAGCAAATATCACAACAAGACGTTGTGCTCACCTTTCCTGTAAACACGGTGAACGCTGCCGGCCGTTCAATACATCAGCGCTCCCATTGATTGAAGCAGCTGTCGCCGTATTCTTCTCGTGTAACATCTGCTGCATCTGATAAACACAGAACGGTACCTTTACTGAAAAGTTTTGCCCCAGATCTCTTCCGGCCTGAAGCCTGGATGACGATCATCCTGTGAAAGAGTCAGCACTCTGCCATTAAACGAGAATTCAGCTCACAGGGAAATAAGTAATTAACCAGCTCCGCCATGGAGGATGTGTGTGTGTGGTAGAGTTTCTACTAATGTGTGAAATAAATCTCATGTGGTGCTATTTCACTGTTTTGTAAGAATAGAAAACACATGTTCATTTGATTGCATCCAGAGTAATTTTTTATATTTTTGCTTTAATTGAAATTCACAAACTCACAAAAATCTGAAAAGAATACAGCAGCAAGCTTTCCTCCTTACAATAGAAAAGGCTGCGTGGCTGGGTTTGCACACATCAAAGGTCAGCTATAGCTCTCCTCGCTACACAAGGCAGAGCTAATTAAACACTCACTCTAATTACTCTGCCATCGTCTCCGTCTCCCATTGGCTTCGCTACAGAAGCACCATGAACATGAATGACTGCAGAGTCTTCACAGCACGTCAGATCAGCCACTCGCTCACTCCTCCATCACTCCTAAAGTTCAGCTTACCGACGCTCCTGCAGAATTCATCAAGATAATGGGGTTCCATATTGGTTGTGTGTGTGTGTGTGTGTGTGTGTGTGTGTGTGTGTGTGTGTGTGTGTGTGTGTGTGTGTGTGTGTGTGTGTGTGTGGGGGGGGAGGGCCTGCCCTTACCAAACCCTATATTCTATCCCTACCGTGCCCAATACCTATTTATGCCTATGGTCTATATTCCATGTATTGCCCAATCCTGCTTCAGACCAGGCATCTAACGGCGTGTTCCTGCTCTTCACTGATAGAGGGAGGGGTTATCACGCCATAGTTCTGCTCTTCACTGATAGAGGGAGGGGTTATCACGCCATAGTTCTGCTCTTCATCTGAATTAACTCCGCCCCCCTGATCTGAACGTCTCTTCCTGTTTCCTCTTCTCCATTAGCGGCTGTTTCATGAGTCGTTAGCGCCAGCCCACTCCGGCTTATACTTCCTTTAAGTCCCGTCTGCTCAAATTAGTTTTTAATCTGAACTGCTAATTACGTCATTCAGCAGATGTTTTCCTTAACTGTAGTTGTGTTTATTACCCCGACCGGCGCTAATGAACCCAACACAGGCCTGTGCTGAGCGCACACATACAGACAAACAGCCAAACAGACAAACAGACAAACAGACAAACAGAAACACCCAAGAGGAAGGACCCCCAGTGGCCCCTGACCCAAGAGGAAGGGGCCCCAGCCCCTAGAGGAACGTACGGCAGACACAACGGAGGGTGGATAGGAGAGCAGTCACCGTGCCGTCCTAACCTCAGAACAGGTGGAAGCAGGAGGGGGTTGTGCTCCGGGGGAGAGGGGATGGATCCCGGTACAGGAGGGGGTTGTGCTCCGGGGGAGAGGGGATGGATCCCGGTACAGGAGGGGGTTGTGCTCCGGGGGAGAGGGGATGGATCCCGGTACGAGGCTGGTGTGTGTGGGGCCTGAGCTCTGAAACATTACGCTGTGCCTGGAGGAACTCCCTGAGCTTGAGCGAATATTACGGACGTGAACGCTCATCTGTCATTTCGGTTTGTGTTGAGTCTTTTTAAGTGCTGTGATTGGTGGTCGTGCCTGGGTTCTGAACGCCGTAATCCACAAAGACTGAACAATCAGATTTAATTCAGTCATTAGGAGAGACTGCATGGTTAGCATTGTGTAGGAAGCTAATCATTCATTCATTGCAGACTTAATCTCTTTATCTCCTTAATATGGATTTGGTTCACCTCAGACTCAAGCTATAATTAGAGGAATTATAATCACCTTCCTTCAACATTAATGTCACATTTAGAGTATTTGTTTCATGAATTCATAATGCATCTCAACATTCATTGCACGCTGATGTTTCCGGATATAGAGTGCACTGAATAGGACAGAAGCAACATTTACAACAATCTGTTTATTTGCGTGAGCTTTTTGTGAAATTATATATGAAACTAGAAAATGTATTTCCTGCAGAAAATGCGGTGAGTGCTGTAGTGCAAAGTGAGGTTGAAAATATGTTTAAAGGTCCCATGGCGTGCTATTTTATGGATGCTTTAATATAGGTATTAGTGGGCCCCTAATACAGTACTTGAAGACGTTCAAGAAATTCAGCCTTGGTGGTGGGCAGCTTGCGGCCACGGTACCATGCGCTAGTGTTTACAGCGGAACACTGAACACTCCGGGTGCTCCGACGGGAGTCCTGGAGCTCTATATCAAAATAATATCATATTATATTTAGATATCTATATAATATAATATGTATATATTATCATGGTCAAAAGCTGTTTGAGCCTCCGGATGATATTATGATTCTCAAACGACTGCGTCGGGTTCTCAGACGCCTCTGGTTCTTCCACTTTCACGTCAATATTAAGTACAGACTGAACCGCGAAATGGAGGAGAAGGGGATTGTTTCCTGCGGTTGTTGCCCGGGGTTGTCTGCGTCGGGTTGGTTGAGAAGGAATTGGGAACCGTGACATGGAGGACAAAAGGATTGTTGCCCAGGATTGTCCGTCGGAGCCCCGCTGGCCGCTGAACGCTGGCCGCCCCCGGGGCTGCCCGCCCAGCCCCGCTGCCGCGGCAGCAGTCCGTCGGAGCCCCTCTGGCTGCCCGCCCAGCCCCGATGTCCAATGGTTGAAACAATCGCACAATGCCCAACAGTCATGTTCCCAATCTGTGAATCATTTTAGCGCCGGTGAAACAGAAACCCTGTGACTGTTGGAGCTGGACGTCGTGTTTCTAGGTTAAATAATGACGTTGTTAGGCTCCGATATCCGCAAGGGTTCGCTTTTGTGATAGCCTCCTTGGGCTAAAGCTTAAATGTTTGAACGAAGTTTAACGGTTAAAAACGTAACAAGTTTTGAAGTCTCAGAGAATGCGTTCCATTATAAAATGCTACATTTCAAAATCGAAATATAAAAAAATATATAGCTTATTTAAATTAGAATAGTAGTTGTGTTTGATTCCAAGCTAATATGAACATCAAACATTGTGGAAGGAGTAGGGTCCCAAAGTTTGTAGAGAATAAGAAAGAAAAAGAATGCAGCCTACAATGAACAGCCTGTGAGCCTAGTGAGAGCTGCAGCACTCACAAAGTGACATTACCAAACACTTATCATATGTTAGCACGGCTTGAGCTGTCAACGTACATTCTGCCGTCCCCTTGTAGAGAGAAACCAATTCCCGCTCTCCACGAGGTGTTGAATCCTCGTCTGCACAACCACTCAGGCCGGGCTGCTCCATCTCACGGTGTCGGCTAGACGCTTCAGCACGTCAGCAACTGGGCCACTTGACACAGGTGAACAAGTGGCTGTCACCAGAGAGAGAGAGAGAGAGAGAGAGAGAGAGAGAGAGAGAGAGAGAGAGAGAGAGAGAGAGAGAGAGAGAGATGGTAAATGGATGTCTGAGGTCAAACCGCGGGCAGCTGCTTTGCCATATGTTTCCCCTCATCGATTGTTCACCAGCCCCTGCAGAAGGAGGGGAGACCCTGTACATGTTCCCACTATACATTATGGATGATGTTGGTTTTCTATTTGCATAGACACAAACATAGAGCTTCTGTTAGTACACACCATGTTCGCTGTACATTGGCTACATCTGAACAAAGCATGGACGTGATTCAGGGCCCAGCCCACCGCCTGGCAGCTGAAATACTTTCTGATCTATATTGTATGGACTGAGTGTATGTACTGTATGAATGTATGCATGTGATGTCATTGTGTGTGTGTGTGTGTGTGTGTGTGTGTGTGTGTGTGTGTGTGTGTGTGTGTGTGTGTGTGTGTGTGTGTGTGCGTGTGTGTGGTTTCTTGTGTGTGGGGTTTCTTGTGTGTGTGTGTGTGTGTGTGTGTGTGTGTGTGTGTGTGTGTGTGTGTGTATGTGTTCTATACTTCCCTAATAAGGGCCTGCAGGTGTGGGGCTGGTTGGTTAATTGATGGCAGCTGCCATCAATTAACCAATCAGGAGAGTACAAATGGAGGACTGGGAAGACTCACGGAGTAGTGAGAAGGAGGGGAGGAGGTTTGAGAGGAGAGGAGGTTTGTAAGGAGAGGAGGTTTGTAAGGAAACAGAAAGAGAAGTAACACGAGTTGAGTGGGGGTGAACTCAGCAGGTCGAAGGATCAGAGAGGAGTTCAACTGAGGGAATGTGAAGTTGACGGGTATGGAGAGCGGGCCTTGAGTAGAGGTCACAGCCTCTGTGGGTTAGTCGTATGTTCCTGTCTAGAGGTCACAGCCTCTGTGGGTTAGTCGTATGTTCCTGTCTAGAGGTCACAGCCTCTGTGGGTTAGTCGTGTGTTCCTGTTTAGAGGTCAGTTTCTGTGGGTTAGTCGAATGTTCCTGCAATAGCGGAGGCAGCAGTTACATGCTACTTTCTGTCAAAGTACTTTGTTTTATTCCACCCAAACACTAGTGGAAGTGCAGGCTGCTCTGCTGCAGAAGCCTCTAATGCTGTCGGCTCTGTCTATAGGCTCTTCACATTCCCCTTTGTCAAGCCCAGCACCGTGTCCATGTCTAGTCCACCTGACCGAGAGGTGGGCCGTGGTTCTTCTTGACTCTCCAGCGTTAACATACCCCATCCTACGTTTACGTATGTGTGAGCCTTGCAGGCTACGCCGTTGAGACAGTGATATGAAGAGGACCAGAACTAACTGTCCAAGGGAAGTAATAAGCAATTGAATGAATTTTATATCCTGAAGAGAGTAGCAAGTCTGATACAATCACTCTTTTTGGAACAATTGATGGAACAATTCAAAAAAGAAAATGGAAATGACAAGGTTTAGGATAATTTATAGGTTGAGTTTGTTGAGTGTATAATCAATCAAATTATATTTGTCTTTTTTAAAGGCACTGGTAGCAAACAATTTCAATTATAATACAATACAGAGATTATACCCCTTCATTATATTCCTGCTAAATATATAACCAAATATTCCAAATATAGGTCTTGTACTATATATCAGAATGCATCATATGATGGTATGAGGGTTATACTCTATGCCATTTTCAGAGTTGAGAGGTTTTGAGTGAGTATGGTTTTGAAGGTGATTTTTGATTGATCTGGTTGTTATGGAGATGAGATCATCACATTTATAAATGGTGCTTGAGGTGTTGAAGGACCAACGCAGAGAAAATGTATTTCCCATTGAAGGAGATTTCTGTTGAAGTCATTTCCTCAAATCATTTGGTCATATTCTCTCTCTCTCTGTCTAACATACAAATCCATTAATACAATTTGCCTCACATGAGACATGCTATGTTGCATGAAAGATGGGTCCTTCCTCTTGTGGAGTTCAGGAGAAGAGCTGTTTCTGAAGTACTGAACACACTGCATCCATGTAGCATGTATGGATCTGGACCATACTGCTGGTGGCAGGCAAATAAAGATTATGGGTTTTTGTGTGTGTGTTTTGTGTGTGTGTGTGTGTGTGTGTGTGTGTGTGTGTGTGTGTGTGTGTGTGTGTGTGTGTGTGTGTGTGTGTGTGTGTGTGTGTGTGTGTGTGTGTGTGTGTGTGTGTGTGTGTGTGTGTGTGTGTGCGCGCATTTCTAAAGCAAATGTATGGCGCCATGATTTTGCTCCAGTCTGAAATCTATAAATGCATTATTCTGAAGGCGATGAATGTATAATCTTGTTTTAGCATGCAGCGGCTGGATGTTGGCACTTTGAATTAGTTCCTTCCCCTGAAGGAAATGGCGCAGAATTCCTGCTGTTCAGAGGAATGAAAACAGTTTTATGGAGAAGGCCAGAGGTCTAAAGTCAGGCATGGACTGGAATAAGCAGTTACTTAGTATCGGAAATACAAAACTAGAAAGAAATAAACTTGACCAAAGTCAATGTTTATTCAAAAATAGTCCTTTTTATTTAGTCATTAACATTTGAGTACAAATACAGCCTAATGTCTAATTATAATCATTAATACAAAAACCATGTTCTTCAGACACAATTATTTGGGAATGTTTGTTCAGAACCATTTGTAGCTTTAGTTCAGATGTAGCCAGCATACAGCTCAGAAAACATCAGCTTTGTTAATTGTCAACAGTGTAATTAGGAGCTCTGCTACATTAATACACCCTTCAGTAATTATTGAGCTGTGATTGCCTTGCTAATCTTCAGCAACAGAATCGTGTTTGAAGTGGTTTCCACACGTCTCTCTACGCACTGCTCCGGTCCTAGGATGAACAGTAGTAGCAGCCAATCTATATCTACTCTTTATTTCATAAAGAAATCATACTTGAACTGAAACCTATGAATGACACTTGTTGAAATGAGTTGCACCTAACTAAATAAAGGTATGTGGTTTTGGAATACTAATAACTATATTGTTAAATTAATAAAGTAACAATATTCCATGAGGTTTCATTCCCCTCCCATCGCGTGGTGGATTGTGCCTTTAGGGAACGTGAGGAACGCTGTCGAGCCGGGTCAGGATTAAATGACGTATGTGTGGGGACGGAGTCCCGATGTGTAACAGCTGTCATTTACATGTAATCAGTGTTTTGGCGTGACATTGTAGTTAAATAGAAAAGTACCAAATCTGATCCCTTCATCTGTGATGTGCACCCGTGGTTTAGATTGAGGCTCATTAGAAGACCATGTTCAAATACCAACAATCTGGGGTATACATTTTCATGGCTTAAATGAGATGGGTACCACTATTTATTCTCCTAAATATGAGCCTAATCACAGCTCTTGTTTATGATGATTATTTATAGGCTTGAGGCGTTTTATTTTCCTACTTATTATTCCACGTATTTTTGGCATGATATTTATTGATACTTACATTTTTGATTGACAGTGACTTAGACGGCAGCTTATGACTGCATCGTTTATCCATATTGAGAGGTGTGTGTGTGTGTGTGTGTGTGTGTGTGTGTGTGTGTGTGTGTGTGTGTGTGTGTGTGTGTGTGTGTGTGTGTGTGTGTGTGTGTGTGTGTGTGTGTGTGTGTGTGTGTGTGTGTGTGTGTGTGTGTGTGTGTGTCATTTTTCTACACCATAACAAACCCATGTTTGTTATGGTGTCACGTGGAACAAAATCATGAATATATGCATAATTAACATTATGTATATTTTTTAGATAAGATTTGTCTAATACCTACCTGCTTGTGCTGGGCCCATGGCACGCAGCCTATATCTTCCCTATGTGGAACATGTCTATATTGTGTGCGTATGTATGTGTGTGTATGTTTGTTTGTTTGTTTGTATGTCTATTGTCTACTGTCTGAGAGGGTCCACCCTACTGGAGTCTAATTCCTTGTATGTGTGCATACTTGGCCAATAAAGCTGATTCTGATGAACTAATCTTCAAATGATCAAGGTATGTATTTTTACCAGATATTTACATATCTGTAAATATATATAAAAATGATAATTATTTAATATTGCATAATAGGAAATTCATACATTGTGCCCTTTTGCTGTCTTCTGTAACGGTGGGATATTTATAGATATAATAAATGCAGAGCAAGTGGTCTTCCTCAATAAACACTGAGAATGGAGCATTATCCGGTAATAGACGATGATTTAATATCAACAAAAGGTAAGTGGGGGGGGGTTAAAGGTTGAGAGAGAAGGTGCTGACGTACACGACGGCTCACTTCCTGTTCCTTCCCCTCATGTCTGGGCACTTCCTGTTTCCCCCCCCCCCCACCCCCACACACACAGGGAACGTTTAAGGAGAGGATTCTTATTGGAGCATTCTGGGATGCGTTTCCCAAAACAGGAGGTTAGCATCAGCTAACACATAGTGAACAGATGTTTATCATCAGCTAACACATAGTGAACAGATGTTTATCATCAGCTAATACATAGTGAACAGATGTTTATCATCAGCTAATACATAGTGAACAGATGTTTTCTGAAGGCGGAGTTCGGAGTCTCTCTGAGGCATTCAATCATGCACAGGTGGAAGCCTCACAAACTTTGATATTTGGACTACATGCTTGTTATACAGTTGTGGTTAATATTCGTCAACTTGATTGTGTCTACCCTACCGATCCTTTGTATCAACATTAGAAACTATTTCGGAAATAATTGTTTGGAAAAAACGTCACACAATTCTTTTTAATGACACTGGCGAATTCATCAGCATAGGCACAATCTATGCAATAGTTGCTGCAAACAGTTGATCCATGGTTTATGGAAAAAGATAATTCAAACAATGAATTTGGTGAGAAATTAGCTTTGTCTTCACAATTCTCTGGGATATGGATAAGTAAATAAATTACTTTTCTCCCCATTTCTGTGCAAGAGTCAAATGGCTGAGTGATTAGAGCACTCACCCTGAGAGTAATGTTTTTAGTTTTTTTTTGCCACCGGTTCAAGCCCTGCCAGATGTGTCTTGTTTCCTCAGTTCTAATGAAAAATTTTTGATGTTTGAAGTTTGTCACTCTGTTAACAGTACCTAGGCTGTATATTTCCCTAAATATATAATTCACTTCTCTAAAACCCACTACCCAGAATCTTATCACATATGTAAAAGTAACAGGGTTGTGAGCCATTAAATGTCCAGTGATGTTCAACCCCCTAACATTTGGAGGCGGTATTGCACTAACTCTGCTAATTGCGTAAAAAAGACAAAGAAGACTGAAATCGGTCATATGACCATGAATATCCAGGAAGCATGTGGCATAATATGGACCTACAACAGCCCAAGAGGCATTGTAAATAATTTGCCTTTTTACCATGTGGGTAATAAGGACTCAGCCAGACTATGTTGTTTGGAAACAGACAGGAAGCCTTACCTTGCTAGTACTATGGAGTTTAATAACTTACTCCATACTATGAGCTTACTATGTAGGGGAAATGGTTTTGGGGAACACTTTCCTATTAACTGAGTCCCTAAGAAGTAGGTTGCTAAGGAAGTTAGCAACTATGCTTTTGGGAAATGAACTCCTGAACTGTTCTCTAGACTGGCTCTTAACTGAACCACCGATGGCTAAATATCTAAAAGAATGACAACCATAATGTGTGATCAACCTATTTCTCTATTGACAGAAGAAGAAACAGCATTTCTCTAAAAGTTGACTCGGTCTCACTCATCCCGGTGACACCCGTCGCTCTCCTGTCGCTCTCCTCTCCTCACCAAGAGGGAGCAGGCACTGAAGTTCAGTTTTAATATATATTACTACACGGCTCTTCTCAATGCTGTGGAACGCTCCGTTCACTAGCATGGGCCTTCCCGACTTACGGTGGTGAATTATTTTTCAATAATGACCGTTGCTAAGCATATAATGGCCGCTGTCAAGGAAAGTGGATTTTTTCACAGCTTTCATATCAGTCCTATCACGTATCACTTTCGTATCACACACACGCAAATAGTCCGGTAATTTATCAACCCTAGCGGATTTGGTCGCTAAGCGACGTCAACGTCTTGGGCGGACTATCTCTCTGCTGATCAACACTAAAAATGGTGATTGTAGAAAGACACAGCGTGTGAAGTTATTTTTTCGTTTTGGCAAGTAACCGTGTAAGCGGGATAATGTATAGAATGTCAATGGTCATTATCTTAAATAAGGCCCTTCAAGGCGAAGCAAGACCGCTTCGCGTCAGTGTCCTGTTCGCCCTGTCAGGGCTTATTTCCCGATAATGACCGGCGTTCTATACATTATCTCTTACATATATTATAAGGTGGGAGACAGTAAGGCGGACAGGCGATGAGAGGTAATGCTAGGTGTTCATGGTGCTCATAATGCGCTATTAATTAATATATATTTTTGCACCATATCCATTGATCTTTCCCCTTTACTCGTATCTCTTTCCTGTTAAGAATTCTTTATATATATCACCTTCGTTTTGAAACATAAAATTCATTTTTATTAACTAATAATAATAATATAATACAGCATATAAACAGCAACTATAGTGAAATGAAATACGCCATAAAATGATTGAACTTTAAATACTCAGTAAGACGAAGATCGTTGGCGACGTGTCCCAGGATATCAGAACACATGCAAGTATGTAAGTTGTGCTTAAGGACTGGGTAAGGATGTTAAGGGGAACCTTAAGTGCTGGTTCAGGGTGTTAAGGGGCAGAGGTGGCCCTGCGGTGGGCAGACTCGTCAGACCCCTCCTGCTGATCTCAGACCAGCGGTTCCTAATGAGGCCGACCAGGACTCAGGTGAAGTGATGAAGGAACCCAGCTGGGGTAAACACGGTGTCGATGTTGGCCTCTCTGTATGGCTCTCACGGTGAAACCTCTGCCGTGTGGAATTAATTATAAATGATGTATTCTGAGAGGCTGAAGAAAGGATGGAGTCGTTGTTCTGTCCGTCAGTCAGCCCCCGCTTCTGTCTGGGGGATCAGAAATGTACATGTTTTATTTCTTTGCATTTAAAAAATGAAAATCCAAGAAAGGCATGAGCATGCTTTGTAAAATATATTTTTTTATGTAATATTTATTTACATATTTTAAATATTCAGATGACTGCCCCACCAAAATGGTTCATTCCTTCCGGTGCGCTCAGAACAGCCCTAAGATGCGGTGGTAGCACCGAGCTCGACGTGGCTCTGACTCTGTGGGGAGGATAATAAGGATGTGGCCTTATGCCTCCACAGCCCTTTGCGTTGCACCACCATGTTTGTACAGTTGCCCCGAATGTACAAACGTCTCCAGAGAGGACGCCTTACTCATTATACAATCAGAACTGCTATTTGACTTTATGCTATGACCTAAAGGTTTACAGACTCAATAACTTGATAAACATTTTTATCCGTTAAGGAACCTCATCATATCACTGCGTGCATATGTCTGCTTGATTTCTTGTAATTTGCACAGCAGTAGAACCAACGTGACTGGTACCTGACCTATTACCACTGTTTAGTTTCTCTACTTATTACTTTATTTGATTATTTATTATTGTGATCTATTGACACTGCCACTTATTTTTACTTATCATTATTTACTTTTATCTTGTATTGTTGCTGCTATGTGACTAAGTCTAAGAATTGTACTCTTGTGTGCAATAGGATGTAATCAAAGTAACGCTGATTCAGATTCTTCATGCTGTCGATGATGATGACGCCATCTGATGGAACCCTGCGGCCCCTTGAGGCCGGTGAAGACCACCTTCTGTTGGGAAGGGAGCCTCACCACTGAAGAGTGCCAAGTCCTACACAAGGCACAATAATAATGGACCAACAAATAAATGCATATAAAGCCAAATGAATCGTAGCCTTATAATGTGTGGTCACATGTAGTTTGATGTGGCCTACAGTAGACAAAAGGTTGTTCTTACGTAGATAACGTTTTGCCGTCTCATCAAGCAAAGCTTTCGATCGATGGAGACCCCCTGCAGGCACTAACGGCTAAACAGCCACCGGAGAATCAGGCACCGCTGTCCACTCTAGACCAAACCACATGAGCTGCAGGCGCAGTAATGGTGTTAGGAGGCTAATGCTCAGCACCTGTCCAAATGGTTTCATCGTTTCCAAGCCTCCGATGGAGAGCACTAGTGAAGTCTGTCCAAGAAGTTGGCGGCAACATCGATTGGGAGGTGTGGAGTGTGTGAATAGGATCGTTTGCTTGAGTCTCACCCTCAACGCGTGAGAGTTAGTAGCTCGGGTGTCACTCGTTGGCGTTGTCGAGGTAGCCTCTTAGTATGTCGCTCTGGCCCTCTTACTCCTATTGGCTGAACTGTGTGAGGGCACGGAGAGGCGTGTAATTGAGCCACTGATACTCGTCAGTCCTAATGGGCCAATTATTTCCAGTTTCAGTTAACATGCGTAATGTGCATTAAATAAGCTGAATGCAACTGCCTGCTCAACACAGACACAAGAAATACAAACTAAAGACCTGCTTATGTTGGGGGTGGTGGACCTTTCTCCTCGTTTATAGTGCTGTATTTTATTCCAACAACACTGCTATGTACATAATCACCACACACTATATGACTTTAAGATATGATGGCATTAGGCTCTCTAAGCGGTTATGTAGGTGGAAGGTGATGTTCTAAATGAGGCAGGGCACACGGTGGAATCCATTTTGAGCGTTGCCTTGTTTAAATCCTGCTTTAGATCAAATGTTCCCAACAATCGGTTGCAAATGGCGACAGCTTACAAAAGCATCAGAAGATACCGTTCTGAAACTGGGTCGTCCACACCGCTCCATCGACGCGTCTGGCTGCTGCTGCAGCCGTCTGAGAGCTTAAGCTAACTTATGCCAAGAGTTGGAAGCTGGCAATGCAGTGGATCATCCAAAAACAAAACACAAAGTTTCACCTGAAGAGACTTAAGAATGATAATGCTGCACAACTGGTGAGAAACAGAAGATCAACGGCATTATTTCCACTGGGCTGCATTGTTCTAATTCCTTTTTTATTTGGATGTTGCCAGCGACTCGGTGTGTTGTCCCTGTTGTGCTCCACATTCTGCCGTGTTTAAATACCGCAGAGATAAATCCGTCAATGCATTCTGAAACCACATGTTGGATCTCTGGAGACCCCTGGGATGACTTCAGAAGCTTTGCAACCAACCAGCGCACATTGCTCAAACTTTCTCTGCAAACTCAAATAAAAATGTATTTCCATGTATTTTTGTGCAACCTCTGTATTGTCGTTATTTTGTCTTGACTCTTTAAATCGTATGTGACAAGGCAACGAGGTGCGAAACATCGGCTCAAGAAGAACAGACGCCTCAGCACGTTGGAGTGGTTCTAGACCAGAGCAATTCAGGGCTGCTCAAATTGCAGAAAATATTTATTTATATATTTATATTTATTATATATTTATTTAAGAGTTATTAGACTTGAGTGCTACTATTTGAATATAATTAGTTAGAATTGGCATAGCCTTCCATCAGCTATTAGAGAGTGGAATGTGCTGGTAGAATCTCCTTTAAGAGCTGACTCCACCCACAGGCAGCTCCACTCAACTGAGAGGAAGATCTCACTGAGTTAACTAAGGGCCCGCTCAGAGAGCCAGATAGGACGGCGATGTCAGCCCGACGTATAGAAGGACATCGCAGGACATCGCTGAGGTGTGCGTGTACTGACACAGGCCCTCCAGACGATGGGTTGACCAGGAACTACCGCCTCTCTGCACACTACATCTCTATTCACTAGGCAGCTTTATTTATATAGCACTGTTCATACACAAGGCAGACTCAAAGTGCTTCACATATAAACATTGTCATACAATAAAATAAAATAGATAAGTAAAAAGTAAAATAGATAGAAAATAAAGGCAAAGTTTAAAAAAACATTTTAGAAACCATTTTAGAAAGGCAAAGTTAAAAATAAATGCATTTTAGAAACCATTTTAGAAAGGCAAAGTTAAAAATAAATGCATTTTAGAAAGTGAGAAAATAAAGGCAAAGTTAGTAATAAAATAAAAAATACATAGAAGCATTGTAGATTTAAGATTTAGCAGAAAGCTAAAGCAAACAAAAGTCTTCAGTCTTGTTTTAAAAGCTGTCAGAGTTGGGGCAAGTCTTAAATCCTCAGGGAGTTTATTCCAGCTATTTGTTGCATAGTAACTAAATCCTGCTTCCCCATGTTTCGTGTTGACTCTGGGGATAATTAACAGATTGGTCTCAGAGGATCTTAGTGGCCTAGAAGGCTTATGTAGTGGAAGCATATCCGTTAAATATTTTGGCCCTAAACCATGTAGGGATTTATAGGTTAGCAACATGATTTTAAAATCTATTCTCTGACATACAGGGAGCCAATGTAACGATTAAAAAATTGGTGTAATATGTTCACATTTTTTGGTCTTTGTTAGAACTCTAGCAGCAGCATGAGTTATTTAGGTCTGTTTCTCAGACAGGAAAGATTTCACTCTGCATGACCAATCTAACATTTCTCTAAATTAGATTAAATTATAATCAAATTTGAAGGGAGACAATGGAAAAAAACTTGTTGATCACCAGAAATGGGAAAGTAGCTACCTGATTTTGTGTGTTGGTATGATGAGGCGACACGATAGTTAATGACAACTTGAATCTCAGGCTGGATATGTTGAAGCCACCATGCTCATAAAAGAACACCCACACAGGGAAGAGAGAACAGGGAACAGAGAGAAACCGACTTATATAATAATCCCATTAACTACAGACGTTAGAGAGCTATTGTTGGCTGAAAGAGTAAATAGAGGGCCTCTGACCTTCACCTGTGCACATCTTTGGCAATTTACTTCATCTGACTCATCTGTTCATCTGCTCATCTGGAAACCAGTCATGTTGACAATACCTTCTTAAATCAAAGAGAAAATGACAATTGAAGGATTGTAGATTGAACATCATTCCCGCGCTGGTTGTGGTCGCAGGTGAGCAACTGGAGAGAATGGTTGGGCTCTCCGAGCACTGGTTGCACAGTGGCGGTAAAGTATAATTCAGAAGCACCTATGGGCCAATGCTTGTCAGACGTTATGATTATAACGCTGCGATCCTGTATGTATGCTATCTCGGTATTGAAAATGAATGATAAAAAAATGATGAAAAAATGTGAGCAGCCATTCTTGTGTTTGAGTGCCTTGCTGCCGGAATAGAAGACAAGTGTTAAGTCCAGAGGCTCCCAGATACTTCAGAGGACTGATCATACATAAAGGGTTGACTGCTGCTGCGGCTCAGACCCAGAGATATGAGCTGGCCTGGGGTGTCGCCCAGTGGACGGCTGGACAGACAGGCACCCCAAGCTGTTATCAAAGATGGGGACCTGGGGGCAAGCAATTGAAAAGACACAAAAACACTCATGCTGACAAAATACCTGGGGTATTTAATGAATGGATTAATGGAATGGGAATACACAACTGCAAAAGGGTTGACAAAAAACATCTCCAAGCATAATGACAGCTCAGCTAGCACACAATGGGGAAGTTGAAATCTCTTAAAAACTGAAGGAAATTTTGCCTTACACAGTCATAGAATTAAACGGTGCCAGACAGCATACATAATCTCAAGGAAAGATTATCATTCAAAAAGATGGCACCGCTCAGTAAACTCCAGGAACTAAGGTCTGTTCATCGCTAGGATCATTCACGGGCTGACATCGTAAAGCACATCTCATCAGAAAGAAAAAAACATCGAACTTTAAAGAGCCAAACTCTGGCCGGAGCATCAGTATTGATGAGAGTAGCTTGTGGCGATGTGAATGGAGGGAAGAACGATGTTTTCTTTAGTTTGGTTGAACTAACCGAGGGGACGGATGCTGATTCTATCTGCTCCTCATAAAGCATTTGTCATATTTGTTTAAATCCCCTTAGCATTGCGACAGCAATCAATAAACAAAATGCTCTGCCCTTGTTGTGGATGAAACCGACATAATAATACTCAAAATAACAAAATACGAGAGGTCGAGAAGGACTAGGGTTGAATGATCAAGGCTTTATTGTCACTACGCAGAGTAACAACAGTACCTGAGTTCGTTTGACAAAGAACTCCCGAACGGTCTTCAAGACCCGAATTATATTCCCATTGTGTTGTTCTCCCAACATGCCCTTGGCCAATCACAATGCTCTAAACTATGGGCCTTCCCATTCCCCGTTAGCATTTATCTTCCCACCCCGCTGTCCACAATACATTCAGTAATACAGTAATACAGTAATTTAGTAAGAATTACATAAAAACAAGGTTACATATTAAACATTGTAGTTACATGAAGTTATAGATTACACATGAATTATATGAAGTGAGATCTTTGATTAAAGTCCATTCATCGCCTTGTTTATAATCTGATCTTAAATAATCATGACATCACATGTGTTTAAGAGATAAGCCCTGTAAAACCAATATTCACTTAAACAGTAAAACATGCATTGTAATAGTTAATAATGCCACTTTATTTGTCTGTGGCATATACAGTCATAATCATAAAGCTGGTACTGTCTGATTTTAGTAAATGTATGGATTAATTGAGTGAAGCCAGTTAGTTCACTCTGCCAGAATACACATCACAAGAACATATGGAAGGGGAACTGCAGGAGGGCGTCTCTTCTCACTCGGACGTGAGTCACTTTAGAGGGGCCACTTATACGTTAATCAGGCAGTCTGGGTTTCATCTTTTGTAACGGGGACACATGTAAATGTCCCTCAGAGTGCAGGCTCTTGTTGACCAAGGAGAGCCAGGTAATATCAAATGTTTAACATTTGGCTTCACTGTAACAATACTTATCTTATATTATTGTATGTTTTATACTTAAAGTTAATCTTACTTATACTTATATTCTAGTGAACTGAGAAATAGGCTGATATCATTGACTAGAGGAATGCCTGTCTGGTGGTTTCCGGTCAGCCCAGGACCCTCTGAGGTGTTATGAATGACAAAGGGTCAGGGCCCTTCCCAATCTGTTGACCCGGTTATTTTCTACTATCATTCCAAAAATATGGCAGAGAGATCCTTTTCAACCTTCATTATTTTCTACCATACCCTCACAAAAATAGAAAGCAATCTTGTATCTGTGGCTGTCTCACGCCTGTAATAAGCCCGTCCAAACATTTATTTCAGCCTTATTGAAATGATTGAATGGCCTACCTCCTCACCTGGCTGCCTGCCGGGTCCTTCACAAGCGAGGCAGGCCTGTGGCTAAAGCTAGCGCGCTAGTGTCTGGGGTCCAGTGGCTAGGAGGGAGGGGTGGGATTTTTTTGTGTTGGATATTTCCAAAATCGATCATACTGGTTTCTCTCTATGGTTTCTCTCTGCCCTAGCTTTAAATTAGTGTTTTTCATTGGGCAGGCCTGGATGAAGGCTTCTTGAGAAACTAAATCCAAGTTGCATTGTGACAGATATGTCCTCGGTTTGGATGGAAAAAACTAAGGGTAATTGAAAGGCAGAAGCGGAATGTTCCAGATCCCAATCCATCTACGACCGGTTGGAGTGTCAGTAAACGTTGTCAGTAAAACGCACAAGAGCCTTGATATGTTAGTTTCAAAGATAGAACCAACTTTGAAACACACATAAATGCCTGTTTAGTGGAGGAATCTCTGATCTGGAGATGCAAATACTTAGGCCAAGTATTCAGGCCAGGTATTGACTTGGACGCTAAAAGTTTAAAAACCGGCTGTGTGGGAATAATTCCTAAAGTGAGTGGAGCCTGGAGGAAGAGATCCCTTCAGCTCAGAGAGGATCCAACAGGTCTTTGTGTTCCACCTGGCTTACATGGCAGATGTTTTAAGTGATCTACAGGAGCAGTAACTTAACGACAGAAACGAGACATGATAATGGTGCATGGATGTCGCCAGTGCTGTGAAGATGCACAGAGGAAATGGCACGTGAGGGCCAAACTGTTAACCTCCCCCAGAGCTTTCACAGGCATGGAGCTTACTTGTGAGAGATCAGGGAAGATCATCATGCTTCAGTTATATCAAGTTATATATAACCCTTGTCTGACAACTTCACCAAATGCCCAATAACAAGAAGGTTCAGTCCTGAGGCCCCCTGGACACATGCTGCTGACCAGCGAAGTGAGGAGCTGCTTCCGTTTAGAGAATGCCAAGGTCAGGACCTGGCCGGAATTGCATCCAGGTGTGAGAGAGGGGTCTCAGGAGCAACTGACAGCAGCTCTTGTAACATGCTGTGGGTAAAGTCTGTCATCTCTACTGTTGATGGACGTTAATGGCCCGCCACTGGACAGGATGAGGTTAGGGTTGGGTATGGGAGATGGGGAGGTGAGCACCAAGGTGTCTGTGGAGGACCTGAGTTGGGATAGGATTGCTATGAGCCTGTTGTTTAGTTAGTGCAGTCTATTTCAGTGGGACTGCTCGCCTTTTGGCTGATCATTATCCGTAAATATGACCTAGGATTAACCTCATTGTACTAATATATATAGAGAATAATTTAGTAGACTATAGAACAATCTGTAAATAGTGATTTAAGATTGTTGTTGTATACAAATAATTATAATAACAATACTTGAGTAGGACTATAGAATAATCTGTAGACTAAATTGTGATCTAAGCTTGTTCTTGAGTTATAATATGCCATCCTATAATTAAGTAGGTCTGCTGTATTCCTATTACAACCTGTTACTGATTAATGCAAAGTTGTTTGTTCAATCAAATCTATTATAGTACTTTTATATATTGCCTGAAAGCTTATTGGCGTACCTAGCTGCAGTAAGACACATTCATGGTCTAGGGTGTGAAAAAATTATATGATTAGTGAAAGATTGAAGCCCCCTGAAGGTCAGTCTGTTGTTATGATATACTATACAGAGGCTTGTAAAAGCCCTCGACCTGAACAAATAGAGCGCTGGATTGATCTCAAAGAGAAAATACCTATCCTTGAAGATGTGTTCCCCCGAGAGCTACACATTAGTTATAGCACGTCCTCGTAATATCTATCCTGGTTGTGTTTGGTTTAAGGTTTAATTAGACTAGTCCACTGGGAGCCGTAACAATAATGTAGGAATAAAGCAGGATTATGCGGAGAATACACAGCACACAGTTTTATGAACCAAAGAAAAAGGATCCATTAGGTTCCCCAATATAAAAACAAATCGGAACTGCAGAGAAGATTGATGGCGTTAAAAACGGCCATATATTTATTTGAGCATTCCAAGCATACACAACAAATCACAACAAGATTTGTGTTTGTAATGTCATACAATTTGCCAGACCAATTTACCTTTAATAAGTTTTAAATGGCGTCACTCATGTCAATTTTGAATAATGACTAAGTTTGTGTATTATTCCTGTACGTATTCTCAGCAGGTATGAAGCCACTAAAGGACGTGCTCCAGGTGGCTCAGAGGGAGGGCCCCACTCGAGGGAGACATCCTGGAGATGGACCACTCTGAGGTTCTGGGTGTGGTGTCAACTCAGGCCAATTTCCACTGAAGCTATTGCATGTCCTTTCTTCTCTGATTTGTCCATCTGTCACCCCACAGAGCATTTAGCCAGGGAAAAGATCAGATCATGCATCACCACATTAAAATACTTTAGCCTTTTGAAAGTGCTTACAGCCAGATCAAATTGTTGGAGAGCTAAAGTTCAATCGTTCGTCATGGTATCTCCTTCTGCATACCAAAATGGGGTTGGCACATTTCGGTGAATGACCCCAAGATAATAGAAGGCAATGTCTGAGAGATATTTTCTGCTAATGTTCTGAATGTGGTTCATCTCTGTTGAAATTTTAAGGTCATGGAAAGTGACGTTAAAAGAGTTGGAAACGCTCACAAACGGCTTTGTTCTTACGTCAGATATTCAAATATGGAAGACGCATGCGAGTCGGTTGTGACACACAACAAATACTCCGGGAAAGGGACCCACGTCTCTCAATGTCACATTGAGGCCGACATTTTGGGAAGAAACGATGCCGTCGCCGTGTTGCCTGGATCCAGCCGCACCCCGTCTCTGGCACATGAGGCTGATCAATATTCACGACCCATGTCCACGGAAGTTATCCAGGTGGCTGTTTAGGAGTTATGAAAGTGAAGTTTCTGCCTGAACTTTAAATATGAAGCACATCCCATGCATGCGTCTGTTCTCTAGAGTATTATCTTAAGATCAAAGCTCTGCTGTCTTTTTGAAACGAGGGGAGTGAGGAGGGGGTGAAGATCCCAGCCAATGGCCACCGTGGAGGTACATCAGCCTTCAGCCTGCTTCATATACCGTACATTAGGGATTTGGTTTTTATTTTTTGTTGCATTAGCATAACCTTAGAAATGAGGATTAACTTTTTGTGAGCTACATACCCAAGGACAGTATGTGTTCCAGCAAAGGCGCTTCACAGACGTTTTGGACGAGCCCACGCACGACCAATTAGTGAGAGCGGGGAAAATATAATGGTCAATATAATCAGCATCCTAAACTCACCTTAAGTATCCTTACCCACCATGGCACTATACTTTTCACTCACACACCCACTCTTAGGGTTACCATAGAAACAAGCAGCCCACAGTTCCAGTTCGTCACTAAAAGTGTTGCAACGCCGGTCCCTTTAACAGCGTTCAGAGAGCGCAGCATCGGCTAACCGGTCTGAGGGCTGTAACACACAGCGCTGATCTGAACCTACCACAGACCTACCTGCTCTCAATGATTACAACCATTGTTTGCTAACACCATCTGTGAAGGGGGGCAGCCTTCCTGTGGAAAAAGTGGATTTACTGACAATTACTGACAAGTGTAAACTCACTCACTTACTTTCATATTATAACTTGTTACATGTAAACATCTGCTGTTGGTAATATATCTGCAGTAATAATTGTTTTTAACATTGACACAAAACCAAAAAAGCCACACACAACCTGATTCGTTGTAATGTTAATATATACAGTACATTTTTACATGTATCTTTTCCATGTTTTGTATTTGAATTCTTTCCAAATTTATCGCCCTTGTTTACTACGGCGTGCTCCCATGGCAACGTGCCGACCAGGCTTGTGTACATGAAGCTCACGGCATCAGCGCGCTGTGGCCAACATAAATAAAGCTTTTAGGGGACTTGTTAATTGGGTCTGGTGTTCTGTACACCAAAGCTGCTCGTTAATACGTCCACAGCCTTTGTTTGATTGGATGACTGCTGGACTCATAAACTAAATATTATTGTAAATGAGCATCAAGTCAGAGACCTCAGTAAAAGGTTCAGATACTTTTTAATGACAAGGTATATCAGCCCGGGATAGCGATGGGCCGTAAAGCAGAGCGGAGCGGAGAGCGGTGATTCTGATTGGACTTAAGGACGGTTGGACGAAGAGATGGAAAAATGTAAAACGTAAATCCTCTGTATGAGATATAAAGTAAGTTTTACATCTTGAGTAAAAAATAACCAATTCAACGTCATCAACCAAAACCAATCATTAAGTTACAATGAATAAATGGCTTGGATTACCTTAACCACATTGACTGACCCTGTTCCTAAATATAATCCCAAGCCTCCCCATGCAGACCTAGCAGTATAAACCCCACATGTATGTTTGGTGCAGGATCTTTCCTGAAACATTGGATAACTCTGAGGCTTGTTTTGTTGATTTATGCAAGTAGTAGACTACTTGTATGCTGGACTCTATTTTTACACTGATTTAAAAGCAGCAGGCTTACTGATTCGGAATGTGGTTCGTGTTTCCTGCACTCCGAGTGCCTTTCAGACGCCCTAGGAGAGAAATTCCTGATCTCTGCAAACCCAAGGAACTCCAAATGGACTGGCTATATCCAAGCATTTCATGTTGCTGTTCAGCCATGGCTGCTAATCTAGTGTATCTAAGCCTTGCCTTTCTTATCTCTTAACTCACCGAAGGCATAATCCATTCCGTGGACATACGACACAAAGTCCTTTCTGAAATAGAAAGTGGAAAGTGTTTTTAAATATTCAATAATAATAATAATTCAATAATTATTATTATTGTTAACTGTCAACTACTAACTTTGCCCATGACATTGATTTAAAGCCTTCCAAGAGATCATTGCATGAATCTAAAAGTGTAGCGTTGTATGATGGCTATATCAGAGACCGGGGTGTGAGTGACACATTTAGTAGGATCCAATTATCTTTTTTTCTGTCTTGAAACAAACAGTAGCTCAGACATGATTTATGAAGCAATTAATTGGGTGTTTGGTTTTAAACTGACCTGCTACTCAGACACCAACATTAATATTGATCAGAAATACAACAAGGCAATGCAATTTCTCTTCTGACTCAAATTATATTAAATACATTCAAAAATAAGAACTCCCAACCAGGGAGCATTTAAAGAAACAGCAAACCCTACAATAACATGTAGGGTGAAAGTGATGTAGGACTACATAGTGATGTAGGACTACATAGTGATGTAGGGCGACAGTGATGTAGGACTACATAGTGATGTAGGGTTACATAGTGATGTAGGGTGAAAGTGATGTAGGGTGACATAGTGATGTAGGGTTACATAATGATGTAGGGCGACAGTGATGTAGGACTACATAGTGATGTAGGGTTACATAGTGATGTAGGACTACATAGTGCTGTAGGGTTACATAGTGATGTAGGGTGACAGTGATGTAGGGTGAAAGTGATGTAGGGTGACATAGTGATGTAGAGTTACATAGTGATGTAGGGCGACAGTGATGTAGGACTACATAGTGATGTAGGGTGACTGTGATGTAGGACTACATAGTGATGTAGGGTGAAAGTGATGTAGGACTACATAGTGATGTAGGGTTACACAGTGATGTAGGGTGAAAGTGATGTAGGGTGACATAGTGATGTAGGGTTACATAATGATGTAGGGCGACAGTGATGTAGGACTACATAGTGATGTAGGGTTACATAGTGATGTAGGACTACATAGTGCTGTAGGGTTACATAGTGATGTAGGGTGACATAGTGATGTAGGGTGAAAGTGATGTAGGGTGACATAGTGATGTAGGGTTACATAATGATGTAGGGCGACAGTGATGTAGGGCTACATAGTGATGTAGGGTGACAGTGATGTAGGACTACATAGTGATGTAGGGTGACAGTGATGTAGGGTGACTGTGATGTAGGACTACATAGTGATGTAGGGTGAAAGTGATGTAGGTCTACATAGTGATGTAGGGTTACACAGTGATGTAGGGTGAAAGTGATGTAGGGTTACATAGTGATGTAGGGTGACAGTGATGTAGGACTACATAGTGATGTAGGGTGACAGTGATGTAGGACTACATAGTGATGTAGGGTTACATAGTGATGTAGGACTACATAGTGATGTAGGGTGACAGTGATGTAGAACTACATTGTGATGTAGGGTTACATAGTGATGAAGGGTGATGTAGGGTTACATAGTGATGAAGGGTGATGTAGGGTGACATAGTGATGTAGGGTAGCATAGTAGTGCTATGGCAGTGATGTAGGGTGACATAGTAGTGCTATGGAATGACATAAGGAACGTTTTACATCTTGATTGTGGGCGGTTGATGGTTTCCCCAAAGACTCTAGATTAGTTGACCCACACGACTAACCAACACGACCACTGGGTGGATCAGGGCTCTAGATTAGTTGACCCACACGACTAACCAACACGACTGCTGGGTGGATCAGGTCTCTAGATTAGTTGACCCACACGACTAACCAACACGACCGCTGGGTGGATCAGGTCTCTAGATTAGTTGACCTACACGACTAACCAACACGACCGCTGGGTGGATCAGGTCTCTAGATTAGTTGACCTACACGACTAACCAACACGGCCTCTGGGTGGATCAGGGCTCTAGCAGCCATAAGAGGCTGTGTGTTTAACGGAGGTAGATGGGGTACCTGGAACCAAGCAGAGGTGTTACCTGTAGACCAGGGGCCAACCCTTGGCACTCGGCCACACTCGGCACTCGGTCGCATAATCTTTGGCACACTTGCAAAAAAAAAAAATGAATCGCTACAATACAACAGCATAAGCATTACTACTGATTTTTTTTGCACTATATTCTGTTTTGGGCTCATATAATGTCTGTTTTTACATTTCTTACAGTGCAAATATGTTTTTGAATGAGTTTCTGAAAGCAGTGTTTTGAGATGGGATATATGTAATTATAATTTGTAAGCACATGTTGCAAATATAACAAAAAAACTTAGAAATGTTGATGCATGATTGTAGACTATATGGAAATAAAATTCCAGGTCTTCTGGAAATGTTTTTGGTCGCGGTGTCATAATTCAGCTTAATATTTAATACATTATAATTAAGGCACACTCATTAACGAAAAAATGTCAAACTGGCACTGCATGTTGATAAGGTTGCTGACCCCTGCTGTAGACTATACTCGCCAAAATGTCCACAACGCCCATTAAGTGGAAGCCAGTGCAATATCATTTGTGTAATTGCGGTGATAGTCTTTGCTTTGACACAACTTTGACAGCACATTATGTCACCTTCTGTGGTCGAAGCCTTTTAGGAACATATTCCGAGCATAAGCGCGGCAGTGGGAACAGGCGGAGGAGGCGAGCCGCGACGCAAGACATTCTGTCGACATTGATTAAAGTGACAACTGAAATCCATAATTAACTTATAATTATGTTATGAAGGGTTGTCAAGGTGTGCATTGAGCATCAGAAAATGATGTTCCATCAAATCCATAGCAATCTCACCTCATTTCAGCTCATTGATTCCTTCCACATTCGCTGACTTTGAAATGTTCCTGACAAGTTGTTGTGTGTAGATCCCTCGTATTATGTTTAGTTTACGTTTTAAATACAGGTTTCCATGACTTCCATGCAAATAAAAAATAACTTTATGCGTAGGTCACTTGGGGGAAGGTACCGTAGCCCTGCTAGATCCACAATCAGTGTTCTCTGTAATCCCTTCCTTTTATTTTGTACAGTAAAGGAGGCCGTCAGGAGGGCGCTGAACTGGGACTCACCTCAGGGTGGATCCTCAGGTCTGCGTCACGACAACAGCTTCATCTCAACAGACTGAGGAGAGCGTCACGTCGTCCCGGGAAAGAAACCCAGAAACTAGATGATGCTATCAGACGGCATTCACTTCAAGGTGTGTGTGTGTGTGTGTGTGTGTGTGTGTGTGTGTGTGTGTGTGTGTGTGTGTGTGTGTGTGTGTGTGTGTGTGTGTGTGTGTGTGTGTGTGTGTGTGTGTGTGTGTGTGTGTGTGTGTGTGTGTGTGTGTGTGTGTGGCTACTTATTCTCAGTCTCTGAATGCATCCAGACGAAATTGTAGTCAGAGCCGTTTTGGGGGCAATCACCAAAACACTCCTGTGAGGTACTTCCTGCAAAGCATTGCTGTCATACCAATACACTCACATGGAACATTAATGTGTAAATCGACGTCTATTAACTACTTATCTGCTCGGTTGGTATTTAAAAATGTCAATTGAGTGTACTTTCTACGGTCCTTGAACAGCCAATCACTGTAAAGTAAAGAAATAGCCACAGGAGCCTCCTATCACAGAATGAAATGATGCATGAAGATACTTAGAGATGGAGGTACGAGATGAGACCAGCACTTCTTAAAGCCGCGTTCACACCAAAAGCGACGGGTGACTCATGCTGCTGCAGCACAGGACACGCCGGTCCTCCCCTACAGGGTAGGACGCTTCACGACTGGAACATTCATGAAGGACTGTGAGATTCAGCCCCTCCTGCTGATGGACCTGTCCTGTAGGACTGACGTTCCAGGAGGCGAGGCCCAGCTCCCTCTGAGGGTCCGTCCTGTAGGACTGACGCTCCAGGAGGCGAGGCCCAGCTCCCTCTGAGGGTCTGGTCCTCCTCCTCTTCTAGAGCCGACTGGGAGGAGAAGTGGACCTTGTTTGTCTTTCCAGTGAAGCGCACAGAGCGGTCTAAATATGTTTTGATCATCCACACAGCGGGACTTTACTCTGGTCCAATATTTCCAGGGCGTTCCCCTCCTCCCCCCCGCCGCCACCTGGCCACCCGATGTGAGGGGGTGTCACCTGACAGGAAGTCAGCCCCCCCCCTCCCCTTAGGGTGTTGTCCGGCCCGGTGGAACCCTGCGGGGTGTGGCGTGTGCCGCGGCAAAGCATCCTGCCCATCCTAACTGTATGACAGCCCCCCCGTCTCCACAGGCTGCTCATCCAATATTCCTTTTCATACTCAACTCTTTTCTGTGAGTGTGTGGGGGGGGTCTGTGTGTGTGTGTGTGTGTGTGTGGGGAGGGTGTGTGTGTACGTGTGTGGGGGGATGTGTGTATATGTGTGTGTGTGTGTGAGTGTGTGTGTGTGTGTGTGTGTGTGTGGGGCGGGGGGTGTATATGTACGTGTGTGTGTGTCGGGGGTGTGTGTCTATCTACGTGTGAGAGCGTGTGTGTGTGTCCCCAGCAGCCTCTCTTATGCTTGCTGCACTTTCATCACCTATAAGGCAGCGGGGGGGCACAGGGGGGAATGGGGAAAGTGGGAATGGTTGCCTTCCCCGTTTTCCATTCTTCTCCAGAATCCCTTTTAGACCTTCCGTATTTTTGTGTGTGGGGTGGGGTGGTGGTGGGAGACAGGGTGGTGGTGGGAAACAGGAGGGTGATGGTGGTGGGCTGAGCTCCCATGCAGTATGTATGAGTGGAAAGGCAGAGATGGTGAGGGCAGAGAGAGGAGAACGGCTGCGTTGCTGCTGCTCTTTGATGCTGCTCTGGCAGCCTGCACTCTGTATGTCATCCATAAGAATGTATGCTTGTCATTACAGCCAGTTTTATTCAGTGGGTGAATTATTTAGCGTAAGGTTGACCTTGAAGCACGTTCGGAAATAGGGAGAAAACTGCACATTATAAACACATGTTGAGGACGAAGGAATAATTCAGCATATAACTGGGATATATACCCTTAAACCGCGGCCGTTAGCCTCCAATTAGGCTGCCTAATTAAGAGAACACAAATTGTTATTTGGTAATTAAATTATTTTAATCAAATCACTCAGACATCATGAATTTACAAGTAGACCCTTTTCACAGAGGCGTCATTGTTGGACCAACACAGATGTCACTCATCATACTAATGATACATTAGGTCTGAGGCCCCGTCTTGTGTCTTGTCACACTTTTCTGAAACCAGGTCCCAGGGTGGATAAGATAAAAACAGACCCATGCGTTTTCGTGTGAGGATTCGTGTGGACGCCTGAAACGCAAACTAAAAGGTTTAACAACTGCTTTCTCCTCCTCGACTGTATGTTTGTATACAGCGCGCAGGCTTGATGCGTTCC
The DNA here is from genome assembly GCF_964030765.1 of Micromesistius poutassou. Classification (NCBI taxonomy): domain Eukaryota; kingdom Metazoa; phylum Chordata; class Actinopteri; order Gadiformes; family Gadidae; genus Micromesistius; species Micromesistius poutassou. The sequence goes on from NC_140282.1 coordinate 7,573,559, forward strand.
ACTTTTCTTTGTGGAGAACCAGCGCCACACAGTGGTCTTGAATATCTACTACAGCGTTTCTACAGTTCGATGCGTTTTCGCAGTCCCGAGTCCCATCTTTAGTCTGATAGTTTTCGCCCGTGTGGACGCCGGGGCCGGAGTGTGAGGGTAGTTGATCCGTGGTCAAGGAGGGTTATCTCTGAAACATACAGAGCCCTTATTAGTGTTATGAGGGACACCTGTGTGTCTTTGGACGACGCCTCTGGAACCTGGTCCATTCAGGGACAACAACATGGATGGTCCTGGTAGGTGGGCACCACGCCTTCCCAATGCCAGAGGAACAGGAAGCGCTCTGAGGCGTCAGGGACGTCCCGCTGAACCATCACCAGATGATGGATTCTGTCTGGATCCCTCAGGCCAGCAGAAGCTTATGAACTCTGTTCAGAATTAGCCCAGAGGAGACTGCATCCATATGCCAAAGAGAAGTGATAAGAATGATCTGCTTTCCTTCTTCCTTCACCCGGGGGACTGCTCGGATACCATCCGTCACAGGGTGTAGAGTCTGGGACCCACAGGATGAACCCGCGCCCTGCACGTCGCTGGACCCGACACCTGCCGGCCATGTTGGATGGTTGGGTGGGGTAAACTTTTGGAAAGCATGACAACTCAATGCACTATTTTTCAAAGTGATCTCCGACCTAAAGGACACAAGAGGTTGTTTGTCAATATGACCCATGTGAGCGATTCCTGGTGCACCTCCTAGCTCCGCCGAGCTCCGAGACACCGGCAATACGTCATGTGAAGCTGTGCCAAACATAATGGATGACATCCGTTTTATTCTCAGGGGAAAAGGCACCTTTTAAGATCGTTTTGGCTTTCAACTGCATTTTGGTAACAGTTCTAGAGAGAATTGTATATTCTTCATTCACTGAATGTGTGTGATAAGTTAGTTAATGCAACGTTTTCTATCATTGCTATGGTGACTACTATGGCTGCAGCTACCAGTGAACCTATGCAGCTTGCATGTTGTTTGAATCATCGTCTTTGCGTTGTGCAGTCATCGAAGCTCTTAAGTAATAATTAAAACTATTAATAATAATAGTCTTGTATCGCCCTGCTCCTTACGTTTTCCATTGTTTCATTCATCGCTTCCTGTTTCACATCGATTTACTCGCCTCTCCGCACTACCTCACTTCCTTGGGTTTCCCTCCTCTGTGATCGTCAACCCTCCATCTTAACTCTTCTGTACAACGTTGATAACGTTTTATCATCAGATACAAAAGCAACATCCATATCAATCCTCAGCACTTCCATAACAACCTCAATGATAAACACTTTGTGCTAGAATTGTTAGCATGTGTATATATATATATATTATATTACATACATACAATATTACATGACCCCACCTTGAATAAAACAAAAAATAATTGTCATCCATGTTGTTATGGCAGGAGCGTGACACACGTGACGTCCTGCTGCTCCTCTGACCAGTCAATAGGGGCGCTGTGCCAGCCAATGCTCACATGGGTCATTGGCATTGGACGGTTTCCCCAAAGATTCTGGGTTAGTTTTCCTCAGCCCACTGACCAACATGGCGGCTCGGTGAATCCTCCCAGGAGCTGTGAGGGCAGACCGGTAGGTCGGGGCAGGTCAGGGGAGACCTGAGCTGACCTGTCTGAGCCCAGCGAGCGCTCACACTCTGGGAAGACGGCGCTCAGTGTTCGGCTCCCACGCCGTTTCTCAAGGGGAGTATTTTTTTTTTCCAGTTTCCAGTTTCATATTTAGTGATTTGAACGAGTATTCTGCTTGTCCTGATCAGGGGTCTCTTGGATAAACATCTTCAGGATAAAGAGCATGAATCAGCGAGTGGCCGGTGTCCCCTGACTCCACCAGGCTCAGCTCGCCACGCTGCCTACAAAGTCCTTCTGGAGTGCAACCCGGTGAGGTGCGGTCCGTCATCGCCCCGAGGCGTCCTTGGTTTGGACACCACAGAGGTGACCCTCCAGTCGCCCGCCAACAAAGAGTGGGAGATTTCTTAGTTTGGGGCTTCGACGGGGCCAGTTCTCAGCCTCCAGAACGCATCGCCCTGACAGCGCTCTGCTCAGGCAGATAGGATAAGCCTGAAACATTAAGACATGAGCAGGCGCTCCCCGGGGTGAACCGAGTGTTACAGGCAAACAAAGGAAGGAGAGGGCGCGAGAGAGAGAGACGTGGCTAAAGTGTGCCGCGGGCCAAAGTCTGCCGAGTGGTGAGTGGTGCGTGGTGTCGATGACCGCTGGAGCGCACGGGGAAGGTGTTCCTCCTCCGCCTCATCGCTCTCTGTCTGTCTGTCTGTCTCTCACTCTGTGACTGTCTCTCTCTCTGTCTCTCTCTGTCTCTCTCTCTGTCTCACTCTGTCTCTCTCTGTCTCACTCTGTCTCTCTCTGTCTCTCTCTCATTTTCTCTCTCTCTCTCGCTGTCTCTCTCTCTCTGTCTGTCTCTCTCTCACTCTGTCTGTCTCTCTCTCTGTCTCTCTCTCACTCTGTCTGTCTCTCTCTCTTTGTCTCTCTCTCACTGTGTCTGTCTCTCTCTCACTCTGTCTCTCTCTCTCTCTCTCTCTCTCTTCTCTCTGTCTGTCTGTCTCTCTGTCTGTCTCTCTCTCACTCTGACTGTCTCTCTCTCTTTGTCTCTCTCTCACTGTGTCTGTCTCTCTCTCTCCACTCTCTCTCTCTTCTCTCTCTCTTTCTCTCTCTCTGTCTGTCTGTCTCTCTCTCACTCTGTCTGTCTCTCTCTCTGTGTCTGTGTGTGTGTGTGTCTCTCTCTCTCTCTCTCTCTCTCTCTCTCTCTCTCTCTCTCTCTCTCTCTCTCTCTGTGTATTGGTGTTTCTCTTTCATTTCCTGATTCTATTTCTGTAGATCTGCTAGGGCTTTTCTCTTTATTTTGAGGCCTATGACTATGTGGAGCCGTCTTAACAAAGCGCTCTAACCCCCTTTGTCCACTCCCATCATCATATAATCTTGTTAAAGACCCGACCCCTAAGCTCTGCCTTATGCCTTTAAGGACACAAACATTGGGAGTGTATGTTTCCAAACCAGGAGAGTGTGTTTGGTCCCAATAACACCAGCTGGTGATTCATCAAGGTGTGGAGCCGTGGAACTGGGACAGGGTTTATATTTAGGAGGGCAGGCCGAGTGGGGACACGGGCCGATGGGCCCTGTGGTGAATACAACCAATCACAACCAACAGCACAACCAATCACAACCAACATCACAACCAATCACAACCAACAGCACAACCAATCACAACCAACAGCACAACCAACAGCACAACCAACAGCACAACCAATCAGAACTAACAGCACAACCAATCACAACGAACAGCACAACCAATCACAACTAAGCTGCAGAGCCGACACCACCAGCCTGTAGAGCTGAAGGATTTCCTCTTTGGTGGGGGTCTTGGAGGAACAGGTATATGTGATGTTGACGGTGTGTTGGGGTGATCTCATTATTTCCAAAGGTCACCTCAACCCGACCGCTTCCTGTAATGTCGGCGCTGGAGGAGGAGCCGGTAGCAGAACCTGACGGAACGGCGCTCTGAGCGCCTCAGGAGAACCCACTTCTCCATTTTCTGTCGCTATTTTTAGCCGCCGGTCTCCAGACAGTCTGACCGGGACGCCTGCAGCCAGCAGCCTCTAGGATTGCAGCGCTGGAGCGGAGCCAGCCGCCAAAGGTCCCTAACAGCCTCTGAATATTCATGGAGGGAAACACAACATCTGGGACATTCTCCTGTCAGGCTTATTCCACGCTGACTCCTAATAGCCTTCTTTAATCACATGATTTGCTCCCCTTACTGTCCCCATGAACCATTATTTGAAAGGCCAAGTGACACATTAGGGAACGGCAGATGGGATACGGGACATGACAGGGACTTGGACCACGTGGATCCACCACGTTGTCCGTGCTCGGAGATGATTGAAGGGCTTATTTGTGATCGGGAGGGATTTTACGGACGAGAGTGCATGTGGTTTGTGCGTGAATTTGTGGGTGCGCGCGCGTGTGTGTATGTGCATGCGTGTCTGATTGTCTCTGGAGCAAACATTTCGGAGAGCTTTCTTCTGTGAGCATATTTGGTCTATTTTGTGTAAGGGAGAGGATGGAGGGAGTGAGGGAGGGAGGGAGGAAGGAAGGGAGGGGAGAAGGAGCAAATGAGATGGCAGAGGGGAGGAGGAAAGAAGGTAGGACAGGAAGAAAGAAGGAAGGAGAAGAGAAAGGACAGCTGGACTTGATTCTGTGTGATTCTGATCTGAGCTCCCTCTCCATGATGTGGGCTGCTGGTCACTGGGGCAGATGCCGGTGACTCAGCCCTGGCAGGTTCTCCTCTGCCACCCCCTGGCCCCTCACAGAGCAGGGCTCTCAGGCCTGCTGGTGGATGGCTCTGGTGGGGAGACGAGTGCTTTATTATATTTCTGTGCCTGTTCGCTGCGCGTCCTCCCCTCCCGCCCCTCTCTCGCCCACCGCGGGCGGCTCTGCTCGGGAGGTCGGACTGACAGGTCTCTCCGTGGGAAAATGGAACGTAATTACATCTCCACTGCGAGCCCTCTGCCAGCCGGCGGTGGAATGCCTCGGATCTGTCCCACATTTAAATCTGTCATCGACATGTTGTGCCACGGTTGAGTCCAACCGAGGCACAACATGTCGATGACAGATTTAAATGTGGGAACGCACCGCTGAGAGGTCTGTTACCCATACTCTGAGAGAGGGAAGGGAGCGACATAGACGGCCCTCATGCTGTTAATGACGTCCAACCGTAAGCGACAAGCCAGAATTACAAGAAAGGCTTTCAGTGTGTTTCATTAAGTAGATTCAGAAGAAAGACCGGTGCGCTTGGCTTAATGGCCACGACTTCATAAAGACGTCAGCCTGCTGGATTGATGCTGTTTTAATCTGCTGGCCTGTGACAGGGTGAGACACTCAGACGTTCATACGTCTCTCTCTCTGCATCCGGGAGACAGGATGATACACAGCGACATTAAAACACGCATGTAGGCCGAGAGAACGGCGTCTTTATGCTCTGGTACCGTCATACATAGCCGACGGTTTAAGCGCCTCACGGAAAATACACGCGCCTCTGCTCCAGCCCCATGTGAGGAGAGACGGATCTGTGGCTGGGACTGCAATTTGTTCTTTAATAATTCATGACTCAAAAAAATGTTTCCACAATCTCAATGGTTGCAGTACGAACGCCTCAGTGATCCTGTGTGTGACCTGAAATTGTGATTTATTCAAAAAGGTGTTTTCTGACAGCAGCAGCCAATATGACCCCTTTAGCAGAGGATTCAGGCATGAAGCATCACGTCAGAACTGGATAAGATCTTTGTATATTTTTTATTTAAACACATTTATTTTTGAAAAATATCACAACAATTCATGAATATTTTGTAACCCGAAATAAAATCCAATGTGAATGTTTAAATGGCGCACAGGTCAATATTTACACACAAACGTAGCTTTGATGGAATATGACCTTGATTGATCGGCTGTGAATCCATTATACTGTCCTCATCACCAACATGAACGCTCACAGAGGAGGTGCATCATGAGGAGGTGCAGTGTGGGCGTCCTGGAGGGCGTCGGCAGCAGAGAGCAGCTCTGTATGTTGATGCTCTCTGTGAAACCTGGCAGCACCTTAATAATGGCTTCCCCTCACTCTGACAGCGACAACGCCACGCGCCGCCAGCCGTATCCTAGCAACACACAGCCAGAAGCAGATCCCGGCGCGGCCCGCTGCTCCGGTTGGACCGGACTCGGCGGCCCCGCGTCTACTGCCCCTCCTCCTCCTCCTCCTCCTCCTCCTCCTCCTCCTCCTCCTCCTCCTCCTCCCGGTCCCGGGACTATCTTTACACCCCGGTACTGAACCCTTTAGAGTCCCCCTCTGGGCTGGAGGGGGGCTGACAGCTGGGAGGGGAGGGGGGGGTGTGGGGGGGTGTGTGTGTGGGGGGGGTGGAGGGATGGGGACGTATTTGTGGTTATTTTTCGGGGAGAATATATCAATACTTTGTTATTATTCTCCTGGTTTGGAATCCCACCCAAAAATAACATTTCAACAGATATTATTTTAATGAGGAAACCACCCAAAAAAATGATACTTTAGCGTTCTGTCTGACGGGAATCCAGCAGGCTGTCTGAGGACGGGGAGGGAGGGTGAGACAGGGGGAGGGTGAGACGGAGCGGGGAGGTGAGAGGCAGGGGGGCTGTCGCAGAGGCTGAGACAGAGGAGTAAGTGGGTGTCAGGGTGACGAGGGGGTCTGACCAGCGCCGGGTGCAGAGTGGCAGCCTAGAGGGACGGAGGGAGGATCTGACAGGGAGGAGGAGAGGAGGAGGAGGAGAGGAGGAGAGGAGGAGGAGACAAACATCTCCAGCAGAGCAGAGAGGAAAGCTGCTGTTACAGGCTTACGATCCAAAGGGAGAATAAGAAAACACAACGTTGGGAAGAACTGATGGGAGGACGGAGAGAGCAGGACATCAGTCAGCAGGACGCCAGCGACCAGGCTGGGATTAAATGGAACGCTAATTAATTTAGACCTCTTCTGTGTGTGTGTGTGTGTGTGTGTGTGTGTGTGTGTGTGTGTGTGTGTGTGTGTGTGTGTGTGTGTGTGTGTGTGTGTGTGTGTGTGTGTGTGTGTGTGTGTGATTGTGATTGTGATTGTGTGTGAGTGTGCGAGCCTCCAGATCCCGGGGATGACCTGGAGCGTGTCGTGGTGCTGACAGCTGTGTCCACCCTCTCCATGAATCTGCTCCACATGTGTTTGCGTTGCTCCGTTGTGTGTCCGGTGGGCGGGATCAGTAATGAGGTCAACGTTGTGTGGCTCTTATCCCCTCCTGGTGGCGGAGGTGAGCTCATACTGCCGTCAGCGCTCTGACACTCCTCTGTTCTCCGGTGGCTTCCGGCCCAGTGAGGTTATCTCTCAGCAGGAGGAACGCGTGTGAAGACGACCGCTAATCTGGGGCGGCCATGTTGAGGTGGAGACGCTAGTTTAGCCTTTAGAAAGACTTCAAACACTGATAGACGTGTGTGTGTGTGTGTGTGTGTGTGTGTGTGTGTGTGTGTGTGTGTGTGTGTGTGTGTGTGTGTGTGTGTGTGTGTGTGTGTGTGTGTGTGTGTGTGTGTGTGTGTGTGTGTGTGCCTGCGCTGTTCTTTGTTATTTTATTTATCTTTGGATTCTTTATTTTTGAGGGATTTTTCCTCCCATTTCTTGACAACAAACACTAGTGCATTGTATAGTATTGGGTTGTAATGTATATGTTATGTTGTATTGTGCTGTTTTGAATAGTTGTTGTATAGTATTGTGTGGTATTGTGTTGTATTGTGTTGTATAGTATTGTGTGGTATTGTGTTGTGTTGTGTTGTATTGTGTAGTATTGTGTGGTATTGTGTTGTATCGTGTTGTGTTGAATTGTATTGTATAGAATTGTGTTGCATAGAATTGTATTTAATAGTATTGTGTTGTGTTCTATTTTTCTTGTTAAATTTGACGATTTTAAGATTATTTCATGTTGCAGAATGTTTTTTATTGTACGTACATAAAGCGACTAGTGTGATACAGTGAGGCATGATTTGGAAATAGGACTATAACAAATTGTTATAACACTTTTACCACTGAATACTAATTGGCTACCAGGGATCACATTTAGCAATAAATCATTTATTTTACCAATTTCAAGTCCTTAATGTGTATCCAGATGGGTTATGTGTATGGCTCAGCTATCTATCACTGGGACCATAATAATAACATCATACATCATGGTGTGACATAGGTTAAAGACGTCCTCAATGCTTCCCAGGTCCAGTCTGTGCATCTGTTCACAACCACTGACTCAACATTCCATACGAATTGAGAAATGCTGCGTTTGTGTGTTACTACATTGTCTCTACATCCAGCTGGTGACCTGTGACCGCCGTCTATAGGGTGACTGAATCCATCAGGAGGAAGAGCCATGGACACATCTGAACAGGGGAAAAGTCTGTCTAACGCTGACTTCAACACATATCCGCTAATCCGATGAGACGTCAACACAATCATATCCACTCATTCAATTGTTAGTTGGCCAATTAAGCAGTTGTGTCTTGGAGGTTCTGGGTTCCATCTGCAGGGAATCGGTCGTTACCTTTAATCACATTCCTCACGGCTCCTCTTACACACAGGATCCGTGTTTCAACTAGATGGGGAGTCTGATGACGTGTGTGTGTGTGTGTGTGTGTGTGTGTGTGTGTGTGTGTGTGTGTGTGTGTGTGTGTGTGTGTGTGTGTGTGTGTGTGTGTGTGTGTGTGTGTGTGTGTGTGTGTGTGTGTGTGTGTGTGTGTGTGTGTGTGGGAGAGACGGTATCTCGTGGGGAATCTCAATGAGGAATGAGCGGGAGCTAACAGGCCTGGAGTGGAGTTAGACGTGGCCGTGTGCAACAGGCCTTATCTCCTCCGGTGGGACGGCTCACCCTTTGAACTCATGATCATAAAACCAGCAGAAAGCCCACGCTCAGAGGAAGCCACCAGCAGCCACCGCGCTCTGCGTCGGTCGGGACGTCAAACTAAGAAGAAGAAGAAAGGAGAGCGGCCATTGTGCCAGGAGGGACGTGTGCTGCTGAGCGCTCTGGGTTCCACTCGTCACCCTGAGGGACGTGTGCTGCTGAGGGGAGCGCTCTGGGTTCCACTCATCACCCTGAGCTCCACTGTGGAGAGTTCACAAAGAAGCCTCCTCCAGTGAGGCCTGGACCTCCAGCATGGTGACACAGCCTCTCAGATGGACCTGACCCCCTACTATCTGCACCACCACTACCATGTCTACATCACCACTACACCACCATCACCACTACACCATGACCATTACACCACCACCACTACTACACCACCACCACTGCTACATCACCACTACTCCACCACCGCCACTGCTACACCACCACCACCACTACTACACCACCACCACTGCTACACCACCACTACTAGACCACCACCACTACTACACCACCATCACCACTACACCACCACTGCCACTACACCACCACCACTACTACACCACCACCACCACCACTACTACACCACTACTACACCACCACCACTACTACACCACCATCACCACTACACCACCACCACCACTGCTACACCACCACCACTACACCACCACCGCCACTACACCACCACACAGAAAAGTGTAGCATAGCTTTTCAATACAAAGCTTTAGGAATGTATGTCATGATGCTTGAATCAGGATCAACCACAGCGTAGAGCC
>NC_140282.1:7583002-7625502 GCF_964030765.1 Micromesistius poutassou
TTTTAGACTTTGAGTTTTAAGACAACATTATGTTTACATTGCACAGGCGTTTACTGCTTGATGAATGTCTGCGGCAGTGTGGTGGTTCACTCTATACACATCATACATTATTTATCGTTAGTGATGCAATAACAGCAGGATTCATTAACAGGAATCAGGGTTTGTAAACAGTAAGTAAGGAGGCCAGTGTAAACGTCCAGATGGTAGCTTGGTAACATTTCTATATCTGTTACTTCAGTCTCTCTTTCAACCACAATGCACACACATCTGGAGCAATGTCGAAGCCTGTATGGAGACGGGCGTCATCTGTGGCTGAGGAGACAGAGAGCCGCAGAAGTTACACACGGAGTGGAAGCACGCCCCGAACCCGGGCTGAACCCGGGCGTCCTGCTCCCATCACCGCCCAGGGTGAGCTGCTCCTCTAAGACTACATCCAGATGTTGGAGGGTGCTCGGAGGTCTCTGTCCAGTGGGAAAGGCACTTGGGGCAATAGCTCCCGCCAAAGTAGGTCCTCTAAAACATTATGGAAGGATCCCTAGAGACAAACAAGCCCTTGTCCAGGGCTTACTACACAGCGGCCTGGCGCTCACTGCCTCAGCATTCTCAATACCGGAACTATTTCAGAAATTGTTTTCCCACATTGGTCCCTTGAACCCAAAATGATCAGAAAATTGTGTCCAAGGGAAAAAATTCTGAAGTATTCCTTTAAGTAAATCCATGTGCTTATGGCGACCACATCCCTCTCCCAGGGTTGTACCGCAGCAGCAGAGAGGCCGGGCCCCGGGGCACTCAGGACCCTTCAGCAGCGTGTGGGAGAGCGGGGATGTATGGCGCTCCAGTAGGGCCACAGGTGCTCAGGGTCTGCGTGGGCAGGTAGAACAGAGTCCACAGGGCTGAAGAGGGCCCTTGTGTCTGTGGAGGAGGGGACCGTGATGTGTGCTTTTTAATTGGAGCGTGGGTTGTCTGCCCACCCACATGCATGGATCTTTCCTTCAAGAAAGCAGAGAGAATGCGCTGCTTTCACACTGATCTCACTGTTGTGCACGTTACAATATGCCATATAACTGCATAGTTTTCTAAATGCCGGATGCCCAAGATATATGGCTCTGCTCATGGATTCTCTCTGCTAGCAAATGAAAACCTTTCTACCAAGAAACAAGAGTTATAGACACCTTAAATTCTCAAAGTAAAGGTAGGTTTGAGAGTTGCAAAAAGAGAGAGGAGAAAATAGTCTTGAAACTATGAAACAATAATACCCTCCCCTTCCTGTCTGCTGCCCATCCCCCGACGGTTCTCCAACCAACCAATCAGAGAACAGGTGCCCCATGATAGGTCAGAAATGTACATCTCACTCACTAATACCTGACACACCGCTATGCCATTTGCAACAAATTACACCAAAAATAAAAATAATTGCTTTTAAATATTACCTACAGTAAGCGTAACTACAGTTAGAAACAGGAGAAAGACCTTTATTATTTAGGACATGGATTCACAACCCTGTTATGATGCAACCGTTTCTCCTGCACCCACTCCTCAAACTGGGTCATTATTTTGGCCTCCACAATTTCTAAGAAGCGTTAATTAAGTCTTGGACAATGTTGTTATCCTTTATGAATATTCTATTATTGTTGACTAATAACATATTCAAAGAGCCACATATAGGGAATCTAGTAGAACAAATTCTAGAAAACCAGGCAAACAGAATGTGTGGAACATTTTATCTTTCTGTGATACAAAGGTGGAAAAAAATGACACATTGAGTAACACAAAGAAGCTCTCCAACAGGGTAAACATGTCGGGAGTGGTTATATTCCTACAATAGCACAGCCAGGTATGAGAGCTATAGCTTCTGTAAAACAAACAACCCAAACCCCAACCCCACATGGTGTGCGTTAGATGACTCCCTCAGCGTTAAGCATGCTGCTGCCTGCATTGTCCCTCCCATTGGCTGGGGGCCCAGGTACCTGTAATGAAGCGCTGATGCGACACGCTTGTGGAAACTGAATCAAACGGGGGTTTACTAGCAGGCAGTCCTGTAGGCTCAGGTTTTAATGTCCTTTCAAACTGGTTACCACAAGTTACCAGAGAATCTGGATCACAAGTGGTGTCTCCTTAAACGGCATTCCGCTTAATTAGGCAGCTTGAAAAACACTTCATAGTTCAACAGAAGTGGGGCCTTATCCTCCAGCCTGTTGATGCTGAACACGTTGAGTGAGAATACATTGAGGTCGACAGACAGTCGGAGCCAGCAGTCTGCTCTGCATCAAATAAACCCTAAACCTTCTGTCCATACATCCCAGACCCAGTCCTCTGTGCTCCACGCCGGCCGTACCTGCAGCCCCCAGGCTATGCTGATGCAGGGAAATGTGCTGTGAAAATAGTTGAGAGAAGCCCCGGTCAGGAGCTAACCACCGCAGAATCCAGTATGACAAAAGATGATTGAACACTTTTTAAAGATTCAGAGAGGATACCGTCACTGACCTTTTAACTTTCTGATCCGTTTAAAATTGTAAAGGAGGACACGGTCAGGGCTCTGCAGAATTAAACCTTGGAAATTCAACCAGGACAAAGGTTGTGTTTGTCATGTAGCGCAAATACGGCATTATTATTATGATGCTTATAGGGAATGGTGTGAAGGACAGAGGGAAATTAACAAGAGATGAAACACAAACACAGTGAATCTCATAACTCATAACATGATTATGGGTCTTTGATTTAGGTATGGCAGTGCACCAGTAGAGACACAACTAGCCAAGGAAATATAGGTTGAGCTTGCATTTCTACAACACACAACACTGTGAAAAGGGTCCAAGGAGTGGATGTACTGATGCCATGACTCACGAGGGCCTTGACTCCATGGGTGTCTTGTGGACCGACGTAATGATTATGGATTAAGACCACTATAGATGCATTTAAAATGAGGACAGCCCCACTGTGCTGAAGGAAACAACTATTTAAGGATTATTTCAATGATGTGCTTTTCACTAGATTCACTTTCACTTTAACAGTTGGACTTTCTGGAGAAAGCTCTGAGACATTGTACTCAGAGAGACTCCCCTGCAGTTTTTAGATTCAGACAGATTTCACAGGTTGAGGCGTTGAACGGGTAGTTTAGCGATGATATAAGCACTTTCCCTCCATTTAGAACCAATGAAGTCGTGGCACTGCTATGCGCTCTCCACCCTCTCAATGAGACGGTAGAGACGGAGCAGACATTAAGGAGCAGTTAGGACTGCTTACCCAAAGTCACAATCCGCTCCTAAAACGGAGGGGGGGCCACACCGAGGTAGTCATGGTGACGGTGTCTTCCATGCTTTCACGCCTGTAGTTAAGGTTGAATTCTATAATGGTTTTATGTTCGTATCTGATCAGTGATTAGGTCTACTTGGGGAAATATTCTATTCTCTGCTGTGTCAGGGTTTCTTAGGAAAAGCGAACAGCGTTAGCGCATTATACATATGTGATGCTATTTATAGTATAGATTACAAATGAGAGGATCCTACGGAGGGATGGTCATCAAAGCACCAGCAGAGGTCCTCCCCTGTAGGAAGGACCCTATCCCCACTGACGGTCCCTATCCCCACTGACTGACAGTCCCTATCCCCACTGACGGTCCCTATCCCCACTGACTGACGGTCCCTATCCCCACTGACGGTCCCTATCCCCACTGACTGACGGTCCCTATCCCCACTGACGGTCCCTATCCCCACTGACTGACAGTCCCTATCCCCACTGACGGTCCCTATCCCCACTGACGGTCCCTATCCCCACTGACTGACGGTCCCTATCCCCACTGACTGACGGTCCCTATCCCCACTGACTGACAGTCCCTATCCCCACTGACGGTCCCTATCCCCACTGACGGTCCCTATCCCCACTGACTGACGGTCCCTATCCCCACTGACTGACGGTCCCTATCCCCACTGACGGTCCCTATCCCCACTGACTGACGGTCCCTATCCCCACTGACTGACGGTCCCTATCCCCACTGACAGTCCCTATCCCCACTGACGGTCCCTATCCCCACTGACTGACGGTCCCTATCCCCACTGACGGTCCCTATCCCCACTGACTGACGGTCCCTATCCCCACTGACTGACGGTCCCTATCCCCACTGACGGCTCAGGAGAACTCCTTCTGCTGTTGCTCGGCACGCAGAGAGACAACTTTACGATGCCGATGGTTCAGCCGGCCGCTTCTCGGCGGGGCCGCATGCACACTGCTTACATCTCCCAGCGCGTCGGGGCGATGAGGAAGCGTCTGAGCACACGGCCGGCCCACGGATGGCTCCTTTTGACAGGAATAAGCGCCTCTAAAGAAGTGAGTGATCTGGCTGCTCGCCGCCTCCCCCGGGGCGGGCCGGCCACCGCAGCGCCACAAGTCAACTCATGAAATATTCACCACCCCTACAACTCTGGGCGGCGGTGTTGTTTGAGACCTAAGTCAACGTCGGGGGAGAATCGACGCTGCTCTGCCAAAATAGCCCACTATGGTGGTCCGTTGAGAATTGTGGGCCGATAACAAATTTGGAGCCGAACCTGTGTTGCAACCGCTGGAATTAAAGGGAAACACAGCACAGTAAAGACATGAAGGTTTATAGTGATTATACCAGCCAAGGCCCTATCAGGCTCTGTGTGAGCCCATTGTCCAATTATAGTGGGTGAGAGAATAGGCTGAAATAATAAACTCACAATGCTGGGAGTTGAATACATTGGTCACAAATCCCAAGCTAATTGTTTCTCTCCGTTACTCTGTGGAGGTCTGGAGGATGCATGTGTACCACGCCACCTTGTATTCTACACCACTTGTTATGCTAGTGGTGGATGATGTATGGGACCAGGTGACATTACCATGTGAAAGGTGTGTCTAAGAACAAAGTGCCATGCTATGCTTTGGGTGGACAATTATGGGCTTGTCTTTGTGTGCAAGGTGAATGCCTTTTCCTTTTAAGCGCACTCCCGGGAGTGCCCCCCCACCCTGTTCTGCATGAAAGAGGCAAGGTGTTTACCCCGAGGTCAGGCCAGCCCATCATTTATCACCACATTAAGTGCACATTTCTCAGTAATAAGTAAGAATCTTGCGGTACACACACATGGGACAGCTACACTTAGACAAACCATTCATTTTTAATGCATAGAAACCACCATTCACCAATTCAATGTACTGCTGATCACAAGCAAGCAAAGCAAAGCACTTTTTTTAGTTAAAATAAATAATGCATTATTTGCACCTGCATGAGAGCAGATGACACCAAGTAGCTTTTATTAGCGTGGAGATCTGGGATTTAGCTGAAGCAGACTGTTCCCAATGCAGTTAACTAATAACAAGAAGCGATGCACATCATTAATTCATGAGGAGTGGGGGTGGCAGACGATCTGCTGAAGCCTCAAAGGAGGTTAATTAAACCAAGTTATTTCCATGCAGTAAAGCATGCTTCGCAGTGTGGCACCATGGGACAGGTGACTGCAGAACCCTCACAAGATCATTACAACGGCATCCCAACGTAGAACCATGTGCACGTTGACTCATTCTGAACCAGGGGAATATATCAGTCACGTAGATTTACCCCATCGGGGATTTTTCAAAGAATAAGATGATCGCATGAAAATGAAAATGATCGCAAAGAAAGGGCTTGAATCACAGATTCAACACCAGACTATGTCTGCCTTACTGGTGGTTTATTGGCTGATATTTAGACACAAGCTGAGTAATATACCATTTGTTTCTAGAGCATTTCTAGTAATGTATGTACACAACATGAAAGACGTGGTTCAGAGTTCTTCATATTTAGATCATTAATTAAAAGCATGGCCTGACATTGACCTTAAAAAGGTAATACCTTTATGAGATTTTGATGCAGGTGTGTACAGATGGTTTGGCTGTTGGCCAAATCAAATGTTCCAGTAAAAAATAGTGAATCCGGTAAACCTCAGCAAAATAAACCTTGACATGTGAATTAAATATGGAAGGCTTGTTTTCCCCCTAATGACTTTACACTAAAACAGTGTCTCTGCTCAGGCATCCAACGCCATGTTAATATGCTGAACACATGTATGGCTCTTTGATGGTGCAGGTTGTGTATAATGGGTAACAGCATCAAAGGCCAATACCTCTATACACTATAATCACACCCTCCTATACTCAGCCTTCTTAAGTTACCATAATGAAATCAAACGTGCACAATAGAGGCTTCATCGTAGCACAAACAGACGTCCTGTCGGCTAATAATGGATGAGCTCCTCTATGCACTGGGACCCAGGGTCCCTGGTCAGATCTTCTCTGGTTCAGTCTAATAACGCTCCATGGAACATCAAAGCAGCAGAGCCATGATGAGCGGCTCCTGCATCCGTCCCACGATGACGCCGCTGTGAAAAGGGTCTTTGAACAACATGATGTTCACAGAGGTCATAGTCTCACCGCTGGTCCAATGGTGCAAAGAAAGGCTGCATTTTGTGTCCAGGGTCTGAAAACAGAAGCACCTAAACCCCCTCATCGGCTCATCCAATCTCCTGGAGGCCGTAAATGATAGCAGACAACCCTCGTAAACAGAGGCCGCTCTGTGGCGCCGCCACTTACCAGATGACCAGCGGAGAGGAGGCAGAGGGTGGTGGCTCACACACACATGCAGCTGGCATGTTGGATTTAGGTGAAACCTGGGACAACGTAAATCAAGGAGCAGCGAAGGTGAACCCAGACTGGGTTGGAGACGAAGCAATAGCATAAGACCAAAGGAGCTGCTTGGCAACCTTCAGCACACATCTAGGCTGACAGGAAACCGCCGAGTAAAGCCTAGTATGACGGAGACCTCGGTGAAGGTATCTTCTTTAAGAGCCTGGTGGCTGTCCTCCTACAGGGTGATTGATCAGAAGCACCAAACCCGTGAAGCCCTTTCTTGACATCAGCAGCATCATTCATCCACGGGCATCTAGAACCAAGGTCTTATTAAATCCTTCTCAGAAGCCATGTCACTTGCAGGAGAGAGGGTTCTTGGATATTACAAAGACACTGAGAAAATTCCATCACCATTGAAGCTTCTAAAGACGATTGAACGTGTGTATATGAATCAAATGTGACACAAAGAGTTATGGTTCTGTCTTCTGAATGTCTCATGGTGCTAGGCTCAGGGGCATCCTGTTGCTGCATGCCTTGTCATTATACAACAATATCAACACATTCTTATCATTTCTAAGAATGCTTTAGAACGTTTAGAAGTCATCTCATCCTAGAAAGGGACAGAAAGCCGATGTAGAACTGACGTCCCGGTGTTCAATGTCTCTTCTTCATTCTGTACATAGGATTTCTCCCTTTTATTACCAAGACGTTGGTGGGATTTTGTTTTGAGTACACGTAAGCTAACTACACTGGGTTAATCAGCAAGTGTAAGTCTCGGCACACATTGTTTCAACAGCAGCATGAATATGATATTTAAATATTTATTTCCCCATTGTGGGATTACATCTCGCTGGCTATTGTATCACTCTTTACCAATTTGTTGGAGCCACTGGGAAATCTCTGGTTATATGACGAGGAATCTGTTTACCAGCGTGTCTGCATCCTGTCACAGTGTAATCACCACTTATTTTCCCATCCATAATGTCATGTGGTAAAGTCAACTTTTTGCTTGGTTGCACTTAATGTTCTTTTAGTTTTTGTGATCAAGCATATTGTTTTCAATATAAATAATGACCTAGCTGGACACTTTCTGTGAAATAAATCTCCATATTTATTTATTGTCAGTATAACATTTTGTATACATTTTCCTTTTATTTCATATAATAAACTCCGGTGACATTGTGGATAACTGTCTGCTGTGATTGTTTTGGTTTGTTTATTATTGCCTTGCAGGGAAAAAAATAAATACCCAATAAATATATTCAAAAGAAAAGAATCTCTATAGAGAGATGTATATGACTATGAATTCTTCCCTAAATGGTTTCTCTCCCACGTCAGTTTCCTAGAAATGTTGCCCATTGTTTCCCAGCTGTCAGCCCTGTGCCCTCTCCGACCAGCTACAGCCTCGCTCTGCTAATGTTCTACAGCAGCTCTTTCATACCGCAATGCATGGACTGGCTGAATATGAACAAGGAAAGCGATAAAGGACGTTTCTTCCGTAGATAATGGAAACCTTTATAAATATTACAGTGCTCTGAGAAAAGGATGTTCACTGAGGATATGACAGGGGAGAAAGTTAACTTGTGTCTCTTCCGCAACTTAAAATGTGCTTTGGAATTCGATCCCTGCTGATCTTTCACAAAAGAGGCATTCTTCGACAAAGCCAATTTATCTCTCTTCAATTTCAGAAATTGCTGCACGGCGCCATTTAAGTTTAGTTCCACAGTTTGGCAAAGTCTATTACAAACCGTCTCATCTGACCCGGCCAGGGTTCAGCCTCTATGGCTAGTCTCTCTCTCTCTCTCTCTCTCTCTCTCTCTCTCTCTCTCTCTCTCTCTCTCTCTCTCTCTCTCTCTCTCTCTCTCTCTCTCTCTCTCTCTCTCTCTCTGTCACTGTCTCTCTTTCTCTCTGACAGAGAGAGAAGATTAAATGGAATTAATGGGCTTTTAATTTTAGTCTAGTGTTATTAAATGTCAAATACAGAGGGCTGAATGTCTTTAGAGATGAGATGAGTTAACCTTCCATCAGCCGCGGCCGTGACACCTGGCCTCTTATTATGCCCGCGGTGACGGCCACTTCCCGCTCATAGCACAAGACGTCTTCACCATGCTCTCTCTAATCAAAGGCCCAAAAATGCAAACCTCTCGTAAAAAGCGTCTGAGAGGAGTCCTCGCAGCATGCCAATGAGAGCTGCTGCTGCTGCTGCGTACGTTTGTTGTTGTCCTTCTGTCTTTGTCTGCGAGCGGAGCTCAGGGCGGCTCTGACTGACTCACAAAGCAGCCCCGTCCAGACCCTGCTGCTGCTGTCACGGCTCTCCAGCCACAATCGCGCTTTGAACCCAATTTTGATGTCAATGCAATGCATATTTGAAACACTTTGTGCACGGCATTGTCATGGCAACTTGACAGTGAGTACGGGCGGAGGCAGGGATGAATAAGAAAGAGCATGTTTGATGAATGCCACAAAGGAAAGGCAGTGTGTGCAGGGTGTGTGCCTGCGTGTGTGTGTCATTGTGTGTGTGCCTGTGTTCACGGATGTGTTCACGGATGTGTCTCTGCGTATGTGTGCATGCATGAGTGCGCAGGGACCAAAGAGCAGCGGGCGTATGACGGAGAGAGCATAAGTGATAAGACGTGTGTGGGCGCCGCCGTCCAAGGGGAACAGCGCTAAATGTTTTCTGCAGTAGCGTCCTCGTCTCCGGCATTAGACTGCAGAGCCTCCACCAGTCGGCTCAGTCACAATATCTCTGGATTTAAAAATATTAGGCTGATTATTTTTCTGCAAAATATGATATGATAATAATAATACATTAGATTCATACAACACTTTTCTATGTACTCAGACGCTTTACAGAGTGAACACACAATAAAATAATTGAATATGAACGTATTTTAGTGAAAAGGAGGAAGAGGAGAGCAGGGAAGGAGGTGATGTGGTAGAAGCGGTCTCAGAGAGGTGGGTTTTGAGTCCTAATGTCAGTGTAGAATGTGGATCATAACATGATGATAACACAGATCACGGTGTTGCATTGAACCCTTGCTGGGCCCCCTACTGGAAACACAAGGACTCAGACCTTTAGTTTCCACCACACCGGCTCGATAGGAACCAGACAAGGCTTTGTGTCCCAGCTCCCCGTCTCTCCTGCACATCACGTCAGCATCGATTGTGAATGCCGATAGGGGGGTGGAAGGAAGACATGAAGGCATCGATCCCCTCGGCAGCCCTCCTCCACATGGGCATCAGAGCCCTTTGAAGAGTGGACAAAAGAATTGGCCGATTCCATCCTCTGTTCCCTGATCGACGGGGGGGGGGGGGGGGGGTCAACAGGAACACGGACGGGTTGAGGTCATCACCTTGGAAAGTTTTGCAGTCAAATTCCCCAACTTATTCAGTCAAGCCCTCCTCTTGCTATCATAATGGATTTAAGAATAGCTCTCTGTATGAAGACACTGGAAATACTGAATTATTTAACGAAGTCTGAAACCATTCAGCTATTGACAATATAAATATTGATGCTCCAGTGTCATACAACGGCACTTCACAGAACATTGTTCTCTCTAAGAATATTCTCTTGTCATTAGGCTTCATAAAGGTCTATTGATTGATGATCTTTTCATGGTCAATCAATTGTAATCCTGATTCCTTAGAAGAGATAGTTAAGAATATCTTTCTGTGAGTTTGAGGGCTTGTTTCTAATTCTGTTAATATTGGCCTTAAGAGACAGACGTCACAAAGGCTAAAGTACGTTAACAAATCTATCACACAAAATGCAGACTTTTGTTAGCTTCTTCCTAAACCTCCTATTGTACTAATGTGAAAGAAGTCGACCAATTCAAATATAGAATGGTTAGTAGAATGTAGAATGTGTTTTGTGTATTTTCTTATCTTCTTATCTCTTATTTCTAATTTAACATTTGCAGACAGTCACCATCTCCCCGAGTCCGGGCGTGTAACATCTGCCCTCAGAAAAATGGTGACGGTGATGACGGGCTGAATAAAGAAGTGCGTTCTGTAGAAGCGGCTGGGCGATGTATGCACGGCCGCGCCCCGGTCAGAGTGTGGACCAGGAGAGGCTTAACAGGGAATCAAAGGGTTCTCATCAGAGCTATAGGAGCCGTACCTCAGCCAATAGACGGACGTCTCTGTAGATGAGTCCGCGATACAGGAGGATTACAGTTCAGTCCGCTGGAACCCCACAACCCAAGGCCTGTCTTACAAATGATCATTCATTCGCCTGGCGCTATAAGGGACCTTTTCTGTCGTAATCTGCAGAAAGTGAGAGAGGAATTGTAAGTGAAACGCAGAGAGCTCCAGAGATGGATGTAAACCTTGGCCGTCCTCGGGCTGACACCGGTGTCAATGAGCTGTTACATGCAGTTCCTATAACAACATCGCCAGTGTACCGCGGGCGACCACCACACGAGGTCTGCTTTGTCACTTCTTGTACAGCTGCTTTTTGAGGGGAAGAGAATAAATGAGAACATCTCCGTGCCCTTGACTCCCACAGGACCGGCCAGATGATCCATCTCCAGCCACGCCTTCTGCCATTTCAATTCAGATTTTCAAGGAGATGTTTTCCCTTGTTTTTATCTATCGCCATACAAGGTCTGGTGGAGGATTACCACTCGCATGGCTTTGAAGAGCTACTTTGACCTACTTTCTAAAAATTAAGTTTATTTTCCAAAGTAAAGTCACGCACATTAAAAGTTGCCTAAGACAAACGTGCACTATAGTCTACTCTGAGGAAATTGCTCCCAAAATGTTTTCTGCAATTCCATTTATCCTAGCATTAGGATCAGCTTTTGAACACAATGGTTTATTTTAGGTTCATGATTTCCCCGATACATTATCAGTGACAGTGGCATCGGCTTATATCATAAAATGTGATGGCATTCACAATCTGTTCAAAGGACCGCAGTTGCGTTTAAATATTTTAAATTCATAAATTATCCTACCCTGGAAATCCAGAGTTCTTGTGAGAGCACAATTTGAATTTGCTCAGCAAGTCACTCTGGGAACGAGCAATATACTCACTCCCCGATTCCCCTGGCCCAGAACATTAACCAATCACATTGGTGTATCTGATAAAGCCGGGGCCAAAAGCGTTGCTGTTTTACCGACCGGATACGGCAAGAGTCTTATCTATTGGTTATCTCCGCTGGTCTGGATTCGTCACCCATACATATTCTTCTGATTGGTCGTAGTGTTATCCAATTGTGTGAAGTGATATTTTCAAATGCAGGCTTGGTGCCGCCCCTCGAGTTGGGCCATTTTCATTACTCATTGCCAGACCCTAGCTTTCTAGATGTGGCTCTGGATTTCCAGGCTAAGACCCTCACAGACTCAGTGAACCTCACATCGGTACGTTGATCAAAAATCAATGGGTCCATTTGGGTGGTTGCTTTGTATGTGGCCGGGATTACGGTAAAGCCAAAGGCTTTCTGCTTGTGTATGTAGTGTTATTAAGTAGTGTGTATAGGGATTCTCTTTGTTTTACATTGACAGAATCCAATCAGACAAACCAATTTAAATAATCAATACATACTTTGTAATATTCATTTTTATTATTATGTTATTTAAAATAATAATTGACCCATTTTTTATGTTAGAATCACATTCAAGGAGTCAATGACAGTTTACTAGTAATGCATTCAAATAATTGTTGGTCCATCTGCATCTTCTAATCAAGGCCCTGACCTTTGACAGGAACTGGCATCAACTCACAGAGTCAGCAGGGCTCCCTGTCAATCATACAGTCCATAACTCCAAGGATATGTATAAGTTATTTAACCTTCCAGCTCTGATAAATCACGTTGAACACATTATTCATGAACCCCATATGTAGGTTTAACGTCACTTAATAATCAGTAATTATAAAACATTGAATCAGTGCTTCAGGAGGAAACTATCACATGGTTATTAGACGGTTGACTTTAAGCCTGTTCTGATATGGATAAGAATACAATGCTTATCGTTTGCTTAAAGTCACATGGGTTGTGATTCACCTAAATAAGAAACAAACATTTAAATTGTTTGGTGATAAAGTTTCACGTTTGTTCAAGGAAATTCACAAATTTCCTTGAGCTACAGGCGAGATACACCTGAGGAGGCCTGATCACACATCAGCCAGGTCCTAATTGTTCTCATTAGCGTCTGGCTGGGTCTCGCCCTGGAGCTGTTCATGGTCCAGTGTGCTACTGATTAACACACATCTGCTCCCTGTAACAGCTGTAAGACTCTCTGCTGCAGAGTCTTCAGCCCTCTGCTCCCTGTAACAGCTGTAAGACTCTCTGCTGCAGAGTCTTCAGCCCTCTGCTCCCTGTAACAACTGTAAGACTCTCTGCTGCAGAGTCTTCAGCCCTCTGCTCCCTGTAACAACTGTAAGACTGTCTGCTGTGGAGTCTTCAGCCCTGGGCGTTGTGTCTCTGACTCGTTGTGAGAAAGAGAACATTTCCTGAAGGGTTTTGCATTCAGTGGTGATTCGATTCGGATATGAATGAGTGATCTTGGTTCTGTCGTTTATGAATTGACTTATGAATCGACTGTTATGAATCGACTCGTTTATGAATTATATAATGTATTATGTAAGCAGGCTGTGTGTGGACACATGTGATGTGGGGATGGGATTTGGATGAAGGGTGAAACAATGATGCACTGATTGATATTTGGCCCGGTGTTGTCTCACTTTCTTACCTCCTAGTTTAACTGCAAGAAAAGTTACAACCAAACTACTGTCAGGGTCACCTTCCTTATTTACTTGAGACACTTTGTGTGTTGGGAATTAAAATAAAGAAATGTTATTGCATCAATCACAAGCACCCTAGCACCAGATGGAGTCTCGGCAGACAGATATCAATCTTTATGCCATTGTTAGTTATCACTGCCAGGCCACAGCACACTAAGATTATTTATACTTTGATGACATGTCGTTAAAGCCAGGATGTCAAAGGTATCGGAGATTTATATCAGGTCATATAAATAGCTATATATGATATGTTTGGCTTGAGAAAGAAAAAAGTAAATGTTATGTTCTCATTCTCTAGTCTTATGTGGCCTGCTGGAATAACTACGAAATAAGACACATAAAGAGAGTGTGTTAAGACAGAAAAATGACTTTAAATGAACACCCAATCCCCTTGTTAAAGGCTGTGCCCCCTCTGCTTCATAATGCATCCCCTCGCTTACAGGCCCTGACTCTGGGCGGCCATCAGGTGGACAGCCTCCAGCCAATAGGCAGAGGACCTAAGGGCGGTGAATAGTGATCCTGATTGGCTTTGACTGACACTGCGGGTGCAGCTTTCTAGGATCCAGTCAAGCTCACCTCACCTCACTGATGCGGCTGCCAAGAGTCTGTTGTGTGCAGATGCTACATCCTGTCTGAGAGGAAATGAGTAATCCACTGACATACAGGTGGGAGGGGTTAATCTGGTTCTGTTCTCCCATTGTCAAGCCCCGTAGAACGCTGGTGGATACGCAGAACAGTCTGCTTCTCCATTCCACCTGAACACTGAGTTCCAACGTTGTTTGTCCCGGGGAGTTAACACACGCATAGAGCTCGTTCGGTCAAAGAAGACAGAACTGCCCTCGTGTCTTGTCAGCTCGTTACGAAATCAGCAACCAAATAAATAAGAAGTATTCTGCTAGCAGATGGGCTGTTTGGGATGTGTAGCCCTGTTACAAAAACCATAAGTTACAGAGCATAAAAAATAATTAACAGTATAATAAAATGCTGTGTTAAATGTTCATAAATAAATAGAGTTCATAATAATAAAATGGGTTAAAATGTGTGCGAGTTAAAAGCATAAATATAATACGTTTAATAAGACTATTTACAGTTAAAAGATCAATTAATATAAAGGACTTTAAGTTTATCAAGTCTGTAAAATATTTGTGAATTCAGGATATAAAAGAGAGGAAGAAGACGTGTTTATGTTTAACTTAACCTGTTACCTGTCACACGTAAATCATTTAATTTCTGTTTTGTCTTTGGTTGTATTAAGACCTCACAAGCCAATCCGAATAAAGTCTCACCGTGTAACGGGCGGGACTAGTGCAGCAGGTTAGTGTGGGGAGCAGTGAGCACATGTAGAGAAAGAAACCTGACCTGAGAGCTAAGAGGAGGCATCGTAGTGTGGGAAGCAGTTAAGTTTTATCGTGAGGTCGACTACTCGTGGTCCTGATTTAAACTTCTTTGTGACCTGCAAAAGGTGAATACGATGTGTATGCCTCCATTGTGCTATATCTAACTGTTATAGTAACGAAGAGTACTGGATGTGTAACGCGGTTAGCGACGTGCTAGTTAGCGGTAGCATTCTGTGCCATTGCCCGCATATCGTAGTTTTGTATTGTGACTTAAGTTAACGCAAAGCTAATGCTAGTTCGATATGAAATAGTGTTTGATATTGTGGCTGATCGGATAATATGCTTAAAGGAGCTGGACGTTGGAGAGAGAGGGGTTTCCAGCAGATGGCCCTGCTGTTTCTGTGTGTTTGACTTCGCCACCGCCATTGCCCGCGTGTGTGTTTGGATTGCCACCGCCATTGCCATTATCTTCGTGAGAATATCATCCCCCAATCCCTTTCTGCCCCTACTAATTACCCCCTGGATTTCGTGAGTACTGACCTACACATGCACGTGTTTTTATTTTGAGCTCAACGCTGAGTGAAGCGGCCAGTACAGTTTTTAGGCCCCACCGCACACAAGCTTCAAATAACAGGCCTGCAACGGGTTAACCTCATTTAAAGTGTGTTGTTAATTTGATTGTGTGTGGTACATTGAGTTTGCATTGTTGTAAATTGGAGAATCCCGTGCATCTGATTTTATTTGTTTCTTTTCCTAAAATACATTCAACTAGTATTTCATTTTGTGAATAAATACGTGAATAAATACTCGAATGAATACTTTTACATTTAAAATACAGTTGTGGTGGTCATTTATTAAAATTATCTAACAGTAACATATGAATCAAAGTTGTAGTTTCCTACAACGAGCCCAGGCCCAGTCTTATTGTATTAACCACTCTAGATTTATTATTTAACTACATGGGACAAGGGTTACAGATGTATTATTCTCCTTTGAACACACAGCCTATTCAGACTGCCTTTTTAAAGTCTGTGGTCAGAGTGCTACATCCTGTGTGCGCGGCCAGGTGACTGAGGCCACATCATGGACTGGTGACCTGACCCTCCACCGGTCAGGTAATGCTGCTGCGTGGATCCCGGCCCAGGGCCTCATAGGAGCGACTTTGGCCAGCTGTGACCCCGATGGTACAGCGGTCGCCTGGTGGCCGGACGAACTCAGACGTTAATCCTTCCCTCGCCTCCTAACAGGGAAGGATGTGCTAAGTGTCCTTGGGCAGGAGAGCCACCCCTTCCTGCTCTCACTCTGCTGTTGGTGGAAGAGCGGACCTGTGGTGAAACATTTACAGCAGTGGCTCAGTGGTCTTCCAAAAAAAACAAAACTGAAGATATACGAGAGGACTGAATAAAACCATGGAGGTTAAGACAACAACAAGCCTGATTCCCTCGTGCCGCGCCGGAGCTACAGCTCTGTCTCTGTAGATGTGAGGAACAATACCCTGAGGATGAGTCAGGGGAGGGAGAACATTAAAGAAAGGAAGAGGCGGAGACCGGCCCCCTGACCCGTCCTCGAGTCTGATCGATCTGAGAGTCCTCTTCTTAATAGTACACATCAGACCCTCAAGGTGACCCTCAAACACACGAACAAAAGCCATTGGGTTTAACAGCAGGGCATCCTGCCTGCCACTGCTGTTGGTATGAAAATAATGGTGTTCAGAAGTGTTTCTGTGAGGACTTCAGCCAATCATACGCCCCAAGAGCCCCACTTTCCTTCAGAGGCAGTAGTTACATCGTGTTCTAGAGGCAAGACCCCAAAAGCAGTAATTGTTCACCTCCTTAACAAGGTGAATGAAATAAGTCAGTATATAAAGTTTATGACCCAATTAATCAGTGTTTCTCACTTGAGCTAGTTTAAATGTTTCTGCAGGGGTGAAGCTCAAGAATTACTCTTCCTGAGCAAATCGGAACATACCATACTTATCTCTCATTTAATGCTGTCTCTGCATCTAAACATTGAAAACAGACTGGGGTGGTTATAAAAAAAATATTACAATAATTACAAATACATTGTTTTGCACAAAATCTCAACTTTCAACCTATTTGTATAATCTATTTGCATTGCAGGGTAAGACTAGGGGATGTACTCTCAGGGAATGTTGTGTAATGTCCTGTTAAAGTACTGATGAGCGCACCATGTTAAGAGGTCGCTGCTCTTATAGTCTGTCGCTCGAGTTTAGTTCTGCAATACAGCAGTTTCAGAACCGCAGTCCTAGGACCGCATTCCTAGGACTGCATTCCTAGGGCCGCATTCCTAGGGCAGTAATGTTTATTTTAGATTTACTTTCTGTCCTAGCAGTTATAGTTTTTAAAGTACTTAGTTTCCAAGGTTGATTCCACCCAAATCCTCCTTAAACAACGCCTCCTCTAGTCCAGGAACACACTACTCCACACAAAAGGATTCTAAGCCTCTGGTACACTTTGGTTATTAGGGATCATTGTCCGCTCCAGATATCAAATCTCCAGACAGTGTTAGTTTCCATGGCAGCCTGACCCTCTGGCAATGCGTTAAAGAAATTCATAAATTACAACTTAGATTAAATAACGGCCCAGATATTTCCAAACGAGTCCTTTGGAAAAACGTAACGGTGCAGTCTGAATGGCATATGGTGGAAGGTACTTGGCAGAAATTGAATATAATATTCATATGTTGGTTTTAATTAGTGTATAATCACAGGAATAATAAGTCATTGTGTTTTGGTTAGCTTAGAATAAGTCTTTATATCTACAAAGGGAGCAGGTTCTCTTCCACAGAGTGGCCAGTAGCCTACAATTGACACAGGCTCTAGAGAGATCGATTTTTTTATTCAATAAGCTGTTGATTAAAGTGTAAGTGAACCCCCTGTTACAGCTCACATTCAAACACTAGGAGATTTAAAAAGTGTGCTCTGGACTAAGAGTTCTAGGAAAGAAGTGTTATCCCCATGGCTACGACCTGAGATACTTTCTCAGTACCTTAGAACTTGTCTTGTTTTTTAGTAGTTCCATATGAGTGATGTTTGTTAAATGCCCTCACACTGTGGCGTTATACCATTTAAGTGTCTGGGCCGCGGACATCAGTATAATCCGCTGCCCAGACAGAGCACTACACATTCACACACTGGTTTTTATACTACTAGTGTCTGAGATGCGGACAAGCCTTAAAAAGCCATGTTTACTCAAACGCTAATGTCACAAACGGTGACGATAGTGACCAGGAGAAAGGAACCTGCTCGGTTAAATGGATTTATTTGCAGGCTCAAGCCTTTAAAAGTTTATATTGGACCCATCCTAGAATGAGGAAGTGATACTTTGAATACTTTTGAAGTCGACCTCATTAGTCGTATTATTGTTAGGTAACATCTCAAAGCACTTCTACTGTGTTTCTACGTTTCCAGACAACAGCCCAAAAGGGGGTGATCATATCTCAGCCCAACGCCCCCATGGCTCCCTTCTGAGTGATATCAGCTCCACTACCACTACCGCCAAGGAACATTCCTTTGTCTAACATATTAGTTCAGGATTTAATTTGAGTCTGGAAACAGTTTAGAAAACCTTTTGGCCTTATACAAGCAACGAGTCCCTCCCCTGTTTAAGGGAATCTTCTCTTTCTGCTCTTTCCTAAACAGACCCCACCGTCTCATTCTGGTACACTGAGAGCTTTTTCTTTTTTTTGAACGATTAACAGTGAGTTTTCAAGTCATTCAGACGTATTATTATATTTGTAAGGAATATAATATCATCGGCTCTCACTTCTTCAGATATCTTCAGAGGTTTGCAGCTTTGCCACAAAAAGTGTTATAATAATTCCCCTAATTCCCCACACAAAGACGCAGCACATAAACCTGAACCCTGAAGAAAAGACGTATCTCCGTACCGACAAAGCAACCGTGTCCAGATGGGATTGGAACTGCTGGCCGTCAGATTTAGGGGCTCATATTTCTCAAGAGAAGTAGGAGAAGTGTTTTTCTCAGACAGTCTCCTTCCATATGTCTTAGACGTGGCCTCATTAACTTCAGGTTCTGCTCCTCACACTGAAGACAGATCTGGCGGTCAGGCAGGAATGTCCTCAGTGCAGCTACTGTTAGCTGCTACAGTCTCCCTGAGCCAAACGTTTTGGTTCTGTCCAACACTGAATGGCTTCTGGACCTTTAGTCTTTAAGGTGTTTCTCAGTGGTTCTGCTATCACAGCCTAAATCTCTGGGGTGGTAGTCTGAGCTGCTCCTTACTAATCATAGAACAGAGACAAGAGGCCAAAGCTTCAGCACGCCGTCTGATCCTGTTCAACTGGAGAACCCCTGAATCAAGATTAAAATCGCAAGGTTCAATTGAGAGATTCACCAAGATCTGGTCACCATTGATTGAATATGTAGAAAGTTTATCATTCACTTAATCTTTTATTAAAAACACTTTTTCTTTGTCACATATTGGTCCCGCATACATCATTTACTTTGGTCACGTTGTTGCTTATGATATGTTACAACTTTTATGTCTTATACTTTTGTATAAGATCTGTTACAACTTTTGTCTATACTTTTTCTTCTTCTTACTATTAATTAATTGTTTTTTTACTTGTGTAAGAGTCTGGTGTTGAGGGTGGAAGTGAGCGCTCATTAATTTTATTCCAAATTCCTCACATTAGTCATTGTCCTCTCAGGCAAATGAGACTTATTTTACTAATGCTGTGGTTTGCCAAACAATCAACCAACAAGCCAACCAACCAGCCAATCAACTAACCAGCCAACCAACCAACCAACCCTGCTGCTGCTGCTGAAGAGGAGCAGAAGACGGTTCCTCAAACACGACCCACAGCAGAAACGTTGCATCCACTTCATCCAGGACTATATCAGTGTGAGTCATTTGGTGTAATGATTCCATTAGACCAATATCCTGCTCACACTGAACCCAGTCCCCGGGCTCTGAAGAGCTAGCATCCTGTCGCCGCGCCATATGGAGGCAAATTGAAAGCATTGATAACACAAGCTCCTCTCCGCTGCTCCTAATCCGGCCTCCCGCTCCCTGGACGAGCTTAGTTAGCTCTGTTGTGTCCGGGGCAGGTGGCTCTGCGAGGGAACACCTACTGCTAATTGTCTTATCTTTTATTTGGCAAGTGGAGCTTAGCAGCATGCAGAGAAGCACCAGCCCACGGCCGCTCTTGAAGAACGCTGACTGGCCCGCAGAGCCAGGGAGAGGGCTTGTGTTTTGGAACCAGATTAGATTTTGTTTGGATTGAAGAGGGATGAAAGAGAATGAGTTGAATGTGTCAGCCCGTATCTGCCCCTCTCCGCCATGTTGAAAGGTGCGAGCAGGGGAGGAGAGAGGACGTGGGGGAGGAGAAGGGCTGGTGGGAGGGAGGAGTGGGTGGGGGGAGGGGGAGGAATGCGGGGGGGGGGGGGGGGGAGTAGGGCTGGTGAGGGGGAAGCCATGGGGTCTAAAATGATTCGGATGAATACCTTTTTCATGAATTTGCCTTAAGTGTGCAGGTTTCTGTTTATGTAACAATATTGGCTGGTTTAATAAATAATAAAAGCAATATCTTAAGATGGGCAGGAGCCTGGATAAACCACGGCACAAAATCTGTTTAGAGTTTGAGTCTCGGTAACAATCAGCCCTCTCTCTCTCTTGCTCTCTCTTTCTCTACATGCCTTTATCCATCTTTGTTTCTCGACCCTTATACCTCTAAAGAAGAAGTACATTTCTCTCTCTCTCTCTCTCTCTCTCTCTCTCTCTCTCTCTCTCTCTCTCTCTCCTAACTGACTCTCTCTCTTTCTACATGCCCTTATATCTTTAGAGAAGGAATCTTTCACTATTTTTCTCTCTCGCCCATATATATATTTCTCTCTATTTCTGAATAAATGCAATGCATGATTCAGGCTCTACTGCAGATATCTTGAAGAAGTTGGACCTAAAACTAGTTTTAGGGTCTTAGGGATCTAAAACTAGTTTTAGGGTCCAACTTCATCCCAATACCCTAGATTTACTGGGAGAATATTCACCAGCAAAACAATAAGCGTTCAATGGCTTAAACAAAAGCAACACAATCACAATATATATTTAAGCAATAGATCACGACAGGCTGTATGCTCTCATTATACCACAGTTAAGGGGCGTTGTCGGCGACCCCCTTAACTGTGATATTATGAGAACATTTCACTGACAGAAGTGATCTATTGCTTTTATAAAACGGTTACGTAAGTATGGCGAAATGAAAGTCATAGACACCCTCAATTTTGAAAAAGCGAGAAAGTCGGAAAAGCATTTTTTTTAACAAATACAAAAAAGTATTCCCTCCTGGCTGCCTGCAAAGTGTACAGCGGTTGCTATGCAACACACTGTAGCGTCCTTCAGAGAGAAGGCTAGAGACGGTAGCTCGGTTCGCCGGCAATTTAGCCTACTATCGAGTTCACTCACTGTGTGCTTATTGCTTTACAACATTTCCACCCTCTCCAGCAATCAACATATTTTTAGGCTTCAGTGAACTATGCTATTGCTTTTATATATAAATAAACAACAGTTCAAGTTAGGCGCGGAGTGATACTGAACTCTGTAAACTGAACGGACGTCATAGCTGTGTGTATACGCTCAATATACACACATATATACAATATACACAACAGTTGGGAACCAATCAGATTGCTTGATTTAAGCCACCCATTTTATAAATAACATTATAAAACGGGTGGCTTAAATCAAGCGATCTGATTGGTTCCCAACTGTTGTATACTGAGCATGTATACACACAGCTATGACGCCCGTTCAGTTTACAGAGTTCAGTATCACTCCGAGCCTAACTTGAACTGTTGTTTATTTATATATAAAAGCAATAGCATAGTTCACTGAAGCCTAAAAACATGGTGATTGCTGGAGAGGGTGGAATTGTTGTAAAGCAATAGGCACACGGTGAGTGAACTCCATAGTAGGCTAAATTGCAGGCGAACCAAGCTACCGTCTCTAGCCTTCTCTCTGAAGGATGCTACAGTGTGTTGCATAGCAACTGCCGTACACTTTGCAGGCAGCCAGGAGGGACTACTTTTTTGTATTTGTTAAAAAATTGCTTTTCCGACTTTCTCGCTTTTTCAAAATTGAGGGTGTCTGTGACTTTAATTTCGCCATACTTACGTAACCGTTTTATAAAAGCAATAGATCACTTCAGTCAGTGGTATACGCTCATTATACCACAGTTAAGGGGGTCGCCCTTAATATTTAATATGTCAACGCCCCTTAACTGTGGTATAATGAGAACATACAGCCTGTCGTGATCTATTGCTTAATTATAAACCTATGTAGTTATAACAATATAAAACTATGTAGTTATAACAATATATACCAATGTAGTTATAACAATATATACCAATGTAGTTATAACAATATAAACCAATGTAGTTATAACAATATATACCTATATAATTATAACAATATAAACCTATGCAATTATATGTATATATAGTTTTCAATGCTACAGTAAATCTAATAGTATCATTGCAGAGACGGAGCCTGCAGAGAGTGGGTATATAGTTAGAATTTGTGTAGGCAGGGTATATAGTTAGAATCCGTGTAGGGTATATAGTTAGAATCCGTGTAGGGTATATAGTTAGAATCCTTGGACTTGTCATTTGGGTTCCGCTCTGTGCTTATTGGCCCGAAAAGGCGGCAGGACCGATGCCCGGCAGAGAGGAAGACATGCTGTGAATATCTGATACTTAGTGCAGGCGCTCTGTTCAAAATAATCGGACAAGAAAACAAACTAGATCTTTCAATCTGGCGAGTTCACGTCAAGCCGTGATGGAGCTCAGTCACTTTAGACGTCTCCTTATAGGCCAGTGTCTGCCTCTGAATCACAAGCAGCAGCAACAAGTGAGAGCAGACTCCCCTGTCAGCTATTGTGTGGTGGAATATGTGTGGTGAGACCTTAGTTAAAGCCTGCGTGACACCGGGCCCCAGAAAGCTCTGGAAGGGGGCCGTTTCTGATGAGGTGCTGGGGGGTTGTAATGCGTTTCCTTCACGCACGCCTCGGCCCGTGGCGGTGGAGCGCGGCAGCAAAGCGTGGCGCGCAGGTGTTCTGTTGCTGAAATTGTCAATATGGCTGCCGTGATTTAAATGGAGAGAATATGGAGCTATGCAAATCCTGGGTTACCATAACAATACTATTATAATGGCGCTGCTTTTCACTCATATTCATGTGGGGGACTTCCTGCTGTACTCAAGACAATGAAAACCTCTCTCGTGCTTTCCCAATAGTTCCGGCATGTCGTTTTCTATTAAAGTGGATCTTTGCAGAACACCTTTTCAGAAACCCCAAGTCAGTGAGGCTGGACTTATTCAAGGCGGTTATTAATTAGCATCTTTTAGTATCAAAGCCAGAGAGAGTGTTCTCTCCTCAGTCTGGTTAATTCGGCACTGGTTCCCCTCTCTGCCCCCCAGTGACTGGAGGCCCGGTCCAGATAATGATTCTTAACATTCTACCAACGGTTCCAGTAATCTCTGCTGCTCCCCCCGCCGGACCCCGTTGCCCAGCACCCTATTCAGTACTCCGGGATTGAAGTTTGGGCAAAGTCTGCGGGAACCAGGGAGGGAGAGCGAGGGAGGAAGGGGAGGGTCGTGTGAAAGAGATTACCAATAGATTACGTGTTGATAATAGTAATGGCCCCCATTTGAGCTATAAATGGACGTCCAGGTGCCAGGAATGCTGATCTCCTCAGAAAGGCAGCAGGGGAGAAGATGTTGAATAAGAATTGCGATGCAGAGTCGACAGTCTTGTTGGCGTGGCGACCGGGCAGAGGGCGAGTGAGGAAACCTTTGATGTCATCTTTTCTTCCTCTTTCAATTGGCAATCTCGAGGATTTCGCTTTTATTCTCTTTTGCAAACACCTTTTGACGATAAGCGTTCATTTCTTCCAGAGATACAAAATGTTTGGCACCTAGTTGAAAACCTTCATAATACTGCAGCGTGGAGCGCTCTCGTCCGTGGGCCCAAGGCTCCAACACCGCAGTGATGAAAACACCTCAACAGACATTTATTCACTGGCAAATCTTGGAGATTGCCACCTTAAGATCCAGCTGCAGCCGTTAAGTCTACAGACGTTACATTTGATGAATGAGTCTGGCACACATCGCAGCCGGACCGCTCCAACAGATTGCATGTCGGCGTCTGACTCGATGGAAACCTCGTTTTGAAGCCAAGGGGGGGGTGGGGGTGGGGGGGGGGGCTCTGTTCTGGCTTCACATGCAGTCCTTGTCTCACTGCAAAGCTGCATTGTTCGGCTGAGAATGCCTCGAAATAACCCGAAGACCTCAGTACTCGTCTCAGCCCGACTCTGGGCTCCGTCGTGGTGTAGGCCAGAGGAGCGGAGGTATCCAACGTCTTAACGACGTGGACCTCCAGACTCACAGTCCTCGGCCAGTTGGCCCAACGTCCTCTTTGCTGAAGAACATTTCCATGCTTAAAAAACAGAATAATCCGTGGGAGCATCAAGCGTCCGGGAAGACCAAGAGGTTTTGTGATGTTCAAAACTACGGGGGCAAATTGAAATAATGAGATAAAACTAAAATCCAAAGGGTATCAAATGAAAGGTTCCAAGGTTATTTGTCCCCCCGCTGCGTCCGTATTATCCTGTGAGTGTCCCCCACAGCCGACAGCCCTTTTCTTTTTGATGTTCTTCCATTAATTCATTCCCCTTATCGACTTTGCCCTTATCGCGTTCAGGCATCTGCCCTCAGCGCTGCACGTCTGTTACCCGCCGTTCCACAGCGAGGCACGGGGCGGAAGCTCAACCAGGGAAATGGGATCGGGCGTTTTATGTCGCTGCTGCGGTGTGATGGAAGATTAGAGCCAGTAATTGCAATTGAGCATTGAAACGTTTTGTAAGTGACACACAAGTCTGTCAACACAGAGCCACACCAACCTCAGCCAGCAGAGTGCAAAAGAGCCAATCAGACCATTGCCAGCACACCCTTTGTCATTAAATGGTAATGGTAATATGATCGTAAAAAGCCCTTTTTTTATGGGATTAAGTATTATTTAACACACTTAACTTGACGAGACTTCTTGCTTCTGCTGTTTGTTGTTCTCTAATTGCGGATGTCTGTGGCTCATTGTTGGCTCGGTGTTCATTAAAACCCAAAAATGTGGTTGTCCAAAATATGGTACAAAATACCTTTTTTTCATTTATCTATTTATGCACACACAATGATTAGCTCTGTCCAATTATAGTGTGCAGAAGTGGGCTATTCAGTTGTCAAAATTTGGCATATTGAGTTGACAAAGTGATAATGCGTTTGTGATTGGAGCATTATCCTCAGTCTTCAGACGTCTCCTCAAGGCCGATCTCAGATACACAAAAGTCACGTTGCTATCGGTTTTTTCTTGTCCATCTACGATATTTGACAAAAACGTACCTGGAGCAAAATAAAGATTTCCTTTTTGCACATTTTTCACCGGCCTCATCGACCAACAGAGTTGTCAAAACAAAGCGGGCGTAATGAGCAGTGAGGACGACGTCCGAGCGGCTAGGAGTACAGCGCGCTCCTTCTCTGCATTGCAGGCTTCAAACAGCTGAGTGTCCTCTGTGCACTGGCTTGTGGCAGATTATAATCAGCTCTTTGTCTCCAGTATGATACTGACCATAGGAGAGAGGAGGAGCAAGACGCAGGAGGCCCACACTGAGGCTCTCTTAATAGCATGGAGGGGGAGAGAGGGAGGGAGGGGAGAGAGGGAGGGAGACAGGGAGGGAGGGAGGAGAGGGGGAGAGAGGGAGAGAGATGGGGAGAGAGAGAGGGAGGAGAAGGAGAGAAGAGGGGGGAAAGGGGGAGAGAAAGAGGGAGGGAGAGAGGGAGGAGAGGGGTGAGAGAGGGATAAAGGGAGGGAGGGAGAGATGGGGAGAGAGAGAAGAGGGGGAAAAGGGGGAGAGAAAGAGAGGGAGGGAGGGAGGAGAGAGGGAGGAGAGAGAGAGATGGGGAGAGAGAGAAAGAGGGAGAGAGAGCGAGAGAAGAGGGGGGAAAGGGGGAGAGAAAGAGAGGGAGAGGGAGGGAGAGAGGGAGGAGAGGGGTGAGAGAGGGAGAAAGGAAGGGAGGGAGAGAGGGAGAGAGATGGGGAGAGAGAGAGAGAGGAGGGGAGAGAGAAGAGGGGGAAAGGGGGAGAGAAAGAGAGAGAGGGAGGGAACGAGGGAAGGAGGGTGTGAGGTAATACAGCAGGACATGAATGATTAGTGGGAACATGTGAACCCTGGTGTCTTGGAGTGTGGCTCCATGAGGACACTGAAACAGCTAATGAATGCTGCTGAGGAGTGGATGCGCTCCTACGCTTGTGTCTCTGTGGGTTTGTCTGTGTTTGTGTATGCATGAGTGTGCGTGTGTGAAGTTGCACACGTGGTGCATGCATGTAGAAGCCGCTCAGCGGGGGTCCCAGAGCTCTTCATCACGGCGTGCTCGGTAGGGCTGTGTTGACGTAGCGCTCTATTAGCGAGACCATGAGGCTCCATCGGCTCTCCACCACATCGCACGGACGTATGAGCGCCAAGGAACCGAGAGGAGAATAACACACGCACACTTTGAGTCCTTCAGCCACCCTGCACCTGATGGCTGACACACACACACACACACACACACACACACACACAGATCTGCAGCATTGAATGTGTAGTTGCTCCAATATTGACTGTTGATTAATCTCAGCCTCACTTAAAAGACGTGTATGTGCACGCATGTGTGTACGTAAAGCACCTGCGTGTGTGTGTATGCATGCGCGTGTGCGTGCGCGTCTGTATGTATGCGTGCACACTCACTGTCCCTTTTCCACAAACAAAACAAACAGTCTGGGAAATCAACACAAACGCAGGGACAGTCACGCCCACGCCCAGCCCCCCCCACACCCAGCCCCCCCCATGCCCAGCCCCCCCACGCCCAGCCTCCATCTGGAGGAGCACCTGGGCTGCCAGCCTCAGTGCCAGAGGCTGAGAGGCCCAGAGGCTGAGAGACCCAGAGACCCAGAGGCTGAGAGACCCAGAGGCTGAGAGGCCCAGAGACCCAGAGGCTGAGAGGCCCAGAGGCTGAGAGACCCAGAGGCTGAGAGGCCCAGAGACCCAGAGACCCAGAGGCTGAGAGGCCCAGAGACCCAGAGGCTGAGAGGCCCAGAGGCTGAGAGACCCAGAGACCCAGAGGCTGAGAGGCCCAGAGACCCAGAGGCTGAGAGACCCAGAGACCCAGAGGCTGAGAGACCCAGAGACCCAGAGGCTGAGAGACCCAGAGACCCAGAGGCTGAGAGGCCCAGAGACCCAGAGGCTGAGAGGCCCAGAGGCTGAGAGACCCAGAGACCCAGAGGCTGAGAGGCCCAGAGACCCAGAGACCCAGAGGCTGAGAGACCCAGAGACCCAGAGGCTGAGAGGCCCAGAGACCCAGAGGCTGAGAGGCCCAGAGGCTGAGAGACCCAGAGGCTGAGAGGCCCAGAGACCCAGAGACCCAGAGGCTGAGAGACCCAGAGACCCAGAGGCTGAGAGGCCCAGAGACCCAGAGGCTGAGAGGCCCAGAGGCTGAGAGACCCAGAGACCCAGAGGCTGAGAGGCCCAGAGACCCAGAGACCCAGAGGCTGAGAGACCCAGAGACCCAGAGGCTGAGAGACCCAGAGACCCAGAGGCTGAGAGACCCAGAGACCCAGAGGCTGAGAGACCCAGAGACCCAGAGGCTGAGAGACCCAGAGACCCAGAGGCTGAGAGACCCAGAGACCCAGAGGCTAAGAGGCCCAGAGGCTGAGGCTTTCTCCTGGTCCCCCCGCCTGCCGTCGTTGTCAGCGGTGCACTTGGAGTCTTAGACCTCAAAGAGTGGCGAGGAACGGCGTTGAGCCACGCCCGCAATGCATTGTGGGAGGACCTCAGACCACAGCCTATCCAAAGCACACCGTCCACAACGATGTTTTCAAAGTGTGTGCTGTGTGTTTCTAGCTTTCATCTAGTCCAGGTTTATCCATTTTCAGTGGAGACTAGTTTGACCCCATGCAGCATCACGTCGTTATTACAAAGCCCTTAACGTACACGACGTCACCGCGCCATACATGAGCAGCCGTCGGCTGGGTCCTGTGTCTGCAGCCCCTGGGATCACATCTGTCCTGGATATGGTTCTACACACTTTCCCTCTGGACTCCTGACCTTAATTGCTGTTTTATTTCTGTGGACCATTTGGAGGTTCTTATGATCACAAACATTCCCCATCGAAAGATAGTGTGCGGCACCAGGCCTAACAGATAGCCACAGCTAGCTATCTGTTAGCCACAGCTAGCTACAGATAGCCACAGCTAGCTATCTGTTAGCCACAGCTAGCTACAGATAGCCACAGCTAGCTATCTGTTAGCCACAGCTAGCTACAGATAGCCACAGCTAGCTAACAGATAGCCTAAGGGTTAACAGATAGCTAAAAGATAGTGATGAGCAAAAATACGGACACATTACATTACGAATATAGTCAACTCTGGGTCCAAACCTAACGAACACAACACACCACACATTCAAGAGGGTCAAGATGACCCTTGAGCCCCCCTATCGGTCTGCGGAGAACACTCTGCCACAGCTGGATGGCGAAGACACACATATCACACAGAAAGAAAACACAACCCGGAGGCTCAAGGACAAGAGAACCCTCGATAACCCACACAAAGTCTACCACACACACCTGGCTAGGAAAGAACTATAAGTTTCACATGCACCGGATCACGGGGTGCTCTTCTGAAGCAGAACTTCCACGGAGGCGAAGCTCCAGACGACCTCAGCGCTGTTAGGGGACGTAGAATATTCGATCTCTCACGCTTTATGAATCAGTATTACCTTTGCCACTTTACTCAATAAATCCGAGGCCCTCGTGCTGACAGACTTTATTACCTCTCCGTCTCATTTTATCTGGTCAAGTAACTAGACAGACTGTTTTTCCCAACAATAGCCTAGGGGTTAACAGATCACCTAGCTAACTGTTAGCCACAGCTAGCTATCTGTTAGCCCCAGCTGGACTGGACCTCAGGTCAGGGCCCGCAGCAGACTGCTCTTCCTCTGCAGCAGGAAGCTGACGAAGCGCCGCCGTCAGCAGCAGCGTTTCTGCGCTGCTCCTCTACTCCAGGGGGCGGGGCTAATGGCAGCGGGGTAAACCCAGACCCTGATGATAATGCTGATCATGAACTGAGCCCGCAGAGTCGATACGGAGAGCGCGCTCTGCATCCCGACAGAGTCCAGCCGCCCCCCATATATAATTACTGCCTTTCCATTTCCGCGTTCCTTTCCCGTCATCGTAAGTCAGCTGCCAAGTAAGTGCTTAAGCAGCCGCTCCCGCTGCGGCGAGCCCAGCGCGCGGCGGCGCTCCGAGTCAATGGCCCGGCGGTGATGGGTGCTGCTGGCTTAGCTGATCGATAGCTAATTCCCTTAAATAATCAAGGGCCCGCTGCAGCGGGAGCGCACTGGAAGGTGTGATAATTGATTACTTTTGCTCCACATTTTCCCCAGTGATTCCTCTCTGCAATCGCCCGCCTCATTTTTCATTGAGCTGTTCCCCAGATGCTGAGCTCTGCGCTCTCGGCTCCTCTGTGGAGCTGGTTCCTCCTCCGCTGGTCCAGAACCACCTCACCTCCTCCACCTCACCACGCTCACCTCCACCTCACCACCTCTACCTCACCTCCTCCACCTCACCACGCTCACCTCCACCTCACCTCCTCCACCTCACCACGCTCACCTCCACCTCACCACCTCTACCTCACCTCCTCCACCTCACCACGCTCACCTCTACCTCACCTCCTCCACCTCACAACGCTCACCTCCATCTCACCACCTCACCACGCTCACCTCCACCTCACCACGCTCACCTCCACCTCACCACGCTCACCACCTCCACCTCACCACACTCACCTCACCACGCTCATGCCCGCAGCTAATGGCGCTTTTATGTAGAGCACTCTCTGCTCTTTAGGAGTGTGTGTGTGTGTGTGTGTGTGTGTGTGTGTGTGTGTGTGTGTGTGTGTGTGTGTGTGTGTGTGTGTGTGTGTGTGTGTGTGTGCGCTCACTTGCATGTGTTTCATCTTGCGTTGACGTACTCAATGTGTTCTAAGGTTACTAGGGCAACCCATGCCTGAAATGCAAATTTCACGCATGAAAGCTGGAAATCTTATTTCCCGCAGAGAGAAAGTTAGGCCAGCGTTCAGCTTTTCTTGGCAAATGGGCAGAATTTTTAAACCCATTTACATATGGAAAAGGTTGTTTATGTTCCGTCATCACAATTTCACCATGAGCTATTTGTAAAGTGTATTAACATCCACATCTATATGAAAGGAAAGGCTCTTTAATACAACAAAACGCTACGGAAGAGCAGCATTTGTCTCCGGAGACTGGAGCGCCCAGCTGTGAACAGAGCAGCAGAGGACCAGTAGCAAACGGCTGTTCCGCTGCCCTCTTTCCACTCTCATCCCTCACATCTTGTGAGAGTGCATTATCGTTCATTGTGTGCGTGTGTGTGCAAGCATGTGTGTTTTTAATAGTTATGTGTCTCGATGATGTGAGCGTGTTCATTTGTATTCATGTGTGTGGTTTCTATGTGAGTGTGTACGTGTTCACGTGTGTTCGCGTGAGTTGTGTCAACGTGTCGATGCGAGTGTCGTGCATGTGTACGTGTCGAGGCTTGTGGCGTTGATACTGGCGTGTTGCTGTGTGTCCGTGCGTTGTGTTTGTGTGAGCTCCTCCCAGATGAGCGCGCGGTGGAGGTCGCGGCGGCCCCTCTGGCGTCCCACTGGGTTGCGCAGGCGTTGTCAGAAAAACATTGCAGACAAAATAAGAAGCGGAGGATGGAAATGTATTGTAATGTGGAGCGCGTTGTGGTTCAGCGGCTCCCTCACAGTTCACTCGCTGCTCACTGCTGCCGCTCATCCGCAGAGCGGCGCTCTGATGTGAGCCTCAGCCTCTTAGGGTGGATTGAATTGTCTATTAACTCTGGCAATTTGGACATTTAATTAAAGTCAGCTGCTAATTCATTCGAAGAAGACATCCCCCGTGATTGCAATTGGAAGAAATAAAAAATTAAAACACGCTAACACGACCGTTTAGAAATAATAACGTTTTTCTATTCTATGAAATAGTAATGATTAAACATCTAAATAGAGAATGAAGGCATTTGGTTATTGGATATTGACTGCATGAACAGAATACAGACTCGTCCATGGAGGTGCCTTCCAGCAGAGAATGGTTGAAACTCGTCCAAGAGAAGCAGAACTCAAACTGTTCAGCGGATGTCTAAACTCTGTAAATATGTGCAGTGGAGACGCGGGCTTCTGCTCTCCCTCTGCGGCAGCAGCTGGGCCATCGCTGCCATATGGCAGATCTC
Source organism: Micromesistius poutassou (assembly GCF_964030765.1). NCBI lineage: Eukaryota > Metazoa > Chordata > Actinopteri > Gadiformes > Gadidae > Micromesistius > Micromesistius poutassou. The sequence goes on from NC_140282.1 coordinate 7,614,070, forward strand.
AGACTCGGGTCATTTTTTATTCTGTCTTTTTACGGTTGTCATGAGGTCCATGAGACCTGTCGAAACCCACAACCCGTCCATCACGTATGGATATTAAATAAGCAATGCTGATATTGGATTTGAAAACATTGGGAATACGGTTAGGGTACATTTTTGCACTTTACTTGAAAATAAATGTTATTCCTCTTATGAATCTCCAGTAAACCAGTTATTGGTGGATTAAGTGTGTGTGTTTCAGGGTGATACTGGAGGGAGGGGGAGAAAGCAGCAGTGAATCCATTCCTTCACAATGTCTGACTTTATATTCAGTGGGTGGCTGCAGACGCACAGCGGGGCTACATCTCTGATTTGACACGTTTTGTGTGGATTCTGAAATTCTGTCTTCTATTTATGGTATTTAACCTTGGAGATAGGGAGCTATGATTAACCATCGCATATTAATTAAATCAGAATGACAGCCCAGCACTTTAATTCACCGTGGACAGATAAAGACGGTAGAACAGAAGACTAATCTCAGGACAATCAGTTTTCCCCTGTGTGCTCAATTAATAATATCCCAGTTTTTCCTTATTATGAACGTGAAGTAATTTCAATGTAGATTGCAATCATTTAATTTAATTTAAACTAATTTCCCTAAGCTATACCTGTAAATTAACCAACGCCTAGCGCTAAGAAAATAATGACTTGACAAAAGACAAAGCTAATTGACAGCCAGCATCAAACAATTGCTTGGCTTCAATTGTTCTGCATAATACAAAGTGGTTATGTCTTCTGTATGATCTACTTTGAAGGAGTAATGCACTCTCAAGGTACATTTCTGTTGAGTAGGGGTTAAACATGGAAGGTTTGTGTTGACATTGTTTGCGTACATCGGGACGCGTTCATCGTCAAAGTTAGGAATTAACATGGAGGCACTTCTTCTGTCACTGCTAATTATTAAGCATGTCACACTCAATAAAAATGACACATAGCTACATTTTATTAGAAGTCATGACAAACTCTTATTTTTATTTAATGAAGCTCAAAGTATCATCTCCACTTACCCATAATCCATTGCACGACACAACCTGACAACATTAAAAGAGTGACAGCGGCAAGCCGGTAGCAATATGAGAGACGGCTGTGATGGTGATCAGTCCGGGCTAGAGATATTGACAGCAGCTGGGGCAGAGGACACCCTGTCATTAGTCAGAGCAGGTTTAGCCTCATTCCGCCCAGTAGACTACATGTAGGACGTTTCTTTGCGGTTCATGATATCCGACTCCGTACAACATGCTACGCTAGTGCTGTACCCATGAGCGTGATGACTCAAATACATCTGACAGAATCTTTCTTCATGTATAGCATTTATTCTCTGATTCTACAATGTACATATACACATTAAAGGTGTGTGCATTGTAATAAAAAATGGCAGCATTAATCACAAATGGTAACAACCTGATCTCTATTGACAGGCAGGTGTTGAGTAGTGTAGTAAAGCATTTAATACACTTACACATGGATTCAGCCACCCTTAGATGTTTCAGTAAATCACGAGTTGTATTTGTCTGCAAGTGAAGGAACGATGATGTCTGCAACAGTAAGACCAGTACAACCTGCGGCTCCCCGATAGCTCCATCCTATCTGAGCCCTCTGGGCTCCGGCGGGGGCCCATTTGGGTTCAAAAGAAGTCTGAGCTTAATGTTAATATTCTCAACAGTTCAAGAAGTACAATTAACAGTTTATTCCTATTGTGTGTCAAATATCTACTCTCCCCGTCATATGGCTGAAGCGTGAACTATATCAGAACACAAACATGAAGGGTCTGTTCATATGAACCCACACACGTTATCCAACGGCTGCTCATTTAAGGGGACGTTTATATTTTAGTACTGTGTGCCAAAAACCCAGAGGACAGAGTCAGCGCACTGATTATAAAAGTGTAAACCAAATCATTCAATGATTTAGTTTACACTTTTCTTGAAATTGTGTGGGATAAGTAAAACACATGTTATTGTACAGCTCTCCGTTCACTCCCAGTGTTATCCCTGGAATGAAAACATATGTAGATTATTGTTGGCCATTTAATTTGAAACCGTTCATCAATTTGATCAGACAAGCAGCTTACATCCTTCCTTTCCCGTTTGTTCTTCACACATTCTGGGAGACGTCCAGCCTGACAGATTGTGTGCGCAGCATGAAAACGTTTCCAATATCAAAGCTTTTCTTATCATAGCGATTGTATCTAGGAGGTATCTACATGAGGCTGTACTGTGCGTCGGTACGATGCCTAATACAGCTCAGGTAGTTGCAGCGTCCCACCTCGATAACAACGGTTAAGTCCCAACGTGTAGGAGGGGGCCTCCTGGTATCTGAGCTCCAGCCTATAAATAATGAAGAGCCTCACGTATCTGCGGCAGGTAGTCATCAAATCACAGCACATGTTTCACTCTCACTCTTCTCCCACGCATCTCCACTTTACATTTTGTCATTGTGACCGAGTGTATTGACTTCTTCACCTTTGTTGAACTCTTCCTTGGATGTTGTTTAAAGTTAACCACAGCTGTAATCATTCAAGTGCTCCTTCATTTACAGCACGTGTGAGTTACTGGAACACACATAGTTACAGATGAACCCCTACCACATTTAAGTTATTTCTAATCCTTCAAAAAACATACATTTTATTTGGCAACAAAATAAGATAGTGGCGCCTTATGCTCTTACGCCTCTCTATGCGTAATCTTGGATATAACTGCATTAAAGCCGAACAGATAAAATAAAAAACATTGGTTTTGATCATATGTTCATGGGTCATCTTTCATGTTATAAATCACAACCCTTTCTTTGTATCTTCCACCTCTATAAACAGTTATGATGATCTACAAGCCGCTGACTTCAGTCCACGTAGCCGTCGGGGACGGGGGCGTTGTAGCGCGGTGGCAGGGCAGTCATCTGGAGCGCCGGGTTGAAGTAGGCGCCCCGGCCGTAGTTAGTCGACTCCAAAGACTCGCTGTTGTCTAGTGTAAGAACTGGGAACATGAAGACGTGTTAACCCGCGTCCTAGAGAACAACTCCACAGACGCAGACGCTGACTGACTCCCACCTGCACTGGGGACGCTCTGAAGCTAGTCGTAGCTTCAGAGGTTCTGCTAATTAGACCAGAATAAAATAACACTGAGCAAGTTTAACCCTAGAGAGACTTGATAGTTCAGATGTTTTGGGAGTACATCTCTGCGATAGAAACATTCAAAGTTAAGGTTTAAACTTGAACAGGATTATATAGCAAGCATCGTGTGGTTGTACTGCATATTCTGCAACACTTAAATTTGTACCTCAGTAAACTCATCGCCATTGTCATTTAAAATACATAAATTAATTGCACGTTTCATAATTTTGCATTGATTTGTGGATTTGAATTTACCTGGGTCTGAAGAGAACTCCACCAGCTTCCTGTGGGAGAACGCCTTCTGGTTCTTCTTCTTCAGAATGATAAAGACGACCAAGGCGAGCACGCACACAGCCACCGCCGTCCCTAAGATGGCCGCCCAGGCTTCGTTCTGTTTGTTTCCGCTGGAACTGGAGACCAGCCCTACAGGGAAGAACACAGCCAGGACTGAACCGTGTGGAATGTGTCACAATAACATTTTCCCTCCATTTCAACCTAATTCTCAGTGAGAGAATCGATTACTGTTGATTAATTTTCATGCAGGCAGCTGTCAGTTACATTTTTCCAATTTATACAAGAACAATTCAACATTTATTGAACAATGAATGAAATTAACAAACACTGCAGAAGGATTCGAATTTGTGTAGGATTGTACCAGTGAGAGCAGAAGGAGCTAATCAACAGATTCAACACTGAACAACGCAACAATAACATCCTATTTTTGGTTAACTTGAATTAGCAGCTTTTAGGTCAACAACATGTAGAAGCTGTTATGGTGTGAAAGGGCCGAGTGCTCCCACGCCCTGCATGGAGCCTGACCCCTGCTCTCCTGGGACTCACACAAGGCCACATTGTGCTGGAGACGTGTAACAGAGCCTGTTCCCTTTGCAGGGAAAGGGAAAAGCACTCGAAACCCAACCCAGTTTCTCCCACTGAAAGAAGGGAGTTTTTGTGCTCTCCACCAATGGGGGGAAAGAGACACCAGGTCAATGTAGGTCAGAGACGAAGTGAGAGAGAAGTGAAGTGTAAATGAAGCCCGGTGGTGATGTAACCTAAGTGCAAGTGCCTTTGGGCACCAGGTCTGAGGTGATGCTGCAGCCCAGCCCTGCATGGAGAAATGCAAATGCACTCTAATGATTTCAATACAGCTTAGAGCGCTAAGCAGGCTCAGCCCGGAGTCAGGGGCGTCTTAGAGCACTAAGCAGCCTCAGCCCAGACTCAGGGGCGTCTTAGAGCACTAAGCAGCCTCAGCCCAGACTCAGGGGCGTCTTAGAGCACTAAGCAGCCTCAGCCCAGACTCAGGGGCGTCTTAGAGCACTAAGCAGCCTCAGCCCAGACTCAGGGGCGTCTTAGAGCACTAAGCAGCCTCAGCCCAGACTCAGGGGCGTCTTAGAGCACTAAGCAGCCTCAGCCCAGACTCAGGGGCGTCTTAGAGCACTAAGCAGCCTCAGCCCAGACTCAGGGGTATCTTAGAGCTCTAAGCAGCCTCAGCCCAGACTCAGGGTGGAGCACTAATGGCGCATTTCACGGGCAGGTACGCTTCGGACCAGCACGCCTCAGCCCAGTAGTGAGGGTGTGGTACAGCCCATCTCAGTTACGCCGCGCGTTTCCGCTGCCGCCAGTACCCTTATGGTGGGCGGGGTTTAAGACAGTACCCTTATGGTGGGCGGGGTTTAAGACAGTACCCTTATGGTGGGCGGGGTTTAAGCCGGACGGCGATAGCCACGGCAGCTACGTAAGCATCGTGACCTCATAGCAGAACGACACAGTGTAGCCTGCTAATAAATCCACGGAAGAAGAAGAAAGCGCACAATGAACAAAGAGCAACAATGTAGGACGTCCAAGAAGGTGGACCTCCTACATTGTCGCAAAAGTCCAAGACTTGCACAACATTTTCTTAAAAAAATGAAGCTTTCGCCGTCCAGAAATCCCTCACGGGTACAATGTTTGATTGTTAATATCCCCCTGTCGCACGGAAGTGATTCTGTCGACCAATCAACGGACGGCGTGTGTAGCTCAAACTGGCCGGGACCCTTTCAGGCATCTCAGTACCTCAACGGAGGAGTACTGCGAGACGAGAACGGCTCAATACGGCTCAGTCCGGGTCACGCCCACTTTTGGCGGTGGAAACGCAACCCGTGCCGCACCTTAGCAGACTGAACCGACCTGCACCCTGCAGACTGAACCGACCCGCACCCTGCGGTGGAACTGCGCCATAAGCAGGCTCAGCCCAGACTCAGGGGCGTCTTAGAGCACTAAGCAGCCTCAGGCCGGACTCAGGGGGAGCTGGGTACCTCGGTCTGTGTTGCTCTCTTCCAAGCCCGCGTCCCGGTCCGTGGCGTTGCTATTTTCTGTTGTCCCGGGTACCAGGGTGGTTGTCATGATCACCGGGACGGTGGCGTTCAGCGTGGGCTCTGGGGGGCGGGGGGGCCCGGTGGTGACGGTGTTGGGGGGCCGCGGGGGGCCGGGGCCCCCTGTGGTCTCCTCCGGCGCTGCGCTCTCCGAGGCGCCGGGGCCCGCGGTCGTGGGTCCCTCTGTGTTGTGAGGCCCGGTTCCTGGGGCGGTTCCTCCAGGGGCCCCGGGGGTCACAGGGCGCTCAGGAGCCAGGGCAGTCTCCTCAGAGCCCGAGGCGTTGGACAACGTCGGGGCTGTGGTCACGTTTGCGGTCGTCTGATCGGTGGAGTTGGCCATCGGCGTCGAGTCGTCCTGAGGCGTGGCCTCTGAGCCGTTGTGCGGGGGGGGGTCCGGGCCAGGGCCGGGGGTGGGCTCGGTGTGGGGGGCCGTGAGGTTGCTGGACCCGTTAGCCTCCAGGGAGGCGGTGGTGGTGGGCAGCGGGGACGGCACGGCGGTGCTGAGGACACTGGAGCCCTCCCCCGTCCCCTCCCTCCCCTGGGTCTCCTCCTCGTCTTCTCCGCTAGACATGGAGCCGGTCGGAGAGCCGTCCGCCTCGTCCGCCGTAGACGATACGCTGTCGCTGTCCGGCTCCCGGCCCCCCACTGTAGGCCCCTGGCCCTCCTCTATGGGCCCCTGGCCCTCCTCCGCGGGCCCCTGGCCCTCCTCCATGGCCTCCTGGCCCCCCGTTGTGGGCCCCTGGTCCTCCTCTATCGGCCCCTGGCCCTCCTCTATCGGCCCCTGGCCCTCCTCCATGGCCTCCTGGCCCTCCTCTATGGGCCCCTGGCCCTCCTCCATGGGCCCCTGGCCCCCCGTTGTGGGCCCCTGGTCCTCCTCTATGGGCCCCTGGCCCTCCTCTGCGGCCTCCTGTTCCCCCGCGGTGCCCTCCTGGCCCCCCATGGGGCGGTCCCCAGCGCCCTGCGTCTGGCTGGGGGCAGCAGTGTTGTTGGCGGGGGCAGCAGCATTGTTGGTGGGGCCCCGTTGCCAGCTCTTGTCGATGGTGCGGCCTGGGGAGTCGGTGGAGTCCTGGAGGAGCGTGGGAGGGACGGCCGAGAGGAGCAGCAGCAACGCCGCCAACAGCCTGAAGCACAATCCCATCTCAGCGCCGGCGACTCTGGAACAGAGGAGGAGACGTCTGGGGTCAGACTCTCTGCTGGTCCACCATTCAGAACCACTCTGGTCTGGCCCAGAGGCACATCCTGCACATGACAAACTGTGGTTTGTGAATATTCATTCAATGAATAAAATAGAAAAATTAAATAATGAATAAGAAAGTAAGATTGAAAAGCTCTGCAGAACTATATACGTAGAAGCTGACACAGCGTTTCTGACTCACCTTAACGGATACGATATCAATATCATAAATAATGTGATGGGAGTTTACTGGCCGTCGTACTGCCATAAGTCAGATAAATGTGTTTTATAAAGCTCACATTTGCATAAACTATAGAAGGTGGTCTAGAACTGACACCATAATGAATTATACTTCACGGTTAGCTCAAATGTTATCCAACATCTAACCCTAAACATTTAAATTTACCCCAAAAAAACGATTCAACTATACAAGCCCATCAATTATACCTGTTCTGATATATACGCTAATATGTACAATACTTTCGAAATGTGCTAAAATCCAAAACCTGGATTTGGAATAAATGTGGTAAAGAAAGATTATTTGATGTATAATCTAGTCATCACGTTTTTGGGATCATTCACTGTTATATATTTATAAGAACATTAATGAGGGCATCATTAGCTTGGCGGCTGGCTGCACCATGCTAGTAGCCGCACCTGTTCCGCACACAAGCCATCTGCTCAGCGGCTGGTGGGCTGGAACCTGGAGGAGCCAGGTATGCTACATGGCAGCTAACCTGGAAGAACTGTGTCACTAATGTTCAGAGCCTTCTGCTATCAGGACTGCCTAATCAGCCATGGCTCTTTGTCATCATCTAAGTTCCTCTCCATATGGCCATGTGAAGAAACAGAAACATTGATAACTTCCTCTGGCTGTCACTGTTATGCGCCTGCAAACTGAATCCATGTTCTGAACCTGATCTTCTTTACTCTTTATTGCCGTTTGTAAACGTTGATCCTAAACCCAGAGATAATCTCACATCTGTAACGTCTAAAAAGAAGGTTCATAAAAATAGACATACAGAGGAGTCTATAGCCGTTTCTCAATACCAAGTACGCGGACTACGTACTCGCAGACTTGGAAGTACGTACTTGGCAAGTCCAGACTTTCAAGTACAGACTTCCGAGAATGCGAGTACGCACCTGCAATTGGAACAGCAGCGGACTCGATGATGCATCCCGGGATATTTAACAGTCCCAAGTCCACACGAGTCACCTCCGATGCATCCTCGGTAGAACGGCCTTATCAAGAACGCATCGAGAACACTTCCGGGTTTTACGACAGTACTCACGTACTCGCGTACTTGGAATTGGAACAGTGCTTGGGCTACCACTGATGACGTTTATCGAGAACGCAAGTACACGAGAACACACAAGAATGCAAATTGAGAAACGGCTTATGACACTCAACAAATACAGAAATAGCAAAGTGGTCGCCCGGGTTATTCCGCACAAGCAACATTCTGCGAGCCGTTGTCACACCAACATTGGCCTCCACGGTGACTCATGTGGTCATACAGCATCGACAGCAGCAAGGCAACCACACGGAGAAAACATATGTTTTCCTCGCCAGGCGTTCAGCACTTCGTAGTTCAGGGTGTCCTTGTGGAGCCAACAACGTGTACGGCAGATGTGTGGAGCCGGCAGCGCTCTGCCAGAGGAGCGCACCGCCCTCTGCACTCCGCCTCATTAATAATGCCATAGGAGGCTGTCATCTCCCTCCACCCTCCATCACGCCGACATTAAGACGCAGCGGACGAGCGGCTCTGCTCGTGCCCCGCCCACCCACAGACCTGCGTGTTCAACACTAAATAAGAGGCGTCTGTCGACGGCGGCCGTGGCGCACGGCCCGCCGTGTGACACGCGTACGTCCAGCCCCCCGCCTCCCCGAGGACTTCCTCCATCAGCCCACACTTACACATCGATTACCTGACACACTTCCTACGCTGGTGATCCATAATGCTCCAAACAACGACGTTATTTATCACCTCAGCTAGTGTTTGTTGTTGGTAGGCTAATATTGATGAAACAGAATTGTCTCGTTGCAGGGCGTGTGTGTGTGTGTGTGTGTGTGTGTGTGTGTGTGTGTGTGTGCGTGCACGTGTGCGTGCACATTAACAGTGTTGTCATAAGTCTGTGTGGCTGAGATGACGTATAGATTCAGATTAATATTCTGACCCATGGCTTGACACCTAGTCGATTAAATGTGTACCATTTGTGTAAATGATTGTTTAATGATCAACGATGACTCAACACTTTAAAATTAAAACGCGCCTATAACTATTTCATTAACCATTGAATCATCAACCGGAATGTTTTTTAATTCAGATTTATCCGGTTCACTTGTTCAAGTAAAACAAACAACAATCGATAACAACATAGAGAATGAATTCTAGACTGTGATTTAGCGGCTCAAAAGACAGGAGAGGCTTACCTTCTGTAGGGCTCAGGAAGCAACAGGTGTGTTTGGAATCTGTTCAGCGTCTGAGCGTAATGTACGGGAGTCAACAATAGAGCGGGGGAGGCGGGGGGGAGGCGGGGGAGAGAGGGTAGGGCTGTCCAGGTGAAACCGGCTGGACCTGATTCCTCACCTGCCAGCCGCAACGAGGCGGCCTCACCTCCTCCAGGCCGTGGATCAGTCCAGGACCGTCATAAACTCACGCTATGAACGGCTGAACCACGGCGCGGCACGAGGGGCGGGGCTCAGGGCTGTGAATTCCCCAAAGGGGGCGGAGCCAGATCCCACAGGTAGTCTCCGCTGTCCCGCCCGACGCAGCAGCAGCACAGGAGTCCCGGCTGCCATGGCAACGGCACGGAGCCTGACAAAGCTCACATTTCCGCTGTGCCTTTTGTCTGGCTTTACTCCGAGCTGAAGTGACGCAGAAGGGGAGGGGGGGGGGGGGGTGACGTCACGGCCGCGTCCCGCTGTCTGGCCTTTGTACGTGAGTGCGGAACACTGGATGCAGCCAATGGGATCAGTGCACACACAAGTGACGCTCAGCATGGTGTGTGTGTGTGTGTGTGTGTGTGTGTGTGTGCGTGTGTGTGAGAGAGCTTGTTGCTTTGAGGTTCCAGCTGAGTCTGCCTGAATAATAGATGAGTTTTGTATGTTTACAAATCAAACTCGTACTCGTACAAAATGGTGACTAAACTAACTAAAATATACACATAAAATATACACACACTTTTGGACTGGTGTGTGTGTGTGTGTGTGTGTGTGTGTGTGTGTGTGTGTGTGTGTGTGTGTGTGTGTGTGTGTGTGTGTGTGTGTGTGTGTGTGTGTGTGTGTGTGTGTGTGTGTGCGTGTGTGTGTGTTTAAACTGAGTGCCAAGCCAAGAGACTCTTGTCCCTCTCGACCGCTCTCACCAAACGGTTGAGAACGTGTCTGTCTGCGAGGTCAGCAGAATTCTCTTTCTTTCTTTCTTAAACCAAATCAATGGAGGATACGAACAACAAATAACACATTAGCAAACAAACAAAAGCATAGGAAATACACCAGGATAATGACCTTCAGAGGCATTACCACCGTAGGTTTACGTATGATAAGGTGAGCTTTGCTCTTAAGGGCCAAGGGATTTGTGAGGTTCTGTCGAGGTCAATGCGGGCGACTGTCAGAGCGCACTCAGTGTAGACTACGTCTGTTAAAGGGTCGTGTGTGATGTTAGCTGTAGCAACATAGCACAGCACAACAGACCTCTGAAGAATAAGTCCCTCGGTCAAATGTCTATGGGGAATAACATGGGGTTTATGAATGATCGTACATAACAAACTCTGTAGGTGGCGGAGAAGTAAAAGCTGCGTCACATTTTCAACTACACACTTTTTCCATCTAGTTTCAGCTGGCTTTTTGGATTGTCGGTGCCGGGCCGATAAAGAAGTAAACGATTATTAATGCTATTTTAACGACACCAAAAATCCAAAAAGCCAGTTGAAACTAGATGAAAACGGTTGTAGTTGAAAACGTGATGCAGCTTTTCCTTCTTGGCCACCTACAGAGTTTGTTATGTTCGATCATTCATAAACTCCATGTTATTTCAGGGACTTATTCTTCAGAGGTCTATTAGGCAACAGGCACGTGTTTAATTGTATTCTCTACGTTCTTGTTCGAGACAGCCACCAGGGTACACTATCGTCACAGTGTTGGTCACTTGTAGACTTAATCACTTCCAAATGTCATTTTAATCTCTTTATGGTTTATGTTTTCATCTACAACCAGGGAATGGATGGTTAAATGTTTTTATTCAATGAAACAAAAGTAATTAACTTCACAAAGTCACAAAGTGATCGATTATTTAACCTTCAGCAATAAAGAAGATCCTGTGTTCTCAGTTCTGTTAGAACAGAAGCTAATTGATAGAATCACTTCTATCATCGCATCTATTTTTATATATGCACTAGAAATGTGCATAAATAAAAAAATATCTAACATACATCAGAGTGAACTCAGTCCTCTTTTATTTTCATAAAACATTAAAGGAGGAGGAGCGGTTTGTGGCTGGTGGTGGAGCGCCAGCCTGGAAACTTATTGATTCCTTCCTCTAGTCGTCGTTGTCCATTGAGCTGGCTGTGGGTTCACCAGAGAGAGCTGTGTGTGTTAGTGGGTTCTCTAGAGAGGGCTGTGTGTTAGTGGGTTCTCCAGGGCAGTGTGTGTTAGTGGATTCTCCAGAGAGGGCTGTGTGTGTTAGTGTGTTCTCCAGAGAGGGCTGTGTGTGTTAGTGGGTTCTCCAGAGAGAGCTGTGTGTGTTAGTGGGTTCTCCAGAGAG
>NC_140282.1:7628002-7687673 GCF_964030765.1 Micromesistius poutassou
CACAGTGAGACAATCAAATACCAATCAATGGAATGACCAAACACACCCGACCAGACATGCAATATACAACAATATACAATATAGCAATACAACGTCCTCATCTAAAGGAGATATTAGTGAAGACACAGCGTCTGGATTACTGGACTGTTGATGCTTTAATCAGCTCTAAAGTACTTAGGCCTACAATCCATTGACGTATTATCATAAATGTTAAGATCTGTAATACTTCTTATTAATATAAAAAAAATAAGATGACAGGCATCTGCTGATAGAAAGTCTACTCATACGATATGTCAACGATAAGCTTGGGGGTTATAAATGTTCAACAATGAATCAGACGACAAACCTCCGTGTGTGTGTGTGTGTGTGTGTGTGTGTGTGTGTGTGTGTGTGTGTGTGTGTGTGTGTGTGTGTGTGTGTGTGTGTGTGTGTGCGTGCGTGTGTGTGACACACACGCACACACATATGCACACACTGCATTAGTGAGCGACATGCAATTAATGACAAATAAAAACATTTTAGCAGCTTTCAAACTGAACTCTCAAGGCAAGGCAGCTTAATGAGGGATTCGAGCTACTAACTAAAAGCGCACAATGCTTAGATAGGCACATTTTGCTACTCTAAAATCGAGCTTTTTATTATCCATAATTATTTCGTTTGAACCGCTTCGTACCACTAGGTGTCAGTATAGGACAATCTCCTGGCTCCCTCGCTCCTCAAATAGTCACTCACTTTCAAAAAACGTTTTTTCCAGAATCAATTTATTTCCACTAGGAAGTATCCATTGATTCATACCTACAGCTCTAAATATACCAATTAAAATGTCATTAAAATGACAATACCTACATTGATCTACATTGATGTTCCCACATGTACAGTACATTTGAGGTCAGCTATGCTTGCTGTAATAGTTTGTTTAGGAACACCTTGCTAGGCGCATGTGTGGGTGTGCACGTGTGTGTCTGCCTGTCTGTGTGTTTGTGTGTGTGTGTGTGTGTGTGTGTGTGTGTGTGTGTGTGTGTGTGTGTTTTTGCGGCAATCTTTGCATCTTTAGTGACTTTTTTGTGTTGCTTGGAAACAGCAGCGCGCAGACAGGAAGCATCATCCTATGCGGGCACCGGTTGCAACATCCAAGAACGCCCGACTGACAGAGACGGTAACTCACAGGAACCCCAAATACGGGCGTCAGACCTGCAGCCCACTGAAAGACTTTCATTACGATCCCAGTTCTAAAACCCCTCTTCTGACTGGTTTGTGCTCGTGAGACTGGTCCACGGGCAGAGCAGAGAGCTCTTCAGTGTTCCACACAGGATGTTCAACCCAGGATAAAATAGGTGATAGAGAAATACACAAGGACCACTCCGAAAAAACAAATTACTCAAATAGGACACCTCGTTTGAAGTGTGTTTTATTTCAGGTAGAATATCAGAGTGTCCAGACCCAGTGGACGGTGAGGAGGGTCCCTGTGACCCGGGCCTGAGTGGCTCCATGCGGCCACGCCCGCTGCACTCCACAGTGGTTCTGCTCCACAGTGGTTCTGTTCCACAGTGCTTCTGTTCCACAGTGGTTCTGGTTCTGCTCCACAGTGGTTCTGGTTCTGTACCGTGTTGCAGATGGCGTCTGCAGCCTCTGCCGAGCGGGGACATGTTATTAACATTCGGCAGCCGCCGCTCAGCTTCGCCCTGAGTGACTGATGGCACCCCCCCTACCCCCCCCCCCCCCCCCCCCCCCCCCCCAGATATATATACTGTTATATACTAAAGTTTACACCAGAGATATATACTGTTATATACTATAGTTTACACTAGATATATATACTGTTATATACTATAGTTTACACTAGAGATATATACTGTTATATACTATAGTTTACACCAGAGATATATACTGTTGTATACTATAGTTGATACCAGATATATATACTGTTATATACTATAGTTTACAGTGGAGACGTGTGACTGCCTGACCACTGCAGGGTACTGCTACTAAGTTAAAGAGTCTTCGTACCGCAGTATTAAATATACTTTGGACATAAAACGACAGAGAGGGTTAATAAATAGATAGGATAGACTCATAGGACAAGAGAGGTGAGTAGAAAGAAATTGAGTGGGGGAGAGAGAGATGGAGAGAGGGAGAGAGGTAGAGGGAGAGAGAGGGAGAGAGAGAGAGGTAGAAGGATAGGGAGAGAGAGAGAGAGAGAGGGAGAGAGAGGTAGAGGGAGAGAGAGGGAGAGAGAGGTAGAGGGAGAGAGAGAGAGGGAGAAAGAGAGAGTTAGAGGGAGAGAGAGGGAGAGGGAGAGAGAGAGAGAGGTAGAGGGAGAAAGAGCGCAAGAGAGAGGTAGAGAGAGGTAGAGGGAGAGAGAGGGAGAGAGAGAGGGAGATGGAGAGAGAGCAGCCTTCCACAGTGATGACATCACTTTCCATATGCTGATCCACTTCACAACAACACTCAGAGTCCATCGTATCTCCGCGGGAAAAGGAAAATCTGGACAGAAGAATCCAAACATTTATAAGTGAAATAATAACACATCACGTTGACGGTGCAGACAGGAACCCACAGGCCCAGGAACGGCACTCAGGGATCCAGTGACCTAGTTTAGTCTCCCCGCCGCTGTGTGAGCGTATCCAATCTGTCAGGAAACAGGCCAGCAGGTGACGACTGCCTGTGTGAGCTGTGAGTGAAACTTCATCAATTAGACACAAACACTCAGCAGAACAAGAGGTCTGAGTCTGCTCCCGCTGCAGAGCCAGAGGCCTGTTGGCGTGTTCTCTGAGTCTGAGGCGTGTCTGGCTGTTTTAGACGCGTGGCCCAGGGCGGCCATTGGTAGGTTGTCTTTTGTTTATGTGAGACGATCATTCTGATGTCACTTCACCTGTCCAGTCCTACCAGTCTCCCGCACCACTGAGGCATTTCTTTGAGAGAGGAATGATCCGAATGCTTGAGATGTTTGTGGCTGAATGACAGCTTGTGTTGTTCTTGGACAATGTCCACATTGTCTACAGTGAATGGCAGCACGTGACGGCGGTGTTATAGCAGGACGTGGCAGAGGTTCAAACCAACAACCTCAGTTACGATCTCCCTGTTACAGGACTGGGTCCAGTTCGCTGATGTCACTTGTACATAAACCTTTTATAAGTCTCACATCAATGCTCATGTGCCTCAGAGCTGTAGTGTGATGCACAGCCGTCACATCTGTGAGTTTGGCTCTTGGCTGGTGGCGTTTAGAACCTCATTAATAATTGATGACGGTGGCAAAATGGAATGCAGGGAGTAAAGTGCTCTTGGTTGACTTGTTGTCCTCAGGAAACAGGTAATGGCAAATTGTGAGGTTGTTATGTAATGGATATTAGGAGGCTAAGATGACAACATTAAACATGGCTGAGTTTACGAGCATCTTTGGAGTTAGGGTTATGATCATGCTGATCATGCTTGTGAATCTGCAGATGATTCACATGCTCCCTGCTTGTTCAGTGTTTGTTTTTCCCCTTTATAGGTAAAGTGATGTATGGCCGACATCTGAGGAACTTATGTTAAGGTCTTCTGTATGAAACCGTCACAATCACATTGTGAACGTGGACAACACCAGTTTAGCACAACTAAACTGAGGACTATTAAGAGTGATCCCATTTTTACCAAATCAATATATTGGAGTGTGGACAGCCAAGAGCATCCATATGAGCTAAACTTTGCAGACTCTCAGAGTAGTCAGCCATTATAATTATGCAAGTATGTTTTGTTTCACAATCCTTCTGTAAATCACCCACTTTGGATCCAGCCATGAGAAAGGAAAATCCTAGCCACAGATCTGGGAACCTCGACGACCAAACCCACAGATAACATACGGCCAAGAGTAAAACATTGCATCAAAGTTACCGTCACAAAGATAATTCATAACTCATCTTCTTAAGCTGACACTAATAGCGGTTCATTTCTGCAAGCCAGATTTCCACTGTCCTCGAGGCCTCGTGTGGACGGAGACTCTGAGGCAGTACTGGTCTCTTCATAGCGCAGACGAACTCTCCGTCGCCTTCAGGTACAGAACGGCCCTTCAGGGCACTGGTGGAGGACGGACGGTGCGGACAGGGCCGCTCCTGTGGCCGGGCCCCCGGGGCAGAACATAAACACAGCCACTGCCACCATTCATACAGCGGGGGCCGAGGCCAGGCATTACCGCACTGTCTCAGCCCTCGGGCCAAGCACCACAGGAACTGCTTACAGCGCACGGAAAGCATGTGCACACACGGCTATAATAAGCAGCCCGTGCCCGGCGCCTGAGAGCAGCTCTGCAACACGTCGGTAGATTTAACAAGGTCCGGGATACAGATCCCTGTGTCCCTGCATACAGATGTGTCCCTCTATACAGATGTGTCCCTGCATACAGATGTGTCCCTCTATACAGATGTGTCCCTCTATACAGATGTCCCTCTATACAGATGTGTCCCTGCATACAGATGTGTCCCTCTATACATGTGTCCCTCTATACAGATGTGTCCAGGATACAGATGTGTCCCTCTATACAGATGTGTCCCTCTATACAGATGTGTCCCTCTATACAGATGTGCCCTGGGCTGACACAGGGCTTCTAAAGTAGAGCGGTGTGATGTGCTCATCTCTTAGTGCTAGCCACCAGAGAGGGAGGGAATGTGCTCCCTCCTTACTGACACTAAGTATGGTGAGGTCTTCATTCAGCGGTCTGCTGTGTTAAACACAGCAACACAAAAACAGAACAGGACAGAGAACACAGACAGAGTAAACGGCCTGGCCCAAATTGCACATTGCATTATTTGTTTGGATGTCCTTTCAGTTGTTGTAAACAACAACCCGTTGTTTGGTTGTAGCTTTCTCATAAAGCATCTGTTTCATTCCCCCCCCTCCCCCCCCCTTCTCCCAGGGCTGATAGACGCTGGGGGTCCAGCTTTATAGGCCCCCCCCAACCCCCCCCGTGACCTCCAGCTAAGTGCTCTGGGTAATTACAGGGCGCTGCTCCCTGCTGGTCACAACATATGTTCGTTAAAGGACAGCTGTGAGTCCTGCAGAGTCCTCACTACCTGCACCCCCCCCCCCAGCCTGCGTCTCTCTCTCTCTCTGCTGTTTATTAATCTGGTATTTTATACTTGGAAAAGATGAGTTTTCCGAGTCAAGGGCAAAACGATTCAGGGCAGAGGAGTCTGTCTGTGCCTGATTGATTTTGGGCCTCTCTTGATATTTATGAGTCTAGTCTTTTCACCAAGAAGAGTCACTCTGCAAGTCTAATGCATTATTTGATGTATTCTATACCAACATGAAAATATGTCATCTCATGGAAGTTTTGGGGTAATAAAAACTCTTTATGGCACAACATCCCCACTGGATCTATGAGCTACAAGAAGCTAGCTCATGGTTTTCAGTTTGGACGAAGCAAACATGTGAGTAAACAAGTACTGGTCAAGAAGCTAAGAAATACTTTTTATATGTTTATTTTGTGATGTATTTCGGTAAAGTTTTGGAGCAGGATATATAATTAAATAGCCCAAAATAAAGCCTTTCACAGTTGCATGTTGTTGTTGAGACCAAACCTGGTGTTTTGCTGTTATTGGCTGGACCTGGTGATGTTAGCCCTGGTAGGTGGTGTTAGCCCTGGTAGGTGGTGTTAGCCCTGGTGGGTGATGTTAGCCCTGGTGTTAGCCCTGGAAGGTGATGTTAGCCCTGGTGGGTGATGTTAGCCCTGGTGGGTGATGTTAGCCCTGGTGTTAGCCCTGGTAGGTGGTGTTAGCCCTGGTAGGTGATGTTAGCCCTGGTAGGTGGTGTTAGCCCTGGTAGGTGATGTTAGCCCTGGTAGGTGGTGTTAGCCCTGGTACGTGATGTTAGCTCTGGTAGGTGGTGTTAGCCCTGGTAGGTGATATTAGCCCTGGTAGGTGGTGTTAGCCCTGGTAGGTGATATTAGCCCTGGTAGGTGGTGTTAGCCCTGGTAGGTGATGTTAGCCCTGGTAGGTGGTGTTAGCCCTGGTACGTGATGTTAGCTCTGGTAGGTGGTGTTAGCCCTGGTAGGTGATATTAGCCCTGGTAGGTGGTGTTAGCTCTGGTAGGTGATGTCCCTTGCTTTATTTTACAATGTCGACCAGCAGGAACGTCCCCACCTCAGACTGAGAGGGACTTCAGTTGTGTCGCTCACGGTGAAAAGCAGGTGAAGGAGTGCATGGCTAGCGGAGCTCCAGTTGGGATTTAACGCACAAGGTACGGGTTTAACTAGCTTTAACTAGTTTAACTAGCTTCTGATGAGTCTAAGACGGTGAAACTACTGCAGACACGAGTGCTTGTTGACACATTTACAACAGTGGTGTAAAATGGAATTGCACTCAGACACTGTAGAGGAGCCTACAATTCAGATTCTTACATGTTGCTGCTTTGACTGTTCTTGTGCCGAGAGGGAACATAGATTAGTGTGAGTCCCTCCCAGGTCCGTCTGACTGTGACCGACTCTCTGTATGGCTCCCATCCATTCACCCCTCACAGCCTGTCCAGCTGATTCACGGCCCTGGAATGGATCCGTCTGAACACATTCATCAGTGGATCCAGAATGGAAGTGCCTTGTTTTGGTCCTATTACTCACACATTCTTTTGACCATTGATCTCAGAGTGTGTGTGTGTGTGTGTGTGTGTGTGTGTGCGTGTGTGTGTATGTGTGTGATGGCTGTTAGCTGCTCAGCTACAGCCTAACCTAACCCTAACCCTAGCCCTAGCCCCTAACCCTAACCCTAATCCTAGCCCCTAACCCTAACCCGGTCACATGGACACAGCAGATCGCAGCCACACTCTACACGTCACTTGCTGTTCTGTTGGTTATTTGCTTCCAAGAAAAGCCATGTGAGAGATATACAAAGATATACAAAGTCACAGTCCAAACCTGTGACACTTCAAAAGAAAGGAGGCAGGTGCAATTCCCTGGGGACAATGGCCTCGCTCTAGGTGGAATGAGCTCTATTCACCAGGAATGTCACCTGGGGTTTGTTTTGAAACTCAAAGAAACACTTTCCTCCGCTTTCTTCTTGGGTTTTCAATATCCAAAGTAAACCCGTGTGCTGAACTCATTCTTCTACGTTTGGGGTTGTTATAATGTCCCCTGGGTCCTGGTGAGCCTAAGGCACCACAGCATGGGGCGCAACGGGGCCCTTTGTTGACATTCTGACTAAGAAGTCGATAACAATGGAACCAGTTCCTCTACAGTTTTGTCGCGGGAGGCTCACTGTCTCCTTGTCTCTCCGCTCGGCCACCAGAGACATGCCCTCTCTCCTCACCCCACCTCTTCATCAGGCTGCTGCCGTCATACTGTCGACCTTGTGTTCTCCATATGCTATATATTGATGTTATCGAAGACAAATATAGAAATGAGTGAATAACTTGGAGTCACACCCCAGCCCCCTGGCAGAGACCCCCTGTCGTTGAGAGGACTAAAAGGCTTTAGCTTCAGCCTGAATACCTCCAGGTATCAGCAGGTTGGAATGAATGCTCTAAAATTACTTTTCAATCCCACTGTGAGTCACTGGCTGCCAGTCATCAATCAGAATGTGAAACCAGTCTGTCTTGATCAACCATCATTTAACCTCCTCATTGTTTAAATTGAGGGCCGGGCCGCCGAGCCCAAGAATGAGGACCGCTAGAACAAACTACTCATCAATAATTTGTGAACAGGTAGATTTATTAATGTTGCATTTACACTTAATTAATTAATTAATTAATTAATTAACTTTGTTTGTAACAATATGAGCACAGTTTAACTAATATTTTAATTGTGAACAGTATGAAAGTACTGGCAGTAGCAAGGTCATAAAGTCAAGAAAGAGGTCAGTGTGCAGTTCCCTGTCGCCCATCATTGGAGGGCTGACGTCACGCCACCAGGTGTGGGCGGGATCAGCCACTACAAGCCCTTTGAAAAACTGCCTCTTCCTGTGTTTTAGTGACATCACAAGTGGGATTGATCACCTAGATGCATGACGGATAGATCAGCAACATTTGCCACAGTCCACTGGGTAGGCTGGGAGACCGATCTATCCAGCGTACATCTAGGTGGAAACGCCCCCTTGTGATGTCACTAAGCCACAGGGAAGGGCAGATCAAACAGCTTGTAGCGGCTGATCACACTCCCACCCGGTGGCGTGATGGCACCCCTTTAAAAACTAAAAATCACAGTTGATTAGAAAACAAAATACATTTTGAATTACTTGACATAATTATGAAAGCCTTCTCTTCTTCGCATGCAGTGAACATTGAAACTGAGGTCACCCATCACAACACAGCATCTAAAACACATTAAAACATTAATAAGAACATATTACCTTTAACGTAGAACTTGATTTTGGTTGAAGGAACTACATTCTAAAAATGTGTGTACATACTTTTATTTTATTGCTTTTATTTACTTTTATTGCTACTATATATATATATATATATATATATATATATATATGTAATTTATTGTAAAACTTACGCCAGTGGAATCAGAAGATGCCCTGGTCTTTCCTTGAGTCGATGTCCCTCTTCAGCTGGCAGATAGCACAGGCTCCACAGAACATATACGCACAGTGGTCTTTGTAAAGGGATCCCTGGAAACATGCAGTGGGTTAAAGAAGTGAACCCATGGATCAAATGTTAAGCATCTAGTGTCCATGTCAATGCACACGCGGCCCCCTCACCCCACGGCAGCCCTGTAACGCTGCTCCTCCTGGGGACCCCCTCACCCCACAGCAGCCCTGTAACGCTGCTCCTCCTGGGGACCCCCTCACCCCACAGCAGCCCTGTAACGCTGCTCCTCCTGGGGACTCACCCGGATGTTGTACTTGGTCCGGTACACGCCTCTGAGCGCCGGGCAGCAGCCACACAAGCAGCACTCGTCCATGTCGCTAGCGATGGAGCAGGCCAGGCAGGGGAAGCAGAACAGGCCGTAGCAGACTGCAACACAAGGGTGGAAGGATGAACTCAAACAACCCCACCACCTTGAATCTTCACCAAGTGATACGTGGTGCCATTAATCCGTACATGTGCTGCAGTCGCCACAGATGGCGTAGAGGCTGCTCTGGAAGTCAGAGGGGGCGAAGGCGGTTGGCTGTTTGGTCACCGGCATGATCACAGAACTGTCATTAAAAATACAAACCTCATTAACAATTGATCAATACTTTCTGAGAGAAATAAACCAAGATGGAAACAAATATGTGTAGTACTGAAAGGTAAATGGAACATCCATCTTACCGTAGTGAATGGATCCGTAGAGCTGTTGACGCCACTAGAGAGTATTGTCAATGGCCACTTTGGGACAACGGCACCACCTCATAGACTCACAGAGAGAGAGAGAGAGAGAGAGAGAGAGAGAGACGCCCTAATATGTCAGCTTTAAACCAGATGAGCAAGAATTCCAGCTTTGCAGTGATTGATGATCAAGAGGTTGGGCAACGCAGAAGAATGACCACCTGCTGGCTGAGCAACGTGAGGGCGGACGTGTTACAACATATTAACAACATATGACAGCAACATACAACCAGCACAAAAAACATAAAATCACGTCATACATTGACGTACGATTAAGTCGTTCCCCATCCAGTTTTCCAGGATTCTTGGCTGTTGTGTATTTCCTTTTGGATTCTTGTTAAAGAGTGAGCTGGCTATCAGTGTTTAGGACGTTCTGCCGGTACGCTGAGAGAGCTGTAGCAGCACAAACTGCTACGGTGGAACCAAGACTATGTTCACGGTACTTCTCTGTGACAGCCCAGAAGTACCACCTCTTCATCCTGCTGAGCTATGGTTCAGTGGGATGTACTGGATGATCACTCATCAATACCTGGTTCTGACCCAGTACTGCCCCTCAGTACCCAGGGCTCTGGGATCCATTAGTTCAGTGGGGTGGGATTTACCTTTATGGTTGTCCTTAGGCACCACCAGGGAATGAAAGGGTGAAGAGAGAAGTGTTTAAAGCATCTATAGAATCCCAGCAGGCCTAAAGGCTCTTATCGCTGCAGGTGTCTTAGGTGTGGGCCGTTCAGCTGAAGCCTTACCTAATGAGGCACCAGGGGAACCACTCTCGGACAAGATGCTGAGCTACTCCACATTGGGCTGGAGAGTTGTTTTATTCCGAGGGTCAATCCATGTAGCACCGATCTGTTTTGTTGTTTTTTTTATGGTGAAAGTGATGTCAGAGGAAAATACTATGAAAGTATCCAAGCAGGGGCAAAAGTCTCCAGGATTACGCGACCTGGGCATACCTTCAACCTCTGAAAGGTCCATGGTGCGTTAAATAAGTCAGGAGGGATCAAACAGGAACAAACACAGAGGTGAAGGTGGGAGTGATGGGGACCTGGACTTGTCCATAGCCACTGGCTGAATCTAAGTGTATATATCACGTATGATTTGTTCATGCTGAAAGGAAGATACTTGATACAATTACCTTTCAATATCTGATCAAAACATTCTTCACAATTGGCGAAGCATTTCCCTCCATCCTACGTCACCAAACACTTTATTCCACCTTCATAAACACGGATCCCTTTACAATGTCATGATGTGAGGGTGTGTCTAGAGCCAATTAAAACGCTATACTGCACACCCCAATTTATGAGAGGGTTTACACAGGTTGTTGTTGGAGTGGAGAATCGATTGACCAAGCATACACAGAAGGCCAGTTATTCACATATGATTTAAATGTAATGTTTTCAAAACCATGAGAACTTAACCAGCCAGTTGCCATGAGCAAGGCATTAATTAAACACAGCCAGTAGCAAAGGGATTTGCACAATTCTAATAAAAGAATAAATCAATATTTTTTGAATGGCCTATTACAAATAATGCATAGGTATATGCACAGTTAAGAAAGCTTAAAAAGGCTTAATAAAGCTTAACCCTAACCCTAACCCACATATATAAATAAATATATATGCAGGTGGTGTCATAACAGCATTCAGGAAGGCCATTTGGAAAGTGCAGTGAATTATGGCCCTGTTGGCTTTCATACTTAATTGCTCCACTGTTGCCTTCAGAGGACTGCTCAGGGAACTCTCTTCCCTGCTTCTTTGAAGAGCAGAAACCCACTCGTTCAACTCCTTTCTTTTCACGACTCATTACCCCATAGCAATCCAAGCCAATATTTTTTCCTAGCCCTGTTAAAAAAACATCCCCAAATAAAAATACTGAACAATTGGCTTCTACTGCGATGAGGGCATCGGTACACCAGACCAGACAGAGGCCGAGAAGAATAGAAGCCATTATCGTCACTTTGAGCATTCTTTAAAGAGTTTCACAATTAGAGCTGTTTGCAGCTGTGTTTTTATAGTAATAACTGTCCTTCTGAGGTCATTACTTGGCAGTACTATGAAGTTTGTATTGGGAGTATTAGGGAGTTTTATACCACTGATTTCTCAAATGTACTGATACAGGATTAACTTAACTTCTACCAAACTTTTACCAACCTCTCCCTTAAGATGCTGAGCTTATCTCAAGAAGGGTCCACTTCGTAGAGAGCTTCTCTGTTCTCACTCTACCAGGGAACTTTGATGTGGAACATTTGCATTAGATGATTCATTTCAGTATAATCACCATTATTATGCTGATTATGGCATGCTGGGAATTGGGTTTTGATGTGAATCCAAATATCTTTTGTGACTTGAAAGGTGACAGGGGGTTAATGATGAGGTTCAGTTTATTAGCATTAGAGTGGTTTAGCTCCCCATGTAGCCAATCAGGAGGAGCGCTGTTATATACTCAGGTTCAAACAAATCAGTTTGGGTTGTGGCAACATTGGCTCTGAACGACACTCATTTTCCACTTGAGATTTTCAATAGTTAAACTTGTTATCTATGGTTAAGTTTATTGTTTAAAAAATATTAAAAGAAAAAAAGTTTGGCAACTATTGACTGAACTTATCCAACATTATGGTGCTCAACAGTACATTTGCAATGGCTTCAACTTGTATTTTCCAGCAGTAAGAGTGCAGAGCTTTATTACCGCTGCAGTAATAACAGAGCAGCCTTGTCCTTCACATTAATAAATCCTGCTGAAGTGAGTTCTCTTTGGCTCCCCCCCCCCCCCGCCCCCGGTTGACGTGAGGCTGTAAACCACCTCCTCTTTCCCCCCAGATTCTGCCCAGCCATATGTTTCCATGTATCACGTACCAGTGATTCCATGGTTATTGCTCAGCACTACATCTCCACGACTCACCGGAGTTCACACACTTCTTCATTCAACATTCAAACAAGACCCAAAATAATATCACCCTGAATAAAGGAGATGGGAGATTGATATGGTTTAGCGGCCCGTCCAGTCTGATGTTCATGTTGAGCCTTATGAGTCCACCTGATCACTGTCCCCCTGGACGGTAGCAGGGCTCAGACACATGGTGAGGGAGAATGTCAAGAGGGTTCAAGCCTAAGTATGAACTAGTTATTTTGAGGGGAAGCACAAATAGACAGACAGACAGACAGACAGGCACACTTACTTTCCTACTGCTGCATTACTTACCACTGTTTAAAGTATTTCTTGGACAGATTCCTTCGGCTACATTCAATTTTCCTAATTGTCAGAAACAATGAATATATTATTTACTGAAACAATGTAATTGCAATGCAGACCAAAATAGTCAAATGTATGTATATCTAAAATGTGTAGATATATTAATACAAAAAACAATCAACAGATAGCAGAAAGACAAATGCTATGATATGTTATAGGCTTAAGGGGAAATGTGTTCTCTAGTGAGGAATGAGTTTCACGTCACTGGAAAAACAGTCCCTATCAAACAATGTAGGCCGATGAATTAATGCATTAACCCACAGAGGCCTGTTCGACACTGTAGTGATATTTGACACCAGACCCCTCTCCGAGGTGTCTCTGAGCCGGGGGAGTCCTCGGTGACGGAGGCTGTAACCTGAGCCGGGGGGTCGAACCCAAACAGCGCTCCACAAACCAGCGCTCCACAGACCAGATGTTGTGTTGGAAGTTCAGCGCTGAGCTCTTCGTCGAACCAGTAGTGGAGGTTTTACGGAAATAAGGAGTAACGGGCTTTAGGTCGGCGCTGGTTCAACCTCTACCAGGACTAGTTACACCCTGTGGACCTAAAAGCTCACCGGGACGCTGAAGCTTCTCCGACATGGTTTGGTTTTCCCCGGTGGGTTGAGTTAAGAAAGTCTGGTCCAGTCGTCTCTCGGTTGTGGACTCTGTTAAACCCAGGACTCGGTGTTCGGTGTTGGGTTCAGAGGCTCCATGGCGGTTCTCCTCCTGGTCCTGTGCGCCCTGACGCTCTCGGCCGGCGGGGCGTCGTACCGCGGGCCGCTGCACCCCGAGATGTCCAACGGGACCTTCCACCACTACTTCGTCCCGGACGGCGACTACGAGGAGAACGACGACCCGGAGAAGTGCCAGATGCTCTTCAAGATGACCGACGAGCGGAAGTGTGGGCTGGACGAGGACCACGACTCGGTGATCCGGGACGACTTCACCATCATCAAGCGGCAGATCGAGGACTCGGCCCGGGTCCTGGAGGGCATCGGGAAGAGCATCTCCTACGATCTGGACGGGGAGGACAGCTACGGGAAGTACCTGAGGAGGGAAACCACGCAGATCAACGAAGCCTTCACCAACTCTGAGAAGTCTCTGCTGGAGCTGGAGGTGAAGTTCAAGCAGAGCCAGGAGAACGAACTGAAGGCGGAGCACCGCATCCACGACGACTTCCTGGGCATGGTGGTCCACACCAGGGACGTCCTGAAGGACACCCTGGACCTCTCCCTGGGCCTGAAGGACAAACACGAGCTGCTGTCCCTCATCATCCGCAGCCACGGGACCCGGCTCAGCCGCCTGAAGAACGAGTACCTCAAGTTCTAGAGGAGTCTGTGGAGCAGGAGAAGAACGCGTACCTCAAGTTCTAGAGGAGTCTGTGGAGCAGGAGAAGAACGAGTACCTCAAGTTCTAAAGGAGGAGAAGAACGTCTTCCTCAAGTTTGAGGTTTGTGGAGCAGGAGAAGAACGAGGAGGTCGAGGAGAGGGGTGTCTCATCAGGGATGAACTGTACATTATCTGATTATTATATCTGATCATATAGATCAGTTTTAAACGAGGCCTTCAACCGGTCAGTAAACTGTTGGCCGTCAATGACAGGTGTCACTCACACGTCACTCAACATGGATGTTAGAGGATTACATGTTTACACTATTTACATTATGGTGGGCTGACTTGGCACAGTTGTTGACTGTTTCAATTCTAAATGCCTACATCTGAATAGATGATGTAATCTGTGTTATTGTTAATAATGTATTATTAAAGTTAATAAATACTGTGACTGCCGAATTCTTTTTTTTTATGAAAATAATTTGTATTTGTATTTTCTGTAATATGTCTGAAAATAGAGCATCCTATCTATTCGTGTCAAAGTATATTCAAATAATAATATTTGACTGATGAGACTGCAGGCAGCGCTCGTGGACTTCAGAGTCAAACTTATTGTAACACGTTAATAAATACTATATGTCTTCATAAATAAAGCCCTGTTTTAAACTCAAATGTCTGTGTGCATTAGGATGTTTTTATAAACTCTTCTAAGATCTGCTTGCAGGAGAACAATTAGGAGACTGTGAACATTGAATATCAACACATGATGTGGTTGAACGGTCCTCTCCGCGTTCAGAGAGGGTTTAAGCTTAACTATCAACTGGTTACTTTGAGAGGTAGTATTGTGGGAATAAAGACTCAGCGGAACTTATAACAATTATGGTCATATATTTGGGTAATAACGGTACAGTAACATACAACAAACAATAATCCATAAAACAAACAAACAGTGATCCAAGGCCTATCATACAATCATCAAGGCCTAGATGGGAGTCCTTCCTGTCTCTCCAGAGAGCCACAACCTGAGGTCCCCAGATGGGACATCAACCCGCGTCTCTCCAAGAGGTCCACGGGCCGAGGTCCCCAGATGGGACATCAACCCGCGTCTCTCCAAGAGGTCCACGGGCCGAGGTCCCCAGATGGGACATCAACCCGCGTCTCTCCAAGAGGTCCACGGGCCGAGGTCCCCAGATGGGACATCAACCCGCGTCTCTCCAAGAGGTCCACGGGCCGAGGTCCCCAGATGGGACATCAACCCGCGTCTCTCCAAGAGGTCCACGGGCCGAGGTCCCCTGGTTGGGAGTTCAACCCACGTCTCTCCATGAGAGCACGGGAATAAAGTCCCATGTTTTGAAAAAACATGAAAAAACACGACTTCTTATACTTCTGTCAGGATTATGAGCGCCGCTCTGTACCCCAATAAAACAAAGCCTTTGTTAACCAGAATGTATTAATTGGAGATCCTCAAGGTGTCATAAAGCGGGGAACGCGGCCACCCCGTCCCTCCTCCCAGACACACACACACACACACACACACACACACACACACACACACACACACACACACACACACACACACACACACACACACACACACACACACACACACACACACACACACACACAGGGTCTCTCTATAAGTAGATAGAAATAAAGACTTCTAAAGAGAAGTTTGTGTACCGAGCTGGGTGGAGTTTGTATCCAGGGTGGATGTAATAGTAACCAGTCAGGTTATATATAACCTGACTGGTTACTATTACATCCACCCTGGATACAAACTCCACCCAGAATAGTTTTTGGTAACAGGCCTATGGTTCTATTTTGGCAAAGGTAACTTTTAAAGAACTATCAATAATATATAAAGCACACGGTAGGCCTACATCGATTAAATCATGTAGACTTAACCCTAACAACATCTCGTCTTGTCTATGGCCTGTATAATATATGTATGAACATAGTATGTGCACACACACACACACACACACACACACACACACTACTATACATCGTATAATATATAGAGAGAGTTAAAATAGAATATATAGATTTATAATAGTTATATAGTCATAATAGCATATATAGTTATAGAGTTAGAGTTATAATAGCATATATTGAGTTATAATAGAGTTCTGTAGTTCTAAAGAGTAATAAAGAGTAATAATAGTGTATAGAGTTATAATATAATATATATATATATATAATATACAAAGCTATCTAAATATATTATAGAGTTATAATAGCATATATAGAGTTATAATAGAGTCCTGTAGTTCTATAGTTATAATTAAGCAATAGATCACGACAGGCTGTGCCTATTGCTTTACAACATTTCCACCCTCTCCAGCAATGAACATATTTTTAGGCTTCAGTGAACTATGCTATTGCTTTTATATATAAATAAACAACAGTTCAAGTTAGGCGCGGAGTGATACTGAACTACTCTGTCAACTGAACGGGCGTCATAGCTGTGTGTATACGCTCAATATAAGATCGCTTGATTTAAGCCACCCGTTTTATAATATCATATATCTAGTTCTATATATTTAATAATATAAGCTGCTGGCTGGTCAGGTTGTTGGTTCGCTCCTCCGTGACGTCGCCGTCCAGCTGCAGTAGACCAGAGGTTACGGTCTACAGTAGAGCAGAGGTTACGGTCTAGACTCTACAGTAGACCAGAGGTTACGGTCTACAGTAGAGCAGAGGTTACGGTCTAGACTCTACAGTAGACCAGAGGTTACGGTCTGCAGTAGAGCAGAGGTTACGGTCTACAGTAGAGCAGAGGTTACGTCTGCAGTAGAGCAGAGGTTACGGTCTAGACTCTACAGTAGACCAGAGGTTACGGTCTACAGTAGACCAGAGGTTACGGTCTGCAGTGGACCAGAGGTTACGGTCTACAGTAGAGCAGAGGTTACGGTCTACAGTAGAGCAGAGGTTACGGTCTGCAGTAGAGCAGAGGTTACAGTCTGCAGTCTGTTACTACGTGATGTCACGGCGCGTATCGCCCCCACAACCTTTCACCTACTTCCCGTCGGTCGCTCTGGATCGGCGTCATATCATCGGGTGGACAGAATATTAAAGGTAAGAAGGCTCTGAACCGAACGCTTTAACACTGCTTACGTTTATTTTATAATGTGAAAGTGTAAATCTATAACTCGTCCAGTCCGTCCGAGGCGAACCCATGCCCCACTAACAACACTATTTCGGTCTGGAGGGAACCCATGCCCCACTAACAACACTAGTCGGTCTGGAGCGAACCCATGCCCTCACTAACAACACTAGTCCGTCTGGAGCGAACCCATGCCCTCACTAACAACACTAGTCCGCCTGGAGCGAACCCATGCCCTCACTAACAACACTAGTCGGTCTGGAGCGAACCCATGCCCTCACTAACAACACTAGTCCGTCCGAAGCGAACCCATGCCCTCACTAAGCCCATCACTAGTCCGTCGAACAGATATGTCCATGATGAATGAAAGTCACTATCAGCGCTGTAACATGTGGACACGTGTTAGAGCGCTGATAGTGACTTTTATTCAGTTGTAGTTGTTGAACATAGTCTGTGCGTAAAGAGATTTGACAGAAACCTCCACGAGTCGACACGGTAGCTTGTTATCGTTAGTAAGGCTACAATTTTATCAGGAGTAAAGATACAAAAAAGTAGATCAATTATCAGGTGCATCCTGGAAGCAGCCAATCAGAGCAGCCAGCTGAGGTAGTCCCACCTTTTGTGAGCTCACGGGGGTCCACTGCCTATATATGCAGGTAACCTGATGTTTGATGTAGCTGACTGCTTGAGAAGACCTCAGATAGGCCAACCAGATACATTTGAAAGGTAAGGTTATCTGATGTCTCTTTTGTACTGTATGCTTATAACTAACAAAGAGCTGCAGAGAGAAAGCTAATGTCAACTGCAAGAGCAGGATGGTGTCTCTCCAGGCCTTCCTAATATACTTATTATTTCAGATCCAATTCAATAGTCAAAGTATTTCACTAGGACTAGTAAAAGACACCATAGTGTGGTTTCCCAAATTCGTTTACCTAACCACTTAATTCTCTAAGCCGTCAAAGGGACTGCCTTGAGCTGTGAATGACCTGTGAAGAATGTTCCACGTGCAGACGCACACAACTCCTATCACTGGCAGTCAACGAGGCTTCAGTCACCATCTGTTCACTTCTTACTTATCATTATGGAATCCGTATAAAATTATTTCTCTTCCCACCGTCTCCAGCCTTCCATCAGCGGAGCCACAATGTCCCTTAGTAGACTGGCCCGGTACGGCCTGTCAGGACGGGGGCTGCTGGGGGCCCCCGCCCGGCCCCTGGGGGCCCCCGCCCAGCCCCTGGGGGCCCCCTCCCGGCCCCTGGGCTCACTGAGCTGCCGCAGAAGACCGGGGCTGTGGCCCGCCCGGACTGGGCCGCGCCCGGCCTCCCTGCCGTGCCGCGGGCACCAGACAGTGAGGGCCGCCCCCCTCCCCGGGGCCCGCTGTCAGGTGGTGACTCTGGGGGCCCAGGACGAGGAGAGGCTGCTGGAGGTGGTGTGGGAGGACGGCGAGCGGAGCCTCTACCCCTACACCTGGCTCAGAGACAACTGCCAGTGCCCAGCCTGCACGCTGCAGTCGGCCCAGGCCCGCAGCCTGCTCTTCTCCCAGCTGGACGTCCACACCGGGCTCCAGGAGGTGCAGCTCCATGGAGACAACCAGGTAGGCTGTGGTCCCCCCCCCACCCTCCGTATCAATAACCTGAACCGCCTGGGGGGGGGTTAAGGAAATGCTTTCCCAAACATGAGGTACTGCTTCCCTGTTTACTCCTTTGATTCCCGCCCCTTGTGTCCAGTACTGGTAGGGCTGTCAAAATTGCTCAAAAATTATGTTTAAATATTCCCTCTAAAAAACCACACATATTCGAACTATTCTAATATCTATATTTGCGCATTATGTCAATAACAGGACAAACTAATACGAGACATAACTACTTGTATAGGTAGTTTATTTAAGTTTAAACATATTTGACAACATATTACTACACAAAAATAAGTAAATTAACTAATGGCCAAGACCGCAGACCTTGCTCTCGCTCACTCACTCGCTCTCTTTTTCTATCTCTCTCTCTCGCTCCCCCTCACTCTCTCTGCGCATACTGGTTTAAATAAACAACAACAATAAACAAATGCTGAGTGCTGATCAAGAGTTTTGTGCGAGCAATTTAAGGTCCCAACTCTTGTCGCTTGTCTTGTGTCTTGTCTTGTGTTCTGGTCGCCCACTCGCAAAGCAGACAGCCACATCGTGGCTGCCACGGGTGTGTGTTTTTCCACATTAGAGTATTAATTTTCCCCTTCGAATGTCTGTTTTTAAAAACTATTTGAATATGTATTTGAATTTAGAATATTTGTTGACAGCCCTAGTACTGGTTCTGTTCACCTATTACCTGGTTATGTAAGGTGACCCTTTCTGGGCCTGCTTCCTTGTGTTTCTGTATGGTTGTATATTAAAAACCATTTCCGTTAGCCCGGATTTAACTCATATCTGGGCTCGAGGCGAGGTTCATGATTGGCCAAATCAACACCTTCTCCAGCACAGCCCAAAGCACTGGAAGAGGGGTCGGACGTTTCTCTGCCTCTGTGGAAGCGCACCAATAGTGTCATCTGTGGTTTTGCCCTGCATTGATTCCTGCCTATTGTCCGCCCTATTGGGGGCGGACAGAAGAATACAGAGAATCATTAATTGTGATGGCAGTAATATAAATAGGATATTCTTTTATTGTGTTTTTGTTGACATTCTGCTTACTTTTGAAAGGTATAATATGTAACATGTCCTCAAATATCTGAAAAACCAACTAATGATTGAATTTGTTCAGAGAGAATAATGCCATCCATGATTGATCGTTTCCCCCATACATTTTATTATTCAAAATAGGTGAAAAATCCTATTTCATTGTAGAGCTGCTGGCCTTTCCTCACGGAGCAGACGGCCAGAATTCTTAACAGAATCAGTTCTTCAAATCTGTATGACGGATGCCAGAAATACAAAAAACCCTGTCTAAATCCTAACGAGTGCTTATCAATTCCATAATGTTTGACTTTTAAAAGCTGTTGCATTTTGTAAATGGAAATGAAAACCCCATTGAATTTATAACATTGAAATATTATACTTTTTTTTTTTTTTAAGTTCCTCTGAATTGATTCGTTTTGAATTCACCTCTTTGAAATTCACACATGGCGTTAGTTAAACCATTTTAAAAAACACGATTTAAAATATAGTTTTTCATTGTTCACTAATTCAGATTAAACAATTCAAATTGCAGATATTCAAAACACGATATTGCTGCCTGCCTATCAGAGCGCTGTCTGTTAGTCATGGCATCAAAACGAGTGGTCTGGTTTGAGTCAGTTATTATAATCATACTCAGACCTCAATAAGCACAGCGGTCTTCAGGGGACAGCAGTTGGTTCTATTACTTTGAGTCGACTAGAAGTAACTGCTCAGGCCTGTCCCTGGTCCCTCAGTTTCACTTTTTATGTTTGGATTTTCTGGTCCGTATTTTGTAGTGATGCGAAGTTCGGATCTTTATCCGGACTTGGATGTTCGGATCTCGTTCTTTCAAATAAACAGATCTTTTCGAGTAGGATTGTTCATTTGTGCATATAAAGAAATCGCGTCATATACAGTAGTCTTATGTGCTTGTGCCTATACTTTGTGACAACGTAAAAATGTGTTTTTAAGCAGACAAATAGACAGACTGCCTCCCCCACCCCGACGTCATAAAGCTATGTTCAGACTGAAAGGACAATTGAACATTGAGCCCCTTTCTGGTTTGTCTAGGATGAAATAGAGTGGTTGACACTGAAATTTAGACTATTGGTCCTGTCTTGGATATTTGGCTAATTTCTAGTCGCCCCTGCCTGCTTCAGAATGGCTGGCTATGGGCATGAACAAACCTGTCCTTAAAACAACTCTAAACGTTCATTTTCAGAAATAAATAAATCCCATAAAATCCAATAAAGTAGATCCCATTGATTTCTGTTGGAAGACTCAGACAAACAGAAAGGGGGGCTGGTTGTAGTCTTTTCTAGCCCTACTGTTGAGACGGAGAACCGAGGGAAAAGACTACAACCAAACGTAAACAGTCCCCCTTTCCGTTTCCTGCCAGCAAGCAATGAGTCTTCCAACAAATCAATGGGATTTACAAAATGCGATAAATGTGCAATTAAACACTTCAGAAATGAGTGTTTGATCTCGGATGACAGCGCCGGGCTGTCAATCAAACATGAACACATTAGTCCGTCAACATGATTCCTGCATGAGCCACGCCAGATTGATTTGAGCTGGCATGGTGGGTAACTTCACTTAGCTACTTCACCATGTCATCAAACTACCTATTTAGTTATTGTTTTATACCTCTAGCTGCAGTAATGAAATCTTGTACCTTTTTCTTCTATTTATACTCCTATGAATGTACTACTGCTGCTATATTATTCCCTGTGACTAGTTTGTTTTGGTCGGTTTCAATAAATTACTCTGGCTATGTTGAACTTTGCCAGGAGCTTTTTATTGGTTGTGTAAACATAATCCCTTAATTGCTACATCAGTGGCATAATTACTGACACATAAAGTACTCAGGGAAGTGGATCAAAGGTTGAACACTTGGTAGCAGGCACCTTTCACTTCATGTGCTGTGTTTATAGCACGCGGTCGCTCTGCTTATGGGCTTTTAAATAATGATGATTGCAAACCGCCAAAGACTACTCCTAAATTACGCCTAAACTACACCCAGACTACACCTAGACTACACTGAACTACATCTAGAAAATTGTTGCAGTTCTTTAAGGAGAGAAAAATAAAACCGATGTTCAAGGGGAGCTTCAACTCGCTGAGGTTGAAACCCCAAATATAAATGTTGTGTTTCCTAAACACATAACAATGTCACTTTGGATTTGTCTTATAAACCAATGAATCCAAAGCAACAGCTAGACGCCATGTGGGTGATAGTCAGTCTGACTAGCGTCTCCCTCTCCGCAGGTGTCCATCGTGTGGCCCGACCAGCACGTCAGCCGCTTTGAGCTGCCGTGGCTGCGGAGACGCTGCTTCTCTCCCGCTGCCAGGCAGGCGATGCAAGAGGAGCTCTTCATCAACGGTGAGACACAACGTAGAAAAGCATTTAGAGTGCTTATATCTGTACATTGTTCTCATTTAGATGACGCCGACGCCTTCTATGGTCCCGATGGCGTTGCCTTTTAGACAGTAGAGCAGAATGTGTGAGTGTCTGGTCCAGCCATGTCTGTGGCTGATTGAGATGGGATGTCTGGGTCGTTTGCGTGAGCTTCCAGCGCCTACACAGGGGAAAGGCAGCCCTTTATGAGACGTTTACAAGACAACCCCCAGCCCAATGCCCTTTACAAGCCCCGCCGCCGGGGCACGGGGAGTTGAGCAGGAGGAGGCGGGCTGCTAATAGAACGGGGATGACTGCAGACGGCCGCTGTCCTTGTGGTCCTGCAGGACCGCAGGGCTGCACGGCTCCTGCTTTGACTTCCTTCCAGACGGGTGGGTGGGTGTGTGTGTGTGTGTGTGTGTGTGTGTGTGTGTGTGTGTGTGTGTGTGTGTGTGTGTGTGTGTGTGTGTGTGTGTGTGTGTGTGTGTGTGTGTGTGTGTGTGTGTGTGTGTGTGTGAGAGACGGCTAAGAGAAACCCTCTCCCCGTGTTGTAGATGGAAACAGCCTCTCCCCCCTCTTCTCCTCTTCCTCCCCCATCAAATTACACAAACAGGCAAACAGACGATCTGACAGACCCTGCATGCACGCACACACACACACAGTGTGAGTGTGTGTGTGTGTGTGTGTGGCAAAGCTGTTTTGTTTTCCAACCACTGCCTGTTCAGTGCCAGGAGAGTCTTGAAATAAGAGCAAAGCTTAAACTGTCTGCATCCCAATCGAGCACACACACACACACACACACACACACACACACACACACACACACACACACACACAATCTCTGGGTTCAATTATATACTATTTAATATCAGTCCTAACAAAAGTTCTGCTGATGTGTACAAAAATTGCATACATTTTAGGATTCTCTCTCTCTGCCTGTCTCTGTCTCTCTCTCTCTGTGCCTGTGTCTCTCTCTCCCTCTCTCTCTCTCTCTCCTGTCATGTGGTACCTGTCTTCATGGTGTGCCTGTGTCTTTCTATCTCTCTCTCTTTCTGTCTCTCTCTCCTGTCATGTGGTACCTGTCTTCATGGTGTGTCTGTAAAACCTCTCCACAATGGGAGCAGAGCCCCCTCAGGGCACTGGGAGGTCACTGAGCTAATGGGAGCTCTGCGTTGGTTGTTTTCTTTAGTTTTTTTCAATGCCGCTTCACTCTCACTATCATGAATAGAACTCTAGTCTGAGTTATTGAGGTATTTTCCTTGACCATGTTTCTGAATCGGCCTCCACCACTGAGTGTAGGGGTGTAATTAAGAGGGCAAGATACTAGGTACTGGTATAAGTGCTCAATAATTCAACACACACACACACACACACTTTACTCTGAATGTAAAGGTAAAGTACCCATTGACTGACATTTATTTGAGGAGTGCTTAGTTACATTTTCTTTGTTAGCTTGCCTTAATCATATGTCCTTGAGACCCAGTAATCTGCTGAAGTAAGTAACCCAGAACCCTAGCCTGACGTCTGCATGGGGAATGAATCAAGACGAGCTCTGCTGAGTCTGTGTAACGCGGACCCCCCCGTCTTGCCATGTGGAATAGTGATTCATGGGTAAGGTCCTGAGTCCTGTGTTCCTGCCAACTTTAAAATTGCTCTTGACCACAGAGAGCATTTTGAAGCCCAAACAGAGCCTGTTGCCGGTAGCGACGGCTCTGTCTGCAGACGCTGATTGACTGCTGCTTGAGTTGTGTGTCCGACCGTCGTTGTAGTAGCTTCTTCATGGGCTCATGGTTCAGCCCATCGCATCATGACTTGGTTTCATGTTTGCGTTGCGTTTTGCGTACGTTGCTGTTCTTTGTTTGTTGATGAATGGAAGATGTTTCCTGTCAACATCCTTCTATTTTATTACAAAATGAGACTGAAGAGGATTCTTTCATCTTCCTCCACTCGTCAAACGGCCTCGTCTTCAGTGGTTGTCCTGTGTCTCTCCTGGGACCTGGCGGTCTGCCAGGCAGTCTGGACAGACAGGCGTCCCCCAGGCATCCCCCAGCCTCCAGCTGTTGGCGGGAGGGAGAGGCTGGAGAGTCTGTGTTATTACGCCTCCAGGCGCCGTTGTCTTCTGGGATCGCGCTTGATGATCTACACCTGAAGTGTTTTTTTATTAACACTTGTGCTAATTGCTTGCAGCCACAGTTTGGATTGTTTTTAATTTGCAGCTAGTATGTTTTTTTAAATAAAGCACTTTCAGTCCACCATGTCTAAAGATAGCCGAGTTCTCTCTTTGGAGGGACATCAGAAAACATTTTACAGCTTTTTATGATAAAACAGCTTATTAGAGATTGATTATTCAAGGATGTCTATAAAGTGGGAGCAACAATATTTCATCCCCTTTTAGTCACTGGACTGATTATATTTGTACGGGTTGCAAAGTAGAAGGCCTTTCCCTGATTACAATCCAATTTTGTTCTAATACTTTTTATATAGTCCTTATATTATCGGCTGCAAAGTGCATTGTAGTATTTTTAAAGAAAACTATTATGTATTCCCTTCTAACGTTCAGAGAACTATAACCAAGTGAAATATGGCCCTGTGCTGCATTCCTAGTACACAGCAGTTCTCTGGAATCAAAATCTTTCCTCTGTCATCCCAAGTATTTGAGTAAATCTTCCAGCCAATACGAGGCCAAGTAAGGAAATATTTTATTCAGTTAGTTTGTTTAGCTCTCAAGAATTTAAACAACCTTCAGCTTGGGTAAACGTCCCACTCTGTCTATAAGAAGCTGTGTTGGTGAGTGACCTATGGAGTTTCCCCTCTCGATTGCGCTGACTGTACATGTGAACTTCGAACGTTAGCAGCCGACACACTAAAGGCTCAGTTGGCTCTGCTTATTGGCTTCCTTATCTGGATGGATTCTCCCCCTTTCACCCATAAAATCGGACTGCCTTTTCCATTTCTTCCCGTAACGGACCTCTTTGATACTCAAACCAGGTCGTCATCTCCATGCTTCCACTTCATGATCCCGTCCTGGTGTTTGTTTGTGAGTGGAATTTGGACAGATCTGAGCAGCCAGATATGAAGCTTCTATAAGAATAGATCTAGATCTCTGGAGGGGAAATGCCTTTGTGCCCATTGCAATCGTACACTCTGCTGCATGCAGGAGCAACTGGCTCGCTATTGTGTTTTATTTCATTTATGAACAGATAATAATAATTATCTCTTCATAATTTACATTGTGCTATTTTTATAAATTTCTTTAATTAAATATCCCTCATTCCAGATAGAACATTACATTTATTTGATGTTATGATGTAATAATTAATTCATTATGAATTCATTATTCTTACTAAGAATACCGCAATACTACGCCAAGAACGTTTGTTGGAGGACGATGGTTCTATTGTGTGTGATATATTACTACCTCTTGGAGGCTGATGGCTCTGAACACACTGTCAGAGTTGGCAGCTCCGTTGGTACATTTATCTTTAACAGTCGTCGGTTACTTGATTGTTATGATTAGTTTACACAGCTCCAATTAACGGATTGGTTCCAGATCAAACAAGTAGCAACTGATTTGGCAATTTCCTGTCTGGCTCTTGTTTGCCTTTCCCCATCTGTTGTGGATTCAGCCCCCTCCCTCTCCCTCCATCTATGGGCTTTTGTGGCACTATGTCATCACTGTGCACTCCAGGGCTTCTGGAAACATAACTGTGGTGTTACATCAATGGAAAAACATTCCTTCCCCCAGCCTCACATCACTTCTTGCTCTGATTACTCTGAACACAATTTGATTCGCTGACACGTGATCGCTGCGGGCACCTTGAGACCCACACCTTGGATTCTACTGACGTCAGAGCTGCTCAACTCTTAATCACAGCACCAGTCATCCACTGGTTCAGAGGCCTCAAAGCAGAGACGCACTGGAAAGTATGGCTAACCCCTGATCCAGGATCTGGCAGAAGGATGAAGAATTGGAAACGGTTAAACCTTGGATGTCTCCTTCCAACATCATTAGATGTTCAGTAGATACCATGTGGAGGACATGGAATACTCCACGTTTTAAATCCTCTACGGACGCTGAGCTAACAAGAGGTGTACTTGCTCTTGTGTAAACTGGTGGCGGTGATTAGTTGCCCAATCATTAGTGTCTCAGAAATAAGGGACCTTTTGTTTTAACCAGAGGGGGGCCGTGGGGTGGGGTAGGTTAGCTTGTTCCTAGCTTACCCTGAGACAGAGGCTTATTATACCGAGCCTTGTGAGACAAAAACAACTCACACACCACGGGCTACTAAAGCAATGCAGCTTATAAAAGATCCCCCTCCAAGATGAGTGAGCAATACGTTAGAATCCTGTTGCCCCAGGGCTCCCTTGTAAAAGAGATTTCAATATCTCAATGGGACTTCACCTGGTTAAATAAAGGAAAAATAAAATAAATAATAAAAAATAAAAAAACAGCAATACGTTAGAATCCAACATTTTGTCACTTGTAACCGTAACTTAAGATAATTTCCCCCTCAGTATCCCCTCTGCCTTCTGGTCTCCAGCCCGTCAGAGGACATTCCACAGATAGCCTCTTGAAGGCAGCTCTGTGATTAAAACCCCACTAACTCAAATAGAGCTCTCTGGATAACCAGAGGGAACGGCGCAGTGTCAGCGTGGCTCGGGCCTCGATCTGAAACCATCCCAGGGGACCGAGAGCCAGGATGCCAGGGGCCCGCATTCAGCCCCACCCCCCCGTCTGGAAAAAGAACCTTAGCAGAAGACGGAGCCGGAGAACCGAGCAGCATGGCGGATGAGGCCCATAAACCATCCTGTCACCCTGTCAAATGTACGTCTCCTGCAACGACATGATGTCATCCTCGCCTTACCGGAGCCTTCCTCCTTCTGGTGTGGAAACGGCAGCAGTGGAGGAACCTGATACGGCCTCTGAATTGCTCACCTCTCTTCTGTTTCCCGACACACACTCGCGCTCGCCAGGAAGCAAACGTGAACTTCCCCCAGCTGCATGCTGGGCAGAGCGGGTGAGACTAATCTTTGATTGGCTCTGCGGCAGCAAAAGGCCACGCTGGGAAAACCAGTGGCGTGAATTCACATTCCTGGGTGAGTGAGAAGGTGTCGCGCATTACACGCCACTGCGAGCAGAACATTCCGCCCGTCTGGCCCTCGGCTCGCCGTCAGCGGCTTCCCAGCTCAGACCGCCCCCCGCTGGGCTTGGCCGCGTCCACTCCAATCACCGCTGATTGCCCGGGTTCTGCACACACCATTCCGCTCCCCAATCATTCCCTTAACCTCTTGATTCATTCACCAAGCGAGAGAAAAGGTCTGACTCGGCCTCATGTCTTCAGTTTAGTCCATGACTACTTCTGTGCACGTCACAAATAATGCTGCTTCCCAGTTTGACATACTTGGGCCCGCGTCGATGGAAACACAAACAGTGTGTCCGTGCACGCGTCCGTGTTCTCAGATGATTAATGGTAGGAAAGGGTTTTCCATTCCACCGAAACGAAAGTCAACATTTCTTTTTGTGTATGTCTTGAAATAAATATCAATGAAGACCTGAGTCCTGACCAAGTGGTCATTACGGAGTGGTATTATTCCCATTTGGTTTAAAGTGCAGTAAATGGACCAGAGAGGCTCAGACGTGGCAGCAGCCAACGGGTCATGTGACCTGTGGGCCTTCAGTGAGTGCTGAGCCCCCCCCCAGCCGGCCCTCTGAGACGCACACCCTGTTTCACAGGAGAACTTGCTACATTTCAGCTGTTCCTCTGCCCCATGCTTAGCCTTTGTGGTTACTGCTGCTCGTATCCGGGCAGCAAAGGGTTTTTACGGTCCTGTTTGGTCGTCTCCCAAAGGTTTTTTTACAAGGCCTAACAAGGGAGAGGTCATATACCTCCTGAACTGTGTGAAGCTGTTTCTGTTTCTCATGACGATGCGGAGGAGGGCGGTGGCAGAGCTCCAGAGTTCTGCTTCTCTCTGAGTTGATGCTGCGTCGTTTGGTTTGTTCACTTGTCATCTCCGGGATGGCATCACGCCACAGAGGAGTCGCGCACGCACACCGACACAAAGAAACAACAACATGTCCGCAGATCGCAGCTCGTCAGTCGTGCAGCCGCCCTTTTCCACAGCGTGAGCCAGTGAGAGCCATAAATCAGCCCCACATCAGCGAGCGGCAGGATCTCCGGTGTCCCGGTCCGGAACCCGTCTGACGATGATAAACGGTGCGGACGCCGGCTCGTCGAGCATCAGCCTCCCCCGCCGAAGACCCTCCCCTGGCAGCCCGCCACCTCCATCAGACACGCCCGCTTCTCTGAGGGGGTCGGGGGGGGGGGGGGGGGGGTCGACGTGAAGAGCCACAAAAATCTCCACGGCAACCTTCCTCCATCCTCCAACCAACCAAGAAGTGCTGAGCGCTGGCTTCACGCTGGAGTCTCAGGGAGGAGAGTGGAACATTGAGCTGAGCCAGCTGGGGGGAAGCAGTGGGAGGGTTTCTTTCCACTGATGCCTCTCTGTTTTGGTGAGACGTGTGCGTGAGTGATTGTGTGTGTGCTTTTCCTCAACCGACCTCCTATTTGTCTATTTATGAGCACTCGGAACCCCGAATGTGTTGGGGCGACAAGGTTTTAATTAATCGTAGCAGAGACGAGGCAACAGCTGTTGCCATGGAAGCAGAGTGGTTGCAACAAATTGTTTAATTATCACGGTCAGCTGCTCATTGCATTGTTCACATCAAAACGTCCAATGC
This sequence comes from Micromesistius poutassou, assembly GCF_964030765.1. Taxonomy (NCBI): domain Eukaryota; kingdom Metazoa; phylum Chordata; class Actinopteri; order Gadiformes; family Gadidae; genus Micromesistius; species Micromesistius poutassou. Next base: position 7,656,725 of record NC_140282.1, read on the forward strand.
AGCCATCAAGTGTTTCATGAGGCATGAAGCCTCACTTCGTTCTGATGATGACGCCAGGCCTCCAGACCTCAGAGGCCTCGCTGGCCTCCACTCTCAAGGCAGGAAGTGGGTTCAGTCATGTGGAATTTGCCAATTTCCAAATTGTACAGCTGGATCACAAATAAAGGATAGTTTTGGCCACAAACTCCTGTAAACCTTGTAAATCAATATTTTCCTAGCTAAAAAAAAGAACCGCTTGTTTATTGAGTTAGTGGATGTTGGCGGTGTGGTGTGGGTCATGTGACAATGTCAACCTTCTCTCTCTAGAGCGGATCCACTGGGACTCCAAGCTGCTGATCCCCAGCGCCAGCTTCGAGGAGGTCCTGACAGACGATAAGGCCGCCCTGGACTGGCTGCAGGCGCTTCGGCGTGTTGGCGTGGTCTACCTGCAGGGGGCGCCATCGGAGAGAGGCCAGGTAGCCCGACTGAGCGAGCGGATTGGATATCTGAGGCTGACGTTTTACGGGTGAGAGAGTGATGACCCCCCCCTCCGTTTCCGTTCCATGATCCTCATCCACGATGGTGTTTGACCATTTTTAGTGCCTACTAAATCAAGACAGCATTACATTTCCACCACTGCTGTAGGGCCCGGGAACCTGATTTGTCAAAGTTGGGAAGAAAATATGAAATAAAAAGAGTAATTTACAGCCTCCCCCAAGGGGTGAGGCACAGAGCAGGGAGAGGCGTTGAGGGAACAGATCTCTGCTCTCAGCGTATTCCTCTCACCTCGTACCCGGGGCGGGGGCCCACCGAGCGGTAGTGGACCAATGGAGGATCTTGCTGCCCCTCCATCGACTGGCCTCATGGTGTCAGCGCAGCCTCCCCCCCCCTAAACCCTCCAGGTGTTGGGAGGTTGATGTTCCTCTTTAAGCCAGAGGAATAACCCGGTGTACTCAATCAGAACAACAGGTCTGGAGCACAAAGGCTCTCTGCTGCCAGTGGAGGAGCTCATAACGCTTGAAAGAGCAGAGCAGCAAAAGCCTTTAGCCTTTAGACTCAGGAGCAGGTCAGCTCAAGCCATGCATGTAGACACAGACGTTCACAACAACAAACCAAGGCTCATCAGGGGACTCTCTCTGGTTGAATGCAAACCTTGTGTGTAAGCCCTCTTCAAACCTCCCTCCTCCTCCATCATCACTTTCATCCTCGCCTCTCACCCTTTCCCCGCTTTTGATCATCAGCGAGTTGAGATGAAATGAATGGATTAGTGGAGTGGAGGAGATGAACATCCTGTGTCTGTGCAGCCCAACATGGCAGGTCCAGGACAAGGCGATGGCGGTCAACGTAGCCTACACCTCGGGGGACCTCAGCCTCCACACTGACTACCCTGCACTGCACCATCCGCCTGGAGTGAGTCTCTCTCCTTCCACAGGAGCTTGAAGGTTCCTTTTATCTCCAAGGACGTTGTAACAATGGGGGACGAGTGTGTAGCTCGTTGTCACGACGCCGTCTGATGGGGGCGTGTCTACGTTTCTGACCCCCGTAGGTCCAGTTCCTGCACTGCATCCAACAGGCGGAGCAGGGGGGGGAGAGCCAGGTGGTGGACGGCTTCCACATGGCCGAGGTCCTGCGGAGAGAAGACCCGCAGGCCTTCCGGACCCTCAGCTCCCTCAGGGTGGACTTCTCTGACATGGGGGAGGACTACTGTGACTTCAGGGTGCATTCCAAGAACCACATCATCAAGTGAGTGCCGTGCAATCTCCACATTCACGACTGTGTCTGTGTAGGAAAGAAAAACCTTTGTACAAATAAAATAACTGGGTTTAAATCCAGTGCTGTGTGGGGATGGAATGTGGTTTTGTAAGGGGAATACTGCCATCTGCTGGTCAGATTATTGATGTGCTATAAACCCCGAGGGCACGAGCTCTGTGATATGCCCAGGGCTATAAGTAATACGATAGAAGAGGTAGAGAAGTTAACCTTTCCTTTGTATCCCTGGTCCTGATGTGGGGAGCAGTGTGGACTGTGAGGGTCAGGTCTCCAGGATCAACTACAACAACGCCACCAGAGACTCTGTGCTGGACCTGCCCCTGGACCAGGTCCAGGAGTTCTACAGAGCCCTGAAGGCCTACGTGGACATCATGAACCGACCAACCAACGTGGTGACCTACCGCATGGAGCCAGGTCAGGGTGCACCTCTTTAAGACGAGAACTTCAGCACCACACTCTGTCCTAGGGGAGGAGGAGACGCTTTAGAAGTTAGGAACAAATCCCTTATTATTTATTATTCATCATTATTCTTACACTTAAAGTCTTTAAAGATGGTATTTGGAGCAGCGATACAGAATGAAGTCCCACAGGCAGCCCCTCTATAGATGATGCTTGACTGAGCATCTTGTATGTGAATGCCCTAGAGCTGGAGACGGAACCACCAGGATGACTGAAGCCGCTGGTTAAAGTATTGTTTTGACAGAGCGTCCATCTTGTGAAACATCCGCCTGCTCACATTTTTGTTGGTGTTGTTGTTGGTGTTGTTGTCTCAGGCGACATCGTGACCTTTGACAACTGGAGGCTGCTCCACGGGCGTCAGAGCTACACCAGCTCCTGCGGGAAGCGGCGCCACCTGGAGGGGGCGTACCTAGACTGGGACGAGGTCATGTCCCGCCTGCGGATCCTCCGCAAGGCCGTCGGCCGAGAGGACCAGCACTGAGCCTCCAGCTAGCAGAGGCTCCAGCTAGCAGAGGCTCCAGCTAGCAGAGCCTCCAGCCTCCAGCTAGCAGAGCTACGAGTTCAACCGGAGACCAGAGGTTAACACCGTAATCCCAAATAACGACACACGACCACGCCGAATACCACATGAATACCAAGTGAATACCACATGAATACCACGTGACTACCACGTGAATACCACCCTGAATAGCCTATGTCCCTATGTATGTAGTAAAACATGTCTTAAATTTATAAAGTACAATTTTATCTTTATCTAAATAAATTTAAAAAACTACAAAAAAGTACCTTTGTGCGAGGGGAAGGCCCAGAAAATCAACAAGCAACACAGATCTATATTTTTTCATTCTAAGATTTAGATTTAAGAGGTGTGGCAATATAGTTTGAGATTGTGATTTTTCTAAGCTTAAATTATTTTTCTAGGTGTTCACAGCCTATGGCAAGTGTATTTTGCAGGCCTTTTACATGTTCTAATGAAAGTTTTATTGGAATTAAATTATTTAAATGTTACAATTTGGACTCAAAAGTCACCTTTTCTTTGTAGATAAATGTACAGATGAATACAAAAGTAATACAAAGTAAAGTGATCTTTCATTCATTAACAATGGCGTTAAGTATATATGTATGATGAGATGCATGTAAAACAATAAAACGTCCCATTTTGAATGAGATGATGCATTATGAGTGGATGGTGTTCTTACAGTGAAAAGATTCCACCTGTTTTATTGGGAGGCTCCAGGTCAATAAGTGGGACTCGCGCTGCAATCTCCACAGCATTGGGACTCGGTTAGACCCAAGTTATCAAAGAAGTTGTGTTGCTTTTTTTGACATGAAATATGTGTTATTACACCAGCCTGTTTTAATGCCTTACAGTATGGACCTTTAGACCATCAGCAGTCTATTTTAATGTCATACAGTACAGACCTTTAGACCGTCAGCCTGTTTTAATGTCATACAGTACAGACCTTTAGACCGTCAGCCTGTTTTAATGCCTTACAGTACGGACCTTTAGACCGTAAGCAGCCTAAAGCTGTTGATTGGAGAGAGCGTAAGGTGCGATGTGAATCCACTCCTGTGTGAATCGATGAGCGTGTGCCCGGGATCACACCGAGATCCGCTCAGTGAGTGACGTGGGAGCGGACTGGAGCAGCTTTCTGTCCGCCGTGGGAGCTGGAGGGAAACGCTTGAAGCTTTGTCAGCATGGGGGCGGGGCTGGAACCATGGGGGCGGGGCTGGCTGTGTAGGACTCACTCACTTCACTCCATCAGCTATTGGTTGCTGTAGAGCTGCATGGGTTAACTTTAAAGCAGAATGATTTCAATGATGGGGGGGGGGCTGTTAGCCTGCTACATCTCAATGACTTCTATCTCTTCTATGTTTATCTATAGCACAAATCTATGCGTGTGAAATTGATCATGCAGCTCTTCTCTTTCTGCATCACACTCAGGCCTGAAGAGCTTCGGTCTTACAACCACTTGCATCACAAATAATGAATCTTGTTTGCACTTTGCAGTGAAGGTGATGGTTGAGTAGAAGCAGACAGGTACACAGTGCAGCTATCAGGACATTGGTCAAATCAGCTAATGCCCATGGAAATGTTACAGTTAACCAATAGACGTTGTGGGCTGTACGTCCTGTCAACGCACGCATGCACACGCACACACACATTGCGCTTTTTATTGTCTGTCAATGCAGATAAAAAAACAAGAAACCAAATCCAAAAATGAATACATTTGAATGTAATTTGTTAGAAATGCCAAAGCCATCTGTCACTGTCAGCTATTAGTGCTGAAACGCTCTGTGAGAATATCTGTTCCGGTCGACTGCGTTCTGACTCAGACTATAAGAGTTCACATTCCTCCAGGCTCATTTCCTCCATCATCCCTTCCCTGATTGGTTCGGGAAATCCATTTATTTTTAATATTAAAAAATAGGCCTGTTTATTTGGTGTTTATGGTTATTAGGATGCTGGACGCGGGTCCTCACTCCGGTCCAGGCCTGACCTGTACTGGTTTCCACCCACTGGACGCTGGTCCTCCGTCATGGCGGCTCTGTGGTCAACGGTCTGTTCGGCGGCAGCGCTCATCGACGGTTTGACTTTCGCGCCGGCGGTAAGTCAAGTCAAGTTTTATTTGTATAGCACAATTTTACATGCGGCTGAGCCGCAACCAAAGTGCTTCACAGGAAGTGCAGATACACAATGAAAAAAAAAACCTAAGGCAAAAAAGCGCAAGAAAAGAAAAGAAAAGGAAGGGTTAAAAGACAAAGACTCTAGGAGTTAAAATAGGATAAAATAGAAGAGAAATTTAAAAGGTAACTAGGGGACACTATTTGCTGGCACTTGTAAAAAGGAAACGCATAAGGCCAGTGAAAAAAGGTGGGTCTTTAACTGAGATTTAAAATCATTTAGCGACTGGGCTGCCCGGATGTGTAGGGGGAGGCAGTTCCAGAGTCTGGGAGCTGCCACCGCAAAGGCTCTGTCCCCCCTGGGTTTTTGCCTGGTCCTGGGCACCTCCAACAAAAATTGGTCCGCTGACCGCAGTGCTCTAGAAGGGATGTGGTGGTGGAGAATATCAGAGAGGTAGGTGGGGGCCAGACCATGGAGGGATTTGTAGACTGTCAAGAGAAGTTTGAAGTCAATGCGGTAGCGGATGGGGAGCCAGTGAAGTGATGCCAGGACCGGGGTGATATGATCGCGCTTTTTTGTACAGGTGAGGAGTCGGGCGGCAGAGTTTTGAACTAACTGCAGGCGGCGGAGTTGTGACTGATCAATGCCGGTGTATAGAGCATTGCAGTAGTCCAGTTGTGATGTTATGAAGGCGTGGATGACTCTCTCTAGGTCTCTCTGGGGCAGGTAGGCTTTTACCTTGGCTAGGGTTCTCAGGTGGAAAACCCATGATAACAGCGAGCTCCACCAATCAAAGACGTCGAATGACATGGCGAATTCAACATGTTTTTCTTCACAACTATTCTTTAACTTGTCTTCCACAGGAGCATTACCGTCGTTTCACCGCATAACGGCTCGGGGTAAGTACACTTTGGATGGTTACGACATTATCGATCAAAACCTGTGCAGAATACGAAGGGGATTTTCATGTTTGTGCACGTTCATCCCATTGAAAGCTTTTCGGTGGCAAGTCAACGCGATTTAAACTACTTTCCACGGTTTCTGAGAAATGCGTATGGTCTGTAAATGTTTGTATACTATGTATATGTAAAAACGCAATAAAGGCACAAACCTGTTGAAAGTGTTCCACCGCACCAGGAGCGGGTCTTTGAACTCTCATGAAATCAACCGTCGATGTCTGTTCCTCACTGCGTCGTCATGGCAACAGACAGGACTGCTACTTTACCTTAAAACCTAAGTACTAATCCTAACTCTACTAACCCTAACTCTACTAACCCCAACTCTAATTCTACTAACCCTAACTCTAGCCCTAGTTCCACTAACCCTAACTCTACTAAAGCATGATGTACATCTACGTCGATAAAGGTTGAGTTTTCCTTGCAGTTGGATTTCATTGTTGTGTGTTTTGAATCCAACACAGGGGTTGATTGGTGTTTATCACTTCAATATACCATAATTCAAAACAAGTGTGACGGCTGCTATTTGTTTACGGAGTCGTCTTTATGTAAACACGATGGATTGTGGGAGAAGTCATTAAATCCGACCGCAGGGAGTACGTCTTGGCCAATGGCTGATTGAACTTATTTCTAAAACGTGGGAGGAAAAAAGAGGGGACAAAATGAAGATTAGTTTGGGACAACTTTATTATGATATTGCCAAAGCTGTACATATTCTATAAATACTTTAGTTGAATCCTGAAATACTAGACCTTCTTATTTCAGCGATACCCTCAGTTTACAGCAGTCGGCTGAACCATGACTGGGACGGGCCACAGAATCCAGTGTTACACATATTCAGAGCGTTTACATATTCAGATGTTTATCATCCAGAAGGGATCTTCTACACCCATATGGTGCGTGGCGGTGGCCAATGGAATGTCTCAAACAGGAGCTCGTTAAGCGCGCATTTTAATTGACAAAAAAAAACATGTCAAAAGTAACGGAGCCTTATGGATATATTGCTAATTGGGACGATCGATTCAGTTTCCTTTTTACACAAACATCACACGCAGAAAAAAAACAAAGTATGACAGCAATGGTCCCGGTTTGAACAGCACTCCACTTACAGTACAGGACGACATTAAGACTTAAGACGACAGCAGTAGCCATACAGCTCTATATAGATCCATCTACATAGATATATAGATGGGACACGAACTCCACACACAGCCATCACATTCACTTCAATATAGACTGTAGAAAAAAACCAACAGACGCAGGAGAAGGACGCAGTCCCGCCATACATTCTGTAGGGGCTCAACAGCGCCCTCTGTGGCCAAACCTTGGTATCGCACATCGAGTGAATAAACCACAGTTTGCAACATCGTCATGGAAAAATGTACAACGTATATATTTATATATCCATCATAAATATTATATATATGTACATATATAATATTTATTCTTTTCATTCTTATTTTAACATGCAATCGGATACAGCAGAGCGGCACGGAACGATAGAACGGTGAACGGAGCCGATGGGGTCTGAGACTGCCTGGGGGGGAACCTTTACAGGGAGGGGGGGACCTTTACAGAGTACTGGGGGGGGGAGAACCTTTACAGGGAAGGGGAACCCCTTTACAAAGTACTGGGGGGGACCTTAACAGAGTACTGGGGGGAAACCTTAACAGAAGCATTTACATGCGGGGGACCAGCAGCCTGTACACACCCTGATACCAGGCGGGACTTGGGACCGAAATACAGCTACCACCAAACTGGGGAATCACGGGGGGGGGGGGGGGGGCTTTGGGGGTCTCAGGGTGCACAGGACCTGGATGCACGCCCTGGGGGGCAGCAGACCCTACAGGACGTGGTCTGGTCCCGTGGTGGAGCGTCAGCGTTCAGCTCAGTCTTCATTTCTTAATTACAAGAGCGACTTGGAATGGACTGGGGGGGGGGGGGGAGGGAGGGGGGAGGACCACGATACACCAGGACCTAGAAACACCTCTAGGTCTGTTTAGACGACCACAGATAAGAAAGGGGTCAGGGGAGTGTGCTTAGAAGGACATTTTGGGGGATTGTCAGAGGAGAGAGCAGAGAGGCACGTGGAGGGAGGGGGTCCGGACGGAGAGGACTAGCTGGACAGGGGTCTGGGGGACGGGGGTCTGGGGGACACGGGTCGGGGGGACAGGAGCTTGGGTCTGCCGTCCTCCTTGCCCTTCACCGCGGCCACGTAGGAGAAGAGGCAGAGCACCGAGTAACAGATCTGGTGGGCCTGGAGGTGGAGGACAGAGAGACAGGAGAAAGGACTCGTTTAGATGCTCAGCACGTCTTCAGGTCAGGACCCGTGTCCCTGGTCATCAATAACATTCTAGAACTTGCCTTTACACATTTATAATCAATGATAAATAATAAACACACAGGGTTAACATTAGCTGGAAAGACTACACTGTGAAGATACTTCTATATGTTCACGTTCACTTTCACTGTCTTATGTCAGAGGTGTTTATAGTCCACTGTCAACCCCTGGGGTTGATTCTGTAACCTCACCTTAGCATCTTCAACCCCGGGATGAATAAATACCAATCCTGCATACCTTCAAAATGGCGTCTCCCATCATGCAATTCAAATGGATTTAAAGGAAATGAGAGGGCAGGTATTCCCCAAGCCCCTGACTGGGGGAGGGGGTAGCATCACATGCCCGGCCGGGGGGGGGGGGCGAGAGCGGACTCACCATGGGCGTCTTGTACTTGTGGATCACCACTTCTTTAGTTTCAGGAACTAGGCCGGTGCGAGAGACAAAACAGAGAATTCAAAGGCAGCAAGAACTGGAATGAAGAAGATCTGAAGATCTACACTAGAGTCAGAGCTGGGGGGGGGGGGGGGGGGGGGAGCAGAATGACGATGGGCGAGAGGTAGCTGTGGGCCAAGAGAGTCCTCAACAATACCTGGGGTGCAGAAGGTAACACTCTGTGAGTGTGTGTTTGTGCATGTGTGCGTGTGTGTGTGTCTGTGTGAGCTTCTGTGTGTCAGCTATGCCTACACAAAATCTTGAACCCCCAACGGAGTCAGATCTCCGGGGACTGCATAGAGAGTTCCTCTTTAGCAGAACCGTCCCGGAGGCGTGCGGCTGTGTTTATATTAGAGACGTTTGTGTTGTGCAACCTCGGTGGCGTTTGATGAAGGACATTCATGGCCCAGGGAAAGGATAAGAGTGGAACATCAGTAGAGAAACAAACAGAATCCTCTAAGATGAGCTACGTCATGGAAACCAGAGACAGAGGAGAGACGGAGGAACGACAGCCCAGACCCATGGGCCGCCGCCGTCTGTCGTCCACCGAACAGATTGACTTTTCATTAGTAACCGTGAACCCAGGAGAGCCATGGAGTCAACACATCACACTCGCTCGCCTCAATGAAGAAAGAGAAGAAGAAGGAAGCAGACCGCTGTGAGCAGACAGGCAGACCGCTAGCAGACAGACTGATGGTAGCAGACAGACTCCTGCTAGCAGACAGAATGCTAGCAGAAAGACCGCTGTTAGCAGACAGACCGCTGCCAGGAGACGGACTGCTGCTAGCAGACAGACCGCTAGCAGACAGACAGGCCACTAGCAGACAGACGGCTGGTAGCAGACAGACCGCTGCTAGCAGACAGACCGCTAGCAGACAAGACAGACCACTGGTAGCAGACAGACCGCTGCTAGCCGACAGACCGCTAGCAGACAGACAGGCCACTAGCAGACAGACGGCTGGTAGCAACATGACCGCTGCTAGCAGACAGACCGACCGCTAGCAGACAGACAGACCGCTATCAGACAGACAGACCGCTATCAGACAGATAGGCCGCTGCTAGCAGACAGACAGACCGCTGCTAGCAGACAGACAGACCGCTGGTAGCCGACAGACCGCTAGCAGACAGACAGGCCACTGGTACCAGACAGACCACTGCTAGCAGACAGACAGACTGCCAGCAGACAGACCGCTGCTAGCAGACAGACCGCTGCTAGCAGACAGACCGCTGAGAACACGAGGGGTGAGGTGGTGAGACAGTAAGACAGGTGTCTGAGACACTGAGAGGGCGGAGGGGGGGCGATGGAGGCGTACTTCACACAGAGGAAGGTCAAAATAAGGAGAAAGGTGACGACACTTTACCTGCTGGAGAATGAAGGTTTTCATAGTGGCAAAGATGAGGGCAACATTACAAAAGCAGCACATGGACACAGCAGTAACTCTGCCCCGCCCCGAGGCTAGGCTAACTATTCCTACACCATCACGACTCTACCTCCAGAGGAGCCAGACCCAACAAGCCGAGCGTGGCACAACTCTCAATAAGCACATGAAGGCTGAACTGGTTTATGCTGCTGAAGGCTTGTCTTGAATCCATTACGGCGTTCGCTGCACCAGTTTTACTTGGAGAGAAGCCTTTTAAATTCCTATCAGACTCGCTTAACAGAAGTGCTTTAACTGTCTGACTAAGTTGAAGGTAAAACCTGAGCAGAGAATCAAATGTGAGCGTTCAGATGTCGTGGTTGTGATCAGAGCTGCACTATGAAGCCTATGGAGACCAACCAATCAGAGCAGCGTGTCCAGAGTTGGCTCGTTAACTAGTGGACACCTGCAAGGGTCAGCAGAACCACAGAGGTCACCTCCGTTAAAGGGCTCCGATACTGCCAGGAAAGCAATAAACAGACCAAAACATCCTCAAAGCCAAAAATCTTTTTTGTTTTCCCCTGAAACAAAGACACATTACCAAACCCAACAGACCTATGAGAACCGTCTCCCCATTCCTCCCAGAGAGGAACGGCTTTCTGCTGCCGACACCCCTAAAGGACTGAAGGCTTCAGACCCTAAAGGACTGAAGGCTTCAGACCCTAAAGGACTGAAGGCTTCAGACCCTAAAGGACTGAAGGCTTCAGACCCTAAAGGACTGAAGGGTTCAGACCCTAAAGGACTGAAGGGTTCAGACCCTAAAGGACTGAAGGCTTCAGACCCTAAAGGACTGAAGCCTTCAGACCCTAAAGGACTGAAGGGTTCAGACCCTAAAGGACTGAAGCCTTCAGACCCTAAAGGACTGAAGGGTTCAGACCCTAAAGGACTGAAGGCTTCAGACCCTAAAGGACTGAAGGGTTCAGACCCTAAAGGACTGAAGGCTTCAGACCCTAAAGGACTGAAGGGTTCAGACCCTAAAGGACTGAAGGGTTCAGACCCTAAAGGACTGAAGCCTTCAGACCCTAAAGGACTGAAGGGTTCAGACCCTAAAGGACTGAAGGCTTCAGACCCTAAAGGACTGAAGGGTTCAGACCCTAAAGGACTGAAGGCTTCAGACCCTAAAGGACTGAAGGGTTCAGACCCTAAAGGACTGAAGCCTTCAGACCCTAAAGGACTGAAGCCTTCAGACCCTAAAGGACTGAAGGGTTCAGACCCTAAAGGACTGAAGGCTTCAGACCCTAAAGGACTGAAGGGTTCAGACCCTAAAGGACTGAAGGCTTCAGACCCTAAAGGACTGAAGGGGTTTGCCTCAGAGCCGAGTTACTGCTGCGCCCGGTACAGGCTTAGAATCAATAGATGGGTAATTACCAAATTCCTCCAGGACAAAGACTCCCTTCACTGTATTGCACTTTTTAATGTGACTCAGCTCTATGAAAACCTAAAACACAGACAGAAAACAAAAACAAAAACAGGACAACAGTGTTAAACTCAACGACACCGGCTACAAATGATAACAGTCCATGTTGAATCAAATTAACAGTTCTCTGAAGTGTGTTTTTTATCAGGTGGGAAGGTAGAAAGAAAAGGACTTCACATGGGAGGCAAGCCACAGGGAACTAATGACATAAGGGAGGGGGGGTACTACAGGAAGCTTCCATGGTGGGCGGGACATGGGTCACAATTACTCACTGAAGAGGAGTCAACAGAATGTAGGATCAATAGTCTACCAGTTTGTTGTTTGCGGTTGGAGCATTTTTCTCAGATTTGAATCTTTATTAAATGTTTTTTTCTGATGCACAATGGCCCATTTAACGCACACATGGAATCTCCAGTTAAAAAAGACAAAGACACAAAATCAAGATTTGCCAAACAACTACAACAGCTAAAACAGATAAATAATAATAATAATAATAATAATAATAATAGAACAACAAGAGGGTGAAAATCAGGGAAACCCAATAGAAAGGTGAGAGCTAATGAGAGCAGAGGTCCTGTACCTTCCGCTCCTTGCAGGGGGAGAGAGCATGGGAGAGAAATGGGTTGGATTATTATCGGACAGAAGAGCACACACACGCCCTACTGGAAACTAATGGGCCCTGGGTCCCACACCCTAGAGGAGCCAATCACAGTCCCCGGTGCCTCTTAATATTTACCAGAAACGTCGACCAATCATATAAAAATCGGAACATAATGAACCTAAATAACTTACAGAGGCCTAGAGGTTTGAGTCTCAGTGCCGAGTTCACCTTTGATTTGGGTCTAAACCCGCCGACTGCCCTCCATGCCTCCTCCTCCAGCAACAAAGGGCTGGAACCAACCACCCTCCGCTCAATAACCACCCGCCGCTCCTCCGTGACCCAGACACTAAACGCCTCCCAGGCTGTTCCATCGTCTTCCTCACTGAGTTCGGAATAAGGTCAGCCGTCCGTGAAGGGACGATACAAAGGGGAGGCAGACGAACGGCGACACCTGCGACCGCTACGTCATAGAGCAGAGGAGGTGATCATACAGATAACACCGCCCGTATCTGACCGCTACGTCACAGAGCAGAGGAGGTGATCATACAGATGACACCGCCCGTATCTGACCACTACGTCACAGAGCAGAGGAGATGATCATACAGATAACACCGCCTGTATCTGACCGCTACGTCACAGAGCAGAGGAGGTGATCATACAGATGACACCGCCCGTATCTGACCACTACGTCACAGAGCAGAGGAGATGATCATACAGATAACACCGCCCGTATCTGACCGCTACGTCACAGAGCAGAGGAGGTGATCATACAGATGACACCGCCCGTATCTGACCGCTACGTCACAGAGCAGAGGAGGCGATCATACAGATGACACCGCCCGTAACTGACCACTACGTCACAGAGCAGAGGAGATGATCATACAGATAACACCGCCCGTATCTGACCGCTACGTCACAGAGCAGAGGAGGTGATCATACAGATAACACCGCCCATATCTGACCACTACGTCACAGAGCAGAGGAGGTGATCATACAGATGACACCGCCCGTATCTGACCGCTACGTCACAGAGCAGAGGAGGCGATCATACAGATGACACCGCCCGTAACTGACCACTACGTCACAGAGCAGAGGAGATGATCATACAGATAACACCGCCCGTATCTGACCGCTACGTCACAGAGCAGAGGAGGTGATCATACAGATAACACCGGCCATATCTGACCACTACGTCACAGAGCAGAGGAGGTGATCATACAGATGACACCGCCCGTATCTGACCGCTAGCATCTACTCTACTCAGAGGCTGTCAGCAGTGTGGCCTCACCTACACCACACCGCTCACTAGAACGCTCAAACTCACCAGCACTAAGTTGCCGTTAGTTGTAACCATGGGATTTACCCCTCCTAAGAACCTCAGCCAAAACACTTTTCTTCTCTTTTATTCCATAGTTTGACTGAAGATGAAACAGGATTCATCCCCTTAACTGAACGGAGCCCAGAGGAGACATCATGCATTTCAGACGTTCAGAAGGTGAAGAGAATGCATGGAGAGCTTTTAACACATTAATGTGAAATGTTCTGGAAATAATCTCTTCTGAATGTTGCAAATGCAAATTGCTTAAAAAAGGCCTGATTATATTTGTCAAATGAAAAATGCCAAAATACAACTTGGGGATGGGTAGGGTTTTTGAAGAGGTTTCTGCCCGCTCAAGGGCGACTCATTATGCCTTTATCACTTTGATCCTCACTAAAACAAATTAATAAATGCTATTTGTAGCCATACTTCTAATAGCTCTGACATGATGGGGATGAGCTGCTGCTATTGGCTCCTGGTCAGGGTGTGGATTCTTAGTGGTTCATGCACAACAACGGCTTCCATGGAACGAGACACTGCTCTCCCAGAGCTGCCTCTCCTACACATCTAACCCTCTGCCAGCAGAGCCCCGGCGTGGATGACAGTGAGCAGGGGATTGATCTGGGTTTCTCCTCGTCTGGACTGACGTCAGGATGAAACACATTATTAAGTCCAAGGGTCCAAATGCAAAATAAATAAATGGAAGTTGCTATTAAAGCCAATTATTAATGAAAAGTCTTGAGGTAATCTGTCTTACCGCGGGTGACCGACACACACAGAACACACAGCATATCCTTTCCTCAGATGTACACACGGTCACATGGACAACACGCCAAAGGAAAACGCATGGGAAAAAAATGGCATTCACATAAAAAAACACAAACAAATGAAGAATGCGCTCAGACATGAACACACAGCCACAGTTAAACACACAGACACACAAAGCCACAGCTCAGACTCAAACTGTTCCTCCAAACCCCTGACACCTTCAGAAACGTTTGAACCAGGAGGTGATGAATGAATCGCTAAAATGTTCACGTAGAAATCACTCAGTTAATGTGTAAAGTGTGCATGTGGAGATCATTCAATTAAGCTAAAGTGTGCACGTGAACAATCAATAATCTGTTAAGTGTGCACATCGTTCAATTAATCAGTAAAGAGTGCACGTGGAAATGACTCATCACCTGTAGGGAGTGCACGTGGACATGAGTGTGCACGTGGACCTTGGAGGAGGACAACACAGGATGGGGAGGATGGGACCAATGGGGGTCAAGCAGAACAAGCGAGGTGATAAGGGAGGTGGGGGCCCCTAGGGGGTCTGGACTATCAGGAGGACCACCTCCTCATGCCTGGGGGCCGTACCCCCGCTCCCCGGGGGGCGCTCACCTGGCTGTGCATGAACTTGAGGTTGATGCCCTCCAGGGTGACCTGCAGCAGCCCCCCCTCCCCCGTCTTCATGTCCTGGACAGGGAACTCTCCGCCCAGCTCGGGCCCTGGGGACACAGGGGGCGGGGTCAACCTTCATGTTGTGGATGAATTGCCACATCAATAAAGTTGGACTTGAACCGCAGCAATCTAAGTTTGTGGCTGGCTGTGGGCCAGGCCCCGCCCCCCCCCACCTGGTTTGATGCTCTGCTGCCGGGCGGCCGCCTTCTCCATGCTGTCCTTCACACAGTAGTACAGCTCCCGACACTGGGGGGCACACAGGGCTCACATCAGGGGTCACAGAGGTCACACCTGACCAACAGAGGTCACACCCTTCTGACAGAGGTCAGTAAAACAGGACGCCGGCCCAAGGACGTTCTACACCTTCTTGGTGTAGAACGTGTTGAGCTGAGGGTCTCTAATGGTCTCTGATGGTCTCTAATGGTCTGTTATGGTCTCTAATGGTCTCTTACCTTCTTGGTGTAGAACTTGTTGAGCTGGGGTCTCTTATGGTCTCTAATGGTCTCCTACCTTCTTGGTGTAGAACTTGTTGAGCTGAGGGTCTCTAATGGTCTCTAATGGTCTCTTATGGTCTCTAATGGTCTCTCATTGTCTCTTATGGTCTCTAATGGTCTCTTACCTTCTTGGTGTAGAACTTGTTGAGCTGATGGTCTCTTATGGTCTCTAATGGTCTCTTATGGTCTCTAATGGTCTCTTACCTTCTTGGTGTAGAACTTGTTGAGCTGAGGGTCTCTTATGGTCTCTTATGGTCTCTTATGGTCTCTAATGGTCTCTTACCTTCTTGGTGTAGAACTTGTTGAGCTGAGGGTCTCTTATGGTCTCTTATGGTCTCTTATGGTCTCTAACGGTCTCTCACCTTCTTGGTGTAGAACTTGTTGAGCTGGGTCTCTAATGGTCTCTAATGGTCTCTAACGGGCTCTTATGGTCTCTAATGTCTCTTACCTTCTTGGTGTAGAACTTGTTGAGCTGGGTCTCTAATGGTCTCTAACGGTCTCTAATGGTCTCTCACCTTCTTGGTGTAGAACTTGTTGAGCTGGGTCTCTTATGGTCTCTAATGGTCTCTAATTGTCTCTAATGGTCTCTTATGGTCTCTTATGGTCTCTAACGGTCTCTTACCTTCTTGGTGTAGAACTTGTTGAGCTGGGTCTCTTATGGTCTCTAATGGTCTCTAATGGTCTCTTATGGTCTCTAACGGTCTCTTACCTTCTTGGTGTAGAACTTGTTGAGCTGGGTCTCTTATGGTCTCTAATGGTCTCTTATGGTCTCTAATGGTCTCTTATGGTCTTTTATGGTCTCTAACGGTCTCTAACGGTCTCTTACCTTCTTGGTGTAGAACTTGTTGAGCTGGGTCTCTAATGGTCTCTAATTGTCTCTAATGGTCTCTAATGGTCTCTTATGGTCTCTAACGGTCTCTTACCTTCTTGGTGTAGAACTTGTTGAGCTGGGTCTCTTATGGTCTCTAATGGTCTCTTATGGTCTCTAATGGTCTCTTATGGTCTTTTATGGTCTCTAACGGTCTCTAACGGTCTCTTACCTTCTTGGTGTAGAACTTGTTGAGCTGGGTCTCTTATGGTCTCTAATGGTCTCTTATGGTCTCTAATGGTCTCTTATGGTCTTTTATGGTCTCTAACGGTCTCTAACGGTCTCTTACCTTCTTGGTGTAGAACTTGTTGAGCTGGGTCTCTTATGGTCTCTAATGGTCTCTAATGGTCTCTTATGGTCTCTAACGGTCTCTTACCTTCTTGGTGTAGAACTTGTTGAGCTGGGTCTCTTATGGTCTCTAATGGTCTCTTATGGTCTCTAATGGTCTCTTATGGTCTTTTATGGTCTCTAACGGTCTCTAACGGTCTCTTACCTTCTTGGTGTAGAACTTGTTGAGCTGGGTCTCCTGGCCGTTGCGCCGCCAGAGGCAGAGGACCTTGGTCTTGGGGCAGTAGGTCATGTTGATGAGCTTCTCGTACCACCAGCGCTCGTACACCGTGCCGATGTTGCTGCGCAACACGATGCAGTCATCACACACCTGGGGGGGGGGGGGTGGGGTCAGCGAGAAACACCGATCAGCAAGAAACAACAGAGGACACCGAACCAAATACCCCAGGAACTCATTCACGAGGGGTTCTGTTCTAACAGGGACGCTGATCAGCTGCAGGGAGCTAGCTCTATGTTCTCTGCAGGGCAAAGGCCTCACGTTAAGGGCGCTCCCTGGGTTCATGTGTTCCTCATTTAATCGACTAAAGACGATGACCACATGTGAGTCCGGTTTAAATACCTCCATGAAGAAGATGTCCCCTGTGGTGTCCGTCCCAGCATGCACCACAAACGTCTGCTTCTTGATGTGGCGACTGCCGCTCGGCCTTATGGCTATCTCACGGCCGTTCTGGAAACACAACCAATCAGAATCCTCCTCATGATCAGTCAGGTGGTTACACTTATATATACATTATATATTATAGTGGGTTCCACTCAGTCAGCAGAGTGCAGAAGGAAAGACCATGTGGTGATAATAAATATATGAATGTATTCAGGAGGTTACCATGTCGGCCAGCTTGTCCAGCAGCTCGTTGATGACCTGACTGTGGCTCAGCCCGATGTGAGACTTCCCCATCAGACGACGCACCTTCTTACGGATGTCGTTCTTGTTCACCTGGACAGAGGAGACCAAGTCACATGACTTCCCTCTGAGGGTCCCAGCAGGGCTCCTACGACGGTGAGGACCACATTACCTTCAGCATCAGCATGTACGCCACCATGTTGTGCAGCAGCGTGGCCAGCAGGCGGTCCTCGTCCTCCTCCAGACGCTTACGGTCGTGGTCTCCCAGCGAGAGATACCTGGGGCGAGAGACTACATGTTACCCTACCTGAGGTACAGAGAGAGAGAGAGACTACATGTTACCCTACCTGAGGTACAGAGAGAGAGAGACTACATGTTACCCTACCTGAGGTACAGAGAGCGAGAGACTACATGTTACCCTACCTGAGGTACAGAGAGAGAGAGACTACATGTTACCCTACCTGAGGTACAGAGAGCGAGAGACTACAGCCTTTAGAGGACAACCAAACTCACTCTGTTTTGAGCCGGCTATCAAAGTATTAAAATGCCTTCTTTGATCTCCCTCTTCTGGTACTTTTATCATTAGGTGGAGGTGCCATGCAGCTGCCAGCGCTCCCTAGAGTTGCCTCATTCAGCTTTGGGGGAGAGCTTTAGATGTTAGAAGTTATCTGGTCACCAAACTATCCATAGAGGGCAACCAGAGTCCATATTAACATGGTATCCTACATTGAAAACGTTATACATTTAAGGCGAGTATAGTGTTTCTTCAGATATGTTGAGTTTAGTGCTGGTCCGTATTGTAGTCTATGATAGGCTGAGACTGACAGCACAAAGGGTCAGAGAGGCCTTGGAGAGGTCACACCTCTGCGTTCCTTCAGTGAGTCTCTGATTAAACAGAATACCCTAAGCCTCCATCATGTTAACTTTAACCCCTCTCAGGGCCCTGACAGACAGACAGAATACCCTAAGCCTCCGTCATGTTAACATTAACTCCTCTCAGGGCCCTGACAGACAGACAGAATACCCTAAGCCTCCGTCATGTTAACATTAAACCCTCTCAGGGCCCTGACAGACAGACAGAATACCCTAAGCCTCCATCATGTTAACTTTAACCCCTCTCAGGGCCCTGACAGACAGACAGAATACCCTAAGCCTCCGTCATGTTAACATTAACTCCTCTCAGGGCCCTGACAGACAGACAGAATACCCTAAGCCTCCGTCATGTTAACATTAAACCCTCTCAGGGCCCTGACAGACAGACAGAATATCCTAAGCCTCCATCATGTTAACGTTAGCCACTCTCAGGGCCCTGACAGACAGGCGGGTGAGGAGTCACCTCTCGATCATCTCCTGCGGTCCCTGGTCCATCCCCATGCCCTCACGCTCCAGCATCACCGCGTCCAGATAAGCGTCCTCCCAGAACTGCACCTGGTCCCACAGCGTGGAGCGCTCCTTACCTGGACACACACACACACACACACACACACACACACACACAGGGACACACACACACACACACACACACAGGGACACACACACACACACACACACAGGGACACACACACACACACGGACACGCACACACACACAGGACGTCCATGTTGTTCCTTAATGTATGGACGCATTAATAACAGGACGTCATGATGTTCCTTAATGTATGGACGCATTAATAACAGGACGTCATGATGTTCCTTAATGTATGGACGCATTAATAACAGGACGTCATGTTGTTCCTTAATGTATGGACGCATTAATAACAGGACGTCATGATGTTCCTTAATGTATGGACGCATTAATAACAGGACGTCATGATGTTCCTTAATGTATGGACGCATTAATAACAGGACGTCATGTTGTTCCTTAATGTATGGATGCATTAATAACAGGACGTCATGATGTTCCTTAATGTATGAACGCATTAATAACAGGACGTCATGATGTTCCTTAATGTATGGATGCATTAATAACAGGACGTCATGATGTTCCTTAATGTATGAACGCATTAATAACAGGATGTCATGTTGTTCCTTAATGTATGGATGCATTAATAACAGGACGTCATGATGTTCCTTAATGTATGGACGCATTAATAACAGGACGTCATGATGTTCCTTAATGTATGAACGCATTAATAACAGGATGTCATGATGTTCCATTGCTTATTACACATAACTGATGTCACGTCCATTGGGGATTCTTACCTTGAGCACAACGCAAATAATCTTTCTAACAGTGCGTGTGTGTGTGTGTGTGTGTGTGTGTGTGTGGGGGGGGGGGGGGGGGGTTATAGAGATGTGCCAGGGTGCAAGTTGTGTTAGGGCAGCTGAATCACAGACAGTAGTAGAGTAGGGAGGAGAGAGGGAGAGAGGCAGCACTGAGGCCCAGAGCGGAGCCCTACTTAGAGAGAAGGTCTCCATGGCAGCATCCTCCAGCTGGTCCCACACCGAGCTCTTGTCCCGCCCTGCGGGGGGGCGGCGTCCAGCAGAAGCAGCAGGGGGAGAAGAGGGGGTGAGGCGACAGGTAGAGAGACAGGTCAGAGGTCAGGCCAAGAGGTTAGTGGGTTAATGCCAGGCAGAACCGGGAGCAGGAGCAGAGATACGACTGCGGAGAACCATGAGGATCTAGAACATGAGCCCCGCCCCTACAGACGGAGCGGACCAAGTGGTCCCTCAGAGGTAGATCTAACGGAGCGTACCAAGTGGCCCCTCACAGAGGTAGATCTCACGGAGCGTACCAAGTGGCCTCTCACAGAGGTAGATCTAACGGAGCGTACCCAGTGGCCTCTCACAGAGGTAGATCTAACGGAGCATACCCAGTAGCCCCTCACAGAGGTAGATCCTCATGCTGACGTCCTCTAGCGGGGCGGCGGGGGGGGCCCGGCCCACCGGCCGCACCGGCTCCTTGGCTGCCGCCACCTTCAGCTTGTGGGTCTTCCCCTGGAAGAGAAACCATCGTCATCATCGTCATCTTCATCATCATCATCATCATCACTCCTGTGCAGGAGAGGATTGTTCTCAGAGAGCATTGAGGCGTTTGTGCTTCTGATATGAACGTCCAGGTGGTCTGAGCCCCAGGTCAGCAGGGGGTCTCTGACACACACTGACCAAACACACGTGGCAATCCTTCGCCCTCCCCACGTGAACGTCCTCACAGCTAACCTGCAGAACGCACCACTGAGCCACAGCCCTGAGGGACGGGAACACGGAACTCTTTCTGGAGGTGTTAGAAACGGCGTTCAGCTGACGACACAGAGTCCCTCTTGCCTCCAACACGTTGCGTTGGTTAAATAGCAGAACTACTATTTTATCAAGATAAGAGTAGGCACGACGAAGAAACCAGAAACCTCCTTCCTAGAAGCCCAGTGTCCGGACAGGAGGGTTCCTCTCTTAACACCAGATGACCCGACCGGCTGGCATTGTGTTCACTGTTCAACGATGAACTAACAGGAGTGATCTGCTCCCAGTCTGTTCAGTGTGTTCTGCTCTCTGTCTGTTCAGTGTGTTCTACTCTCTGTCTGTTCAGTGTGTTCTGCTCTGTCTGTTCAGTGTGTTCTGCTCTCTGTCTGTTCAGTGTGTTCCGCTCTCTGTCTGTTCAGTGTGTTCTGCTCTCTGTCTGTTCAGTGTGTTCAGTGTGTTCTGCTCTCTGTCTGTTCAGTGTGTTCCGCTCTCTGTCTGTTCAGTGTGTTCTGCTCTCTGTCTGTTCAGTGTGTTCTGCTCTCTGTCTGTTCAGTGTGTTCCGCTCTCTGTCTGTTCAGTGTGTTCTGCTCTCTGTCTGTTCAGTGTGTTCTGCTCTCTGTCTGTTCAGTGTGTTCAGTGTGTGATGGCGAGGAGGAGGCGACTCACGAACACGGCGCTGGTGGCGGGGTTGGTCTCGATCTCGCTGTCAGACAGCGTCCCCCTGGAGGTGGCGAGGTGCAGCGCGGGCCGGCCCCCCGGCCCGTCGCCCGCCGTGCTGCTCAGGTCGCTGTCCGCCCCCATCGTCTCCCCCGAGCTGTTGCTGATCTGCACAGTGAGGGGTGCATTCTGGGTAGTGACTTATAGACTGACATTAGCTTTGGTTCTTTCCAGCTCTTCAATATGTAATCAAAAAAATAGAAATACCCTTTAATTAAAAGGGTGCTTTAATCAATTATTGTTATGATGCGCAATGTGAGAAGGTGAAACCCTCCCCCTTCTCACAGTCTCGCATAAGAGAAACTATTATTATTATTACAATTATATTGTGTATATATATTATAATTGGGATGGTGTGAAATTGGACCCAGGGGGTGTTGATATAAACAGCTGTTTTGTAAATATCTATAGGTTGTGCACAAGGTGTGGGTGTATATATATTTGGTGATTGTTTATTTAGTGTCATGTTTATTTTGTATTCACACAATGTACTTTCTGGTCAGTTATGTAGAATTGGTAGCTTTAGCTACAGAATGTTCCCCCAACTAGTGGTCTGGCCCATACGGCCTTGATTGGTCCAATGCATTTCCCTATTTAAGGGCTGCCTCATTTGGTGTTTGGGGGCTGAAGGTGGTGCTGGCTTGATGGGAGGCCAGTGCGAGAGCGGTATGTTTTGGTTAGGCTATGTTATGCTATCTAGGTTATGCTTGCTGATTGATGCAGTCATTTTCTTTTCTTTTGGAATGTTGCTTTATTTTTTTGTGAATGTTTTGGAAGAAAATAAAGCTTCACTTTTTTTGCCCTGAGACAATTGCCCTCATTTTTGCCCACACTCTCTGAATCTGGTTGGCCATATCCCAGATACGTGGGGCGACCACGCCGGTCCCTCACACGCAAAAACACTGCACTTTGATTTTAATTAAAAACAAGACAATACCCAATAAATGAGTTCTATGTACTTCAGTGGCGACCCTCAGGGAACGACCAGGACACCATTAGTTCCTAACTCAAGTCATTTGTAAATGTCCATTTAGTTGTGTTTTCTTTTAAACCAATTTGAGTTAGTGCTGCACCATTAGGGATGATGTTTTAACTTGTGAATGATGATAAGCTATTTTCTTTTCTACATTCTATTTTAAAATACAATCTTGTTTTATTCACATTACTTCATTTGGCAGATATCACCATAAACAATTAGTTTACAGCAACAGCTCCCTCTAGCCATTGTGCACATATAAATCAATTTTAAATACATAATAACATCCTCAGATATATATCCCTACCAGCTGCTGGCCTCGGACAATGGCTAGTGTTGTTGTTGTTGTTTCTTGTAACTGTTTTTCTTAATTTTACTTGCTGTCTGTATGTTGTAACTGTAACTTGTGCTGCCTCTTGGCCAGGACTCGCTTGAAAAATAGGTTTTTAATCTCAATGGGACTTTCCTGGTGAAATAAAGGTTCAATAAAAAGTAAAATAAAAAGTGTGAGTGAGTGAGTGAGGCGTTACCACGGTGCTGGCCTCAGAGTCCTGGGAGGTGAGTGAGTGAGTGAGTGAGTGAGGCATTACCACGGTGCTGGCCTCAGAGTCCTGGGAGGTGAGTGAGTGAGTGAGTGAGTGAGGCGTTACCACGGTGCTGGCCTCAGAGTCCTGGGAGGTGAGTGAGTGAGTGAGTGAGTAGTGAGTGGGTGAGGCGTTACCACGGTGCTGGCCTCAGAGTCCTGGGAGGTGAGGGAGTGAGTGAGTGAGTGAGTGAGTGGGTGAGGCGTTACCACGGTGCTGGCCTCAGAGTCCTGGGAGGTGAGTGAGTGAGTGAGTGAGTGAGTGAGTGAGTGGGTGAGGCGTTACCAATGTGCTGGCCTCAGAGTCCTGGGAGGTGAGGGAGTGAGTGAGTGAGTAGTGAGTGGGTGAGGCGTTACCACGGTGCTGGCCTCAGAGTCCTGGGAGGTGAGTGAGTGAGTGAGTGAGTAGTGAGTGGGTGAGGCGTTACCACGGTGCTGGCCTCAGAGTCCTGGGAGGTGAGTGAGTGAGTGAGTGAGTAGTGAGTGGGTGAGGCGTTACCACGGTGCTGGCCTCAGAGTCCTGGGAGGTGAGTGAGTGAGTGAGTGAGTAGTGAGTGGGTGAGGCGTTACCACGGTGCTGGCCTCAGAGTCCTGGGAGGTGCTCCTGGTCAGGACTGGCGGCTCCGTGCTCGTCACAGACTCTGTGTCGCTCTTCTGCCCACAGGAGTACGAGGTTAGTACCAGAGGCACACTGGAGCACCTCCATCAGTCAGACACCACCCCCCCACTGTAGCACCTCCATCAGTCAGACACCACCTCCCCACTGTAGCACCTCCATCAGTCAGACACCACCCCCACTATGAGCTCCATTTAACTCAGTGACACCACAGGCATGAACTACATAGACCAGACTAGGAGGACTCAATCAATGGATGACCTGGGAGGAGGAGAAAGAGGAGGAGAAAGAGAAAGAGGTGGAGAAAGAGAGGAGGAGGAGAAAGAGAAAGAGGAGAAAGAGAAAGAGGAGGAGGTGAAAGAGAAAGAGGAGGAGAAAGAGAAAGAGGAGGAGGTGAAAGAGAAAGAGGAGGAGGAGAAAGAGAAAGAGGAGGAGGTGAAAAAGAAAGAGGAGGAGGTGAAAGAGAAAGAGGAGGAGGAGGAAGAGAAAGAGAAAGGAGGAGAAAGAGGAGGAGGAGGAGAAAGGAGGAGGAGGAGAAAGAGGAGGAGGAGGAGAAAGAGGAGGAGGTGGTCACCTGAGACCCGGAGGTGACACTGAGTCCGCTATCGGCGCTGATCTGAGATTTCTTCTCCTCGGTGTCGGCAGCCTCGGGGCGTGGCTGCTTCCCGTCCGACCCTGCAGGAGGACAGAGCCGTGACTGAGGGCCGTGTCGCTGCGCTCCACCACGGGCCCCCGCGGCCCCCCACCCCCTTACCTTCTGCTGGGGGCGGCCGGCCCCGTACCGGTGCCCCATTAAGGCCGACGGCGTAGCGACGCCGAGGGCAGCTCTGCACCCCATTAATTATGATGTGGAGGTCATTAATACTAACGCAGCTCATCTTAAAACACTTGTCTCACGTCGTGTTCATAGACTCAAAGAGTCTGAGGCAGAAATCACACAAACAAATAAACACTCAAGCATCATTTCCTTAGTCCGTTTTTTTTTTACAAAATGTTATAACAAATATGAAGCAGAAAATGCAAAATAAACGGGAGGCAGAAATGACTGATTAAAACCAAACTGCAAGATACGAGTGGCCCATGGCCCAGGGTGCACAGAAGAGACAGACAGGCAGTTAGCATGCACACCCAACAAGACAGTACAATCATTACTGGGAACCCTCACTGCTCATAACACAGCATTAATGACGGCTGTTAATGTTTCTAAGGTGGGTCGTCGTGGGGCATTATGAATGTCTAGGAACAACCCACAATGCATTGGGCAAAAGCCACGACAATCTGCAATCACAGAATAGGAAACATTTACCTTAGAGCTTACACTGCGGGAAACATAAGAGCACAGAGGGTCAGACACAGCAGCGCTATCAACCTAGGGAGAGCATCCAAGGGTGCTCCTGTCTGGTGGCTCAAGGTTCCCTGCTGGAGACCAGCAGGGCCCAGCCCCTAAAGAGTCCCATCCCCTAACGAGTCCCATCCCCTAACGAGTCCCGTCCCCTAACGAGGCCCAGCCCCTAACGAGTCCCAGCCCCTAACGAGTCCCGTCCCCTAACGAGGCCCAGCCCCTAACGAGTCCCAGCCCCTAACAAGGCCCAGCCCCTAACGAGGCCCAGCCCCTAACGAGTCCCGTACCCTAACGAGGCCCAGCCCCTAACGAGGCCCAGCCCCTAACGAGTCCCGTCCCCTAACGAGGCCCAGCCGCTAACGAGTCCTGACCCCTAACGAGCCCCACCCCCTAACGAGTCCTGTCCCCTAACGAGGCCCACCCCCTAACGAGTCCTGTCCACTAACGAGTCCCGTCCCCTAATGAGGCCCACCCCTAACGAGTCCTGTCCACTAACGAGTCCCGTCCCCTAACGAGGCCCACCCCCTAACAAGCCCCACCCCCTAACGATTCCCCCTAACGAGGCCCACCCCCTAACGAGTCCCGCCCCCTAATGAGTCCCCCTAACGAGCCCCACCCCCTAACGAGTCCTGTCCCCTAACGAGCCCCCCTAACGAGTCCTGTCCCCAAACGAGGTGAGTGAGTAAACAATCACCCCTCACTTAAGCAGATGTGTTTGTTTTTTTATACTTGATATAAGAGATATACTGAAGGAAAATTCCATGAGAAATATTAGTTATTATATGAGTTATTAGTTATTATTATGAGTTGATTTGACAACTTGATTAACCTGAACTAGCCTTTGTCACCTAGACCTAGAAAAGGAGGATTTTTTCTTATATGATATAGAGTCTATTGTCTGTGTAGAAGAGGAGGACATGTTTCAGAGCTGAGTGGAGCGGGGGGGACCAACAACCCTCATGTCTGTGGTCTGTGGTACTTTGTCCTTGTTGTGTGCGGAGTTTCTTACTCTGTGGTTTTTCCAAAGCACTTTGCTTATCCCGGTGCCTGCTCCACAATTCTACCCAAGATGCATTGCAAGCAAGGAGAGAAAGACAGAGAGTCAGAGAGGCTGGGAGAGAGGGCATGTATGGGAGATGAGCGTTAAAAGAAGACAAAACAAAATTAGTCATCGTCAAAAACAAATATGTTATTGAATCAAATAAGGATGGTTGGTAATGTCTGCCTGAAGCCTGCCAATCGGAGAGGATGTGAGGGCCGTACCACTGTGGTGGTACGACCCGTCTACAACGGGGGCTACAAGGTGACATCACTCCCTGGACCGCCGTCCTGGAGAACCAGAAGACCCTCGGGGCCGCTGGCTCCAGGCTCCCCAGGACCGGGGTGAGAGGGGGGGGGTGACGGGGGTGAAAAGGAGCGTGGGATGACGGTGGGAAGCCTTTCAGTGGTGGAATGAGGCAGTCGCAGAAGCAGGGATGCAAGGAGTCTCAAGGCACTGTGGGACCGGGGGGGCTTCTTCTAGAAGGTAGAGGTGGGGGGGGGGGGGGGGGGGGGGGTGAGGGTGGTCTTACTGAACCTGTCCCCCGTACACAGACCCAGAACCCAGTGGGGCCAGCGTCCCAGGACCAGTGTGTTTGGACCAGTCCCAGAGGACTGACTCTGGCTCTTTAGTGGGGCTGTCTACTGGGGAGCGGATTGGCCCACCCTCCATGCCAGAGCGATGGGGGAGGTGTCCACGTGGCACACCTCCCCACCAGATGGAACCTGCAGTCAGGCGTTATAGACGAGCGCCGATCCATGGCTGCGCGGCTCCGGGCTGCCGCTGCCCAGTACTGCAGACTTAGAGATCAGGACAACACAAGGCCGCATGCTCCAGGCTGCACGGCAGGCAAACCACGAGGTCAGGGGTCAGACAGCAGGGCCAGGGGTCAGGGGTCAGACAGCAGGGGTCAGGGGTCAAGACAGGGACAAGAGGGGGGGCTCGGAGTTCAGGAAACTGATCCCACACGAGGCCGGTCGTCAGGGCGATATGCCACACACCGCCCCACTCCGGCCGCCTTGAGGCACCCGGTGGGTGAGCCTTCAGACCTTCAGTCACACTCACTGTGACCCCACTGGTTGATCTCTTCAATCCAATTGATGGTATGAAGGTAAGGCCGGTGTGGCTGGAGGGGGGCGGAGGACGAGACGACGACGGGGGGGGGGGGGGGGGCTCAGGAGGGGGCGAGCACATCCTGGGGGGTCAGAGTAGGGGGGGTCAGGGTAGGGGGGGCTCACGGCGCACATGCAGACACTGGGGGGGGTCGGGGTACACACCAATGGAGGCGATGAAGTTCTCCTCGTTCAGACTGCGCGTGTCGAAGCTGCGGAGGCCCTTGCCCTGCGTGGCGTGGTGGGGGGGCGGCAGCTGCAGCCGCGGCACGGCCAGCGGGCCCTGGGGGGCCCGGGGGCCCGCGGCCGGCCCCGGGGGGCTCTCCGTGCTGCCCGGGCTGCCGTCCGTCGGGCTGCGCTTACGCTTCTCAGGGTCTGACCGCGGGAGGGGGGGGGGGCAGGGGGGGGCGGGGGGGGCAGGGACCATTTGATCAGGTTAGAGAGAGACAGACAGGTTTGATCAGGTTACAGAGAGACAGACAGGTTTGATCAGGTTACAGAGAGACAAACAGGTTTGATCAGGTTACAGAGAGACAGACAGGTTTGATCAGGTTACAGAGAGACAGACAGGTTTGATCAGGTTAGAGAGAGACAGGGTATGGAGTACTGCTTGGTTATCTTTAATAAGAGGTTATCTTGGTTATCTTTAATAAGAGGTTATCTTGTTATCTTTAATAAGAGGTTATCTTGGTTATCTTTAATAAGAGGTTATCTTGGTTATCTTTAATAAGAGGTTATCTTGTTATCTTTAATAAGAGGTTATCTTGGTTATCTTTAATAAGAGGTTATCTTGTTATCTTTAATAAGAGGTTATCTTTAATAAGAGTTTATCTTGATGCTCTTGAAGATAAAAATACAATCCACCTTTTATTCCCATTCCCCTTTTCCTAAACGGCCGTAACTAATCCACGTTACCTCTAGTGTGTGTGTGTGTGTGTGAGTGTGAGTGTGAGTGTGTGTGTGAGGGGGGTTATCTTTGGTCTGGTAGTGTGTGTGTGTGTGTGTGTGTGTGTGTGTACCTTTGGTCTGGTAGTGTGTGTACCTTTGGTCTGGTAGTGTGTGTGTGTGTGTGTGTGTGTGTGTGTGTGTGTGTGTGTGTGTGTGTGTGTGTGTGTGTGTGTGTGTGTGTGTGTGTGTACCGTTGGTCTGGTAGTGTGTAGGAAACATTTACCTTAGAGCTTACACTGCGGGAAACATAAGAGCACAGAGGGTCAGACACAGCAGCGCTATCAACCTAGGGAGAGCATCCAAGGGTGCTCCTGTCTGGTGGCTCAAGGTTCCCTGCTGGAGACCAGCAGGGCCCAGCCCCTAAAGAGTCCCATCCCCTAACAAGTCCCATCCCCTAACGAGTCCCGTCCCCTAACGAGGCCCAGCCCCTAACGAGTCCCAGCCCCTAACGAGTCCCGTCCCCTAACGAGGCCCAGCCCCTAACGAGTCCCAGCCCCTAACAAGGCCCAGCCCCTAACGAGGCCCAGCCCCAAACCACCAGGTTTGATCAGGTTACAGAGAGACAAACAGGTTTGATCAGGTTACAGAGAGACAGACAGGTTTGATCAGGTTACAGAGAGACAGACAGGTTTGATCAGGTTAGAGAGAGACAGGGTATGGAGTACTGCTTGGTTATCTTTAATAAGAGGTTATCTTGGTTATCTTTAATAAGAGGTTATCTTGTTATCTTTAATAAGAGGTTATCTTGGTTATCTTTAATAAGAGGTTATCTTGGTTATCTTTAATAAGAGGTTATCTTGTTATCTTTAATAAGAGGTTATCTTGGTTATCTTTAATAAGAGGTTATCTTGTTATCTTTAATAAGAGGTTATCTTTAATAAGAGTTTATCTTGATGCTCTTGAAGATAAAAATACAATCCACCTTTTATTCCCATTCCCCTTTTCCTAAACGGCCGTAACTAATCCACGTTACCTCTAGTGTGTGTGTGTGTGTGTGAGTGTGAGTGTGAGTGTGTGTGTGAGGGGGGTTATCTTTGGTCTGGTAGTGTGTGTGTGTGTGTGTGTGTGTGTACCTTTGGTCTGGTAGTGTGTGTACCTTTGGTCTGGTAGTGTGTGTGTGTGTGTGTGTGTGTGTGTGTGTGTGTGTGTGTGTGTGTGTGTGTGTGTGTGTGTGTGTGTGTGTGTGTGTGTACCGTTGGTCTGGTAGTGTGTGTGTGTGTGTGTGTGTGTGTGTATACCTTTGGTCTGGTAGTGTGTGTGTGTGTGTGTGTGTATGTGTGTGTGTGTACCTTTGGTCTGGTAGTGTGTGTGTGTGTGTGTGTGTGTGTGTGTGTGTGTGTGTGTGTGTGTACCTTTGGTCTGGTAGTGTGTGTGTGTGTGTGTGTACCTTTGGTCTGGTAGTGTGTGTGTGTGTGTCTGTGTGTGTGTGTGTACCTTTGGTCTGGTAGTGTGTGTGTACCTTTGGTCTGGTAGTGTGTGTGTGTGTGTGTGTGTGTACCTTTGGTCTGGTAGTGTGTGCGGGCGATCTCCAGCAGGCTGAACACACTGGCCATGCCCCCCAGGCCGGCGTTGGTGTATGAGTGCTCCAGGCTGGACACTGTGCACTTCAAGATGTCCAGCATGCCTTTATACACCTTCCTATTCACCTCCTGCACACACACACACACACACACCTTATACACCTTCCTATTCACCTCCTGCACACACACACACACACACCTTATACACCTTCCTGTTCACCTCCTGGACACACACACACACACACACCTTATACACCTTCCTGTTCACCTCCTGGACACACACACGACCTGTATACACTAACCATCACTAGGTTAACCCATTCCCCGTATACACTAACCATCACTAGGTTAACCCATTCCCCGTATACACTAACCATCACTAGGTTAACCCATTCCCCGTATACACTAACCATCACTAGGTTAACCCATTCCCCGTATACACTAACCATCACTAGGTTAACCCATTCCCCGTATACACTAACCATCACTAGGTTAACCCATTCCCCGTATACACTAACCATCACTAGGTTAACCCATTCCCCGTATACACTAACCATCACTAGGTTAACCCATTCCCCGTATACACTAACCATCACTAGGTTAACCCATTCCCCGTATACACTAACCATCACTAGGTTTAACCCATTCCCCGTATACACTAACCATCACTAGGTTAACCCATTCCCCGTATACACTAACCATCACTAGGTTAACCCATTCCCCGTATACACTAACCATCACTAGGTTAACCCATTCCCCGTACACAGATAGCTAGGGTGAGACGCTACACCATGCTAAGGACTATTTTTAAGGTACGCAACAAGACATTTTGAAACACATGTCAACACAACTAAGGAGAAGCTTCAATATACGTTTGATGACAAAACGAGTGCGCTCACCACGTCTCTGATGACCTCCTGCCGGGCGTCCTCCTCTGATTGGACGGCACGGTTCAGCTTGCTCAGCACAAAGACGCGCAGCTGCTCGTTCTCCAGCAGGCGGCGCACCTTCTTCATGTTGAGCCAGCCCACGCCCGCGCCCTCCAGCACCGAGCCCACCACCTCCTTCAGGAACTGCTGGTTCTCACTGCCCAGAGGAACACCGTCAGCTGGGACTGAACCACCACCCACCAGGCCCTGAAGGTCTACACCGTCAGCTGGGACTGAACCACCACCCACCAGGCCCTGAAGGTCTACACCGTCAGCTGGGACTGAACCACCACCCACCAGGCCCTGAAGGTCTACACCGTCAGCTGGGACTGAACCACCACCCACCAGGCCCTGAAGGTCTACACCGTCAGCTGGGAGGAGACACCACCCACCAGGCCCTGAAGGTCTACACCGTCAGCTGGGACTGAACCACCACCCACCAGGCCCTGAAGGTCTACACCGTCAGCTGGGACTGAAACCACCACCCACCAGGCCCTGAAGGTCTACACCGTCAGCTGGAAGGAGACACCACCCACCAGGCCCTGAAGGTCTACACCGTCAGCTGGGACTGAACCACCACCCACCAGGCCCTGAAGGTCTACACCGTCAGCTGGGAGGAGACACCACCCACCAGGCCCTGAAGGTCTACACCGTCAGCTGGGACTGAACCACCACCC
>NC_140282.1:7687873-7751258 GCF_964030765.1 Micromesistius poutassou
GGAGCCAGCCTCAGCATTAAGGTGTGTTCTGTGAGGACCTTGTTACTGGAGCCAGCCTCAGCATTAAGGTATGTTCTGTGAGGACCTTGTTACTGGAGCCAGCCTCAGCATTAAGGTATGTTCTGTGAGGACCTTGTTACTGTCCAGGTCCACCAGCCACACGTCGTCGGGCATCTTGAAGTCGGCCTTGTAGAGGAAGAAGCTGGCCGGGACGCCGATGATGTAGGGCGTGGGCGCCAGGAGGAGCTGCAGGGAGAGAGGACACTCAGACCACCATACTGATCACTCCTCTCTGAACCATGCACTGGTCCTCATGTGTGCAGAGAACTCATTCTGACTTGTGGCTCCACTGCGGTCTTTGGTTCCGCTCCACTATCCCCACCACGTTCCTTAACAACAACGCTCTATTTTGTGTTTCGATGCATGTGGTGAGGAGAGGTGTGGTGAATAACACTTTGGAGAGCAGATAGCTGCAGGGAAGACGTTTCTGCTCACGTTGAAACGGCTCTCCGCCGACAATCTCACTGAACTGCATGTAACCACCACAGTACTTATCGTGAGTTTAGCATCGCAGAACCCCTTGATTCCTCCAGGGAGTGTCGGAGCGTACCTGTTCTGCAGACGCCATGCATGTGGGCAGCAGGGGGATGACCGGGAACATGTACTCCAGTGGGTAGATCATCGCCACGAACGCCATGACGCTCATGGAGAGAGCGTTGTAGTCCCGGGACTGGAGGACCACCTGGGGACCACACCGAGGGATAGAACCGATCAGAACCTGCTCCTCGTCTGGTCAGAACCTGCTCCTCGTCTGGTGAGAACCTGCTCCTCGTCTGGTGAGCTACAAGGGACTCTGGTGAGAACCTGCTCCTCGTCTGGTGAGCTACAAGGGACTCTGGTGAGAACCCGCTCCTCGTCTGGTGAGCTACAAGGGACTCTGGTCAGAACCTGCTCCTCGTCTGGTGAGAACCTGCTCCTCGTCTGGTGAGCTACAAGGGACTCTGGTGAGAACCTGCTCCTCGTCTGGTGAGCTACAAGGGACTCTGGTGAGAACCCGCTCCTCGTCTGGTGAGCTACAAGGGACTCTGGTCAGAACCTGCTCCTCGTCTGGTGAGAACCTGCTCCTCGTCTGGTGAGCTACAAGGGACTCTGGTGAGAACCTGCTCCTCGTCTGGTGAGCTACAAGGGACTCTGGTGAGAACCTGCCAGGCCCTCATGGCGTCTGGGTGAGGTACCGGTCATATGAGACAGGGAACAGGGTGGATCGGTGAAAATAAACATCTGGATGAACACCAGATGGTGCTGTTTTCTTTTCTGGGTTAATTTAATTTAGAGCTGGACTCTAGAACAGACAGAGCTGGACTCTAGAACAAAGACAGACTCTAGAGCAGAGACAGACTCTAGAACAGAGACAGACTCTAGAGCAGAGACAGACTCTAGAACAGAGACAGTCTCTAGAGCAGACAGACTCTAGAACAGAGACAGACTCTAGAGCAGACAGACTCTAGAACAGAGACAGACTCTAGAGCAGAGACAGTCTCTAGAACAGAGACAGACTCTAGAGCAGAGACAGACTCTAGAACAGAGAGAGACTCTAGAGCAGAGACAGACTCTAGAGCAGAGACAGACTCTAGAACAGAGACAGGCTGTTAGTGTATTGTAGAGGACAGCAGGGCCGTGGTTAATACAGAAACAAAGAGCCAATGTTCCACCTCACTAGCTCCCATTAATGCTGGGGAGTTCTGGGCGTTTAGATACATTAAGATAACGGAACAATTCCCTTTGTTCGGCCTGTTGGTCAGCCTTATCTCATTTCATGCGTCATGTGTGGTTTAGGAACCTTAATGCAACGACAAAATGGCCAGGGAGACAGGGAGAGGGAGAGAGAGAGAGAGAGAGAGAGAGAGAGAGAGAGAGAGAGAGAGAGAGAGAGAGAGAGAGAGAGAGAGAGAGAGAGAGAGAGAGAGAGAGGGAGGGA
Source organism: Micromesistius poutassou (assembly GCF_964030765.1). NCBI lineage: Eukaryota > Metazoa > Chordata > Actinopteri > Gadiformes > Gadidae > Micromesistius > Micromesistius poutassou. Next base: position 7,689,852 of record NC_140282.1, read on the forward strand.
GGGAGGGAGAGAGACAGACAGAGAGAGAGAGAGAGAGAGAGAGAGAGAGAGAGAGAGAGAGAGAGACAGACAGAGACAGGGAGAGAGACAGAACAACAGACAGACAGAGCCAGAGAGAGACAGAGACAGAGACAGAGCCAGAGACAGAGCCGTGGTGTTCACCTTGTGCTCCAGCAGGATGCAGCTGAGCACCTGCAGGCATGCGTCCACGCCCAGCAGCTCCAGGGGGAGGTGCAGGGGGAAGTCCACCATGCAGAAGCGGGAGTTGTCGGGCAGGGCGAAGGTGAGCGGCCTCTTGAGCTCCTGGGGCAGCACCTCCACGTCCACGCGCCGCTGGCCCGCCACCGGGACGGGCGAACGCAGCAGCCGGTACACCCACGACTCGATCTCCCGCAGGTCGGCCAGCAGCTGGCTGCCCTTCTCCTCCACCGACAGAGCCCCGGTGAACACGCGCCACATGGTGTCCCTGGGGAGGGCAGAGCGTGAGGACCCTCAGCAGGTTGAAACTCAAACCTCCTCTGGAGAAGCCACTCATCCAGAGGAGGGATAATGTAGAGGAACGATGACAAATGGTAAACAAAATGCATTTATGTTCTGTTGCTGTTCTGTCGCTGTTCTAACCAGTGGCCACTCAAATTTACAATATGGCCTCACATTCAGCCATTCATGCACACGTTCACACACCGACGGCGGAGTCAGCCATGCAAGGTGACAGCCAGCGGGTCAGGAGCAGTCAGGGTGAGTTGTCTCGCTCAGGGACACCTCCACACTCAGCTAGGGATCGAACTAGCAACCTTCCGGTTACCAGCCAACCCGCTCTACCTCCTGAGCCACATGCCACCCCATAACAAGGCCCACAGTAAACCCTACTGTATGTCGATCATACCTTTCAGCTATGGAGGTCTAAGATACTGGGGTTTATTTTAACTACTGAAAAAGGCTTTAAATCTCCACGCCAAGAATCCCGGGCTCTATGAAGATCTTGGTCTAGTCCCGGCCTCAGCCGATATAAACTCAACGGATGTCCCAAACTGACCAACTCTGAGCAACCTGGAGTCTGGCCGGTCTGAGATTCAAAGAGGACAGAAAATGAAACCACTTTGAGTGTTTGTTCAAACTAGGGCGTAGTTTGGTTGGAACAGTTTGTAGAGGAGAGCAGTCCGTGTCTTTCACAGAAAACACTATATACTGCTATTCCTCTCTGGTACCATCAATGGGTGACCACTATGACCTGTGATGTTCCACCAGGGTGACCACTATGACCTGTGATGTTCCACCAGGGTGACCACTATGACCTGTGATGTTACACCAGGGTGACGACTATGACTTGTGATGTTACATCAGGGTGACCACTATGACCTGTGATGTTACACCAGGGTGACCACTATGACCTGTGACACCAGGGTGACCACTATGACCTGTGATGTTACACCAGGGTGACCACTATGACCTGTGACACCAGGGTGACCACTATGACCTGTGACACCAGGGTGACCACTATGACCTGTGATGTTACACCAGGGTGAGCACTATGACCTGTGATGTTACACCAGGGTGAGCACTATGACCTGTGATGTTACACCAGGGTGACCACTATGACCTGTGACACCAGGGTGAGCACTATGACCTGTGATGTTACACCAGGGTGACCACTATGACCTGTGACACCAGGGTGACCACTATGACCTGTGATGTTACACCAGGGTGACCACTATGACCTGTGACACCAGGGTGACCACTATGACCTGTGATGTTACACCAGGGTGACCACTATGACCTGTGACACCAGGGTGACCACTATGACCTGTGACACCAGGGTGACCACTATGACCTGTGACACCAGGGTGACCACTATGACCTGTGATGTTACACCAGGGTGACCACTATGACCTGTGACACCAGGGTGACCACTATGACCTGTGATGTTACACCAGGGTGACCACTATGACCTGTGATGTTACACCAGGGTGACCACTATGACCTGTGACACCAGGGTGACCACTATGACCTGTGATGTTACACCAGGGTGACCACTATGACCTGTGACACCAGGGTGACCACTATGACCTGTGATGTTACACCAGGGTGAGCACTATGCAGCACATTGAGTTTGAAGGCAGATCCAGCGGTCTCATATTAAACACGCTGGTTCATGTTGAAGAGGTTATACGACGCCGTGGGCCAGCGTTTTATGGGCTGTTTCCTGTTTCCTGTCGTCAGGTCAGGTCCCGCTCTCACCTGACGTGACCCTGAGCTCACTGCAGCCCAGACGGTCTGTACAAACCACGGTATGAACGCTGAGGGTTTCATTAAGACGGAGCAAACACTGCAGGTGTGAACGCAATCATTCACTGTCAATAAACTGCGTTTCAGGACCTTGAAATCATCACATATATTTATATCTTTTTATATCAATCTGTTTATGTCTATCTATCTGGAAAACTCAATCAATTTTTGCTCTCTTTTTACGTTCTTCTCTTAAACCAACTGAAACTGTGCTGCTGTTTGGCAACAGGGCGGACATGGACCAATATACTGAGCAACATGAAACCATGAGGACCTCTGATTGGGTTAAGCTTATAAAGGGTCGTTAAATCTATTGGAAACACACAACAATACAAACAGACGAGCACCAAAACAATAGTTAACGTCATTAAATGACTCCTCATGGAACAGAGACACATTCATCTCCCCTAAAATAGGATTCACTGGAAACTCACTGGAAAGAAAGTGAAACAAGGGCCAGCAGAACGAGACGGAGACACACACACACACACACACACACACACACACTAGAGAACCGCTCATCTCTTCTGTTTCGTTAGGGCCTTTGGTTCAAATAAACTCAACAAATATCAAATTCTGAGGAATCGATCGATACACTTTGGACACACCAAGGATTGGGCTGTCTGAGGATATGAGCAAAAATATTACTGCATTTTAATCAGTTCCCATTGGCTGTAATGCTATTTCTATGTTCTATTCTGTAGTTTGCTTAGTATTTATGAAACTTTTTCGCAGTCTCATCTGCAAGATGTCTGTCTGTCTGTCTGTCTGTCTCTCTCTCCATCTCTCTCTCTGTCTCTCTCTCGGCTGTTTTTTAATGCACTCCACATAAACATGTGTTTCCACACATCCTGGATAATAGGCTAGTAGTGATATTGCACAATTATTTTGCATTGTGCAGTTTGTGCAGTGCTGCTGTAGTGCTGAGTGGACAGCATGAGGACAGTACAGAGTGTTGTGACGAGGCCTGGGGGTCCGCAGGCCACTCAGTCATCTAGCTCTGCAGGCCCTGGGCGTGCACATCGCTCACATGCACACTCACATGCACAGTCACATGCAAGCTCACATGCACATCGTTTACGCACCATTCTTCGCCAACACAGACGACTCATTGTGGACTTTATGATCAACATACAACTGTGTGCTTTTGACTTCCACGTGACAGACCCCCTCATTGCCTTCTTATCGTAACCTCCCCCCCCCCCCACCCCAGACTGACCTCTGGGTGACTCCCCCCCCCTCCCCTCAGACTGACCTCTGGGCGCCCCCCCCCCCCCAGACTGACCTCTGGGGCCCCCCCGGTGCCCCCTGCAGGCCCAGCCTCTGGCTGCAGCGGTCCACCAGCCTCTTGAGGAGGTACAGGCACTCCCTGAAGGTGGAGAAGAAGGGGTAGTGGCTGAGCACACACAGCGACGTCAGGGTGCTGTTGCGGCTGCGCTCCGCCGCCCGCACCGCCGCCGCCCGCCTGCGCCGCGGCGAGCGCCCCGCGCCGGGCTCCCCGCCGGGAGGCTCTGCCTCTGACCCGGGCGCCGCCGGCGGCCCGCCCCGCTGGGAGTGGCCGGGCGGGCGGGCGCCCCCCGGGGCCGCCCCGCCTCCGCCGTCCGACCCCTCGCCGGTCGTCTCGGCGGTCTCCGCCTCCGTGGGGCCGCCCTTGTCGCCGCGGTTACGGTGGTGGCCGCCGCCCCCGCTGCCGCCACCGCGCTGGAAGGAGCGGTAGAAGTTGACGCACATGCCGTAGCGCGTGATGCCCGAGTCCTTGTCGGTGAGCGTGAAGACGAAGGAGGCGTCGTCACGCAGGCTGACGCGGCGCTGCCGCACGCTGAGGCAGCCCTCGGGCTGGCAGAAGTACACCACGTCAGGGGGCAGCGGGAAGTCGGCGTGGTCCTCCAGGGGGTAGCGCCGCAGCAGCTGGGGCGTCTGGGCCACGCTGTCGCTGCTGGGCTGCCTGCAGGGGGGGGGGGGGGGGGGGGACACGCTGAGGACGAGCACCAGGGGGGACGGCTTCATGTTGTACTGCACCACAGTACTACTGTACCATAGTATTGTACCATAGTACTGCACCACAGAGCAACTGTACCACAGTACTGTACCATAGTACTGTACCATAGAACTGTACCACAGTACTGTACCATAGTACTGCACCACAGAGCAACTGTACCACAGTACTGTACCATAGTACTGTACCATAGAACTGTACCACAGTACTGTACCATAGTACTGTACCACAGTACTGTACTATAGTACTGCACCACAGTACTGTACCATAGTACTGTACCATAGTACTGCACCATAGTACTGTACCACAGTACTGTACTATAGTACTGTACAATAGTACTGTACCATAGCACTGTACCACAGAACAACTGTACCATAGTACTGTACCACAGAACAACTGTACCACAGTACTGTACCATAGCACTGTAACATAGTACTGTACTATAGTACTGTACTATAGTACTGCACCACAGAGCAACTGTACCACAGTACTGTACCATAGTACTGTACCATAGCACTGTACCACAGAACAACTGTACCATAGTACTGTACCATAGTACTGTACCACAGAACAACTGTACCATAGTACTGCACCACAGAACGTGTTCCTCTGCATGGTGTTCTGTGGTACAGTACACAAGTTGTACTGTACCACAGAACCCCACACACGTTCCTCTGGATGTTGTTCTGTACCACAGAACGTGAATGAATACTGTGGTGGGCCCTGCTAATTAAAACAGGCCTCTCATCACACAGTGGTAGCAGTGTGAATTCCCTACTGGATTATAATACAGCTGCTATAGGGTCTAACTGAATTATACAGCTTTAGGAACACAGAGGACTGCCTCGGGAAAAGGAGTTTGTTCTCACTAATTCCCAGAGGCGCCTCAAACATTTATGTACAAAATGTGCTGAGGATAAATAAGTCCTCACCTGGCGCCCACCACCACCAGGTAGTCCAGAAGACGAGGACATGCCTTCTTTTTCTCCATCTTGGATTTCCCTGTGTGTGTGCGTCTCTACGGCATTGAAGTCGTGAACATATGTCCCCGGGCTGCAGTGGATTGGATCACAGAGAGGAGCGCTTCATCCCGTGGTGCCTCAGAGGAAGACCGGTCTGCTCCTGCAGGAGAAGAGGACAGACGTGATGTTAGTGAACTAACAGGTGGAAGAAAGAACGCTGCTCAGAGCACTGAAGATGGAACAGTCTGGTAAGATAATGTGAGTCTTTACACTCAAACTAGGACATAGTTCCATTAAAAACAATAACAACGACAACACTACAGCCAGTACAGATGTGTTCCACTATTGTAGTTCACATCTGGGGTTTCATTGACAACAGGAAGATATAAAGATGGAGGGTCTGTGGTGAGCAGCTTAGGGCCGAGAGGCCAGCCAACCGCAATGTTCCAACCATTCTTCACTCAGAACAAGAAGAGCATTGGAAGGATAACTACCAAAAGGTTAAAAAAAAAAGACAAGGGGATAAATAATAAATAAATACAAAAGAGTTTTGGACCAATCATTTGACATTGCAATATTCTAATCAAGGAATGGAGAAGTTATCCCTCGACTAGAAGTCCCGCCCACCCTCAGACGGCCCTCCCTCTATCAGAAGTCCCGCCCACACCCGCCTCTCGCTGCTAAACCCATGAGAATGAACAGGATATCGCTCCCTCCCAAGTCCCGCCCCCTCTCTGGGCGATAACGCCCATAAGGAGCCCCACCGTTCCCAGTACCTCTCATTCCCAGTATCTCTCATTCCCATTGGAAAGGTGAGGCCCTCCACTGAGGACTGCCTACATAACAAGCAGCTCTACTGGGCTCAGCCAACTGGTCTGACTGGTCCATCCTCCTCCCAGTGACGAGGTTCCCATGCCCCAGTGGAATTGACAGCTGTACAGGATGTACTCACTCTCAATAGGAGGAATAATAACAACACTGATCACACAATAAAAGCACCTGCGTTCCAATTAGGATCAAATATAACATTTAATAAGAGGTTGATACATTGCATTTTTAAATAACAAAAAAGCCTAGAAGTTTTTGTTGGTATCAGAAGCGTAAGAGACTAGCCTGGCTATTGCCAGACCAAGCTCAATCCTAGACGTTGGTCTGGGGAGGCTGCTGCCATTTCCTTCAGTACCAGAGGCGTGATCAATGGGCGGAGGTAAATTGACTATGTACCCAATTGGCTGCTTGCCATCGCTTCCCTGTCGTCATTGTTAAACCAGCCAATAGCGTGCCAGGGGGAAAAGCCAGCTTGGTGATTGGCTCCCGCAAAAACGGATCGAAACTAGAAAGAATTGTATTGCTCCTCTCCAGACCCTCTGCAGAGCCAACTCACATCACCGGCAGAACGGGCGGGGCTACCCAGTCTGATAAGAAACAATATTACACACCATGTTGAACTGGTAACCAAAACAAACTTGTAAAAATGGATTAAAGGCTAGAAACCTGCAGGCATTATACAGGATTATAACAGATATTATGGTAATGAATGAGGTGTACGTCATCTAGAGGAGTATCGGTGTACACAGCCTCATGTTACCACATGTTGGTGGTGAGTGTGTCCACTTCCATTCAGAAGAGAGTTTGGATATCGTTTACATAGCATTTGTGGATGGGGGTGCACGCAATGTGAGTTTCCTTCTGTGGGTTACAGATCAGTTCCTTTGAGATGCACATTGCCATCTACAGGTGTATGCTGTAGACATCACAGGCAAACCCGGCAAACCTGAAGACATTCAGTGTGAAAGCAAAACTAATTTCAGGATGACTTTAATATAATAATATTATATATATATAATATATTATAGGGCTTTAACCGGGATGGGCTCCTAAGAGGTTGTTATTCCTGAGGGCTTGGGAGGACCAGCTCAGTGGGACCACATGGCAGGAGGGCCGTTCTGATGGGATCAGACTGGGATTACCTTTCAGCCAATCGTCAAACTGGTGAACTAATTCCCCCCAGCACAAGTTGAACTGCCCCTCCAAAACACATCATCTATGTAGCGACCTCCTCAACCTGCCCTCAACCGGACACTGACCGCAGAGCGCCACATGAGCCATTGTGAGGCCGGTGCCATCGTTCTATTTTGAATATAACCATCAGCAGCGAGTCCTAACGCTCAGTTGATCAGCTCATGGATATGTTTATTAAGTTATTTATTGTTTGCAAACTATAAACCAGCTCATGTGGCATCCGACTTGAGGTGTTTCTAACCCCAGGACGGAGCCTCCCCACTCTGCTCAGGGAGGGGGTCCAGGGCAGACCAGTTTATACCATTTGTTTGCTCGCTTGCCTCCATAGACCTCTGAAGAATAAGTCCCGCCTCCAAGGCTCCGGTTCCCTCGGTCAAATGTCTATGGGGAATAACATGGGGTTTATGAATGATCGTACATAACAAACTCTGTAGGTGGCGGAGAAGTAAAAGCTGTGTCACGTTTTGAACTACACACTTTCTCCATCTAGTTTCGACTGGGTTTTTGGATTGTCAGTGCCGTTAAAGTAGCATTAATAATCGTTACTACTTTAACGAAAGTCTGAGCATAATTCAATTGAGAGAAACTCCCTTTGCATTTCATTTATAAATAGAGTATAAAAGGCCCAACCAGCACAGAACAGAAGCACAATAACATTTGAATTACATGTGAAACGAGACATTTCTAGTAAACACTGATCTGTTTTTTTAAGTACAGCAATAAGTCCATCAGTTGTCAAGCATTCTGATCATCTTAATGTATTAATGGTCAATTAGTGGACAGTGCCAGGTCTCTTCTCTTTTAATCCTCCACCATTTTCTTCCAGATGCTCAATAAGGTGAATGATTATTTTCAGTTGAGCCAATATCCCTGACAAATGATCTCTGCCTGATCCATTCAATGGTAGGTTCAAGAAAACACAGTCACTTAAATAATGAATGGATCTTTATAAATATTAAATGTCATATTACTCATTACTCACTGGGCTGTTTTCTATTCTAGTCATTCCATTTCTATTCTTATCTTATGAACCTATTTTTTGTTGTGAAATAGATTGAAACTAACCAATTCCATGTTCGTTTTAGAGGCAGGATTCCTGTTGAACAAACTTTGACTTGGAACACTGATTAATTAAGCATTTCATTTACTGGAATACTGATATAGTGGAATGTACCATCCAAACATGAATACTGATATAGTGGAATGTACCATCACAACATGAATACTGGTATAGTGGAATGTACCATCCCAACATGAATACTGGTATAGTGGAATGTACCATCCCAACATGAATACTGATTTAGTGGAATGTACCATCCCAACATGAACACTGGTATAGTGGAATGTACCATCACAACATGAATACTGGTATTCATACTTTGTGGTCACGTGACTACCATGGATACCTGGAGGGCAACAAACGCTGGCAAAATGGCGACGAACAACGGCCAACCAGGGGAATTGCAGCCTTGCAGATTTCCGATACTTAGATACGAAGAGAAGATAAACATACTCGGAACTTGTGATCCACACACAGCACCCGCTGATGTAGGTTATTCATTGCTTTGAAGCTGGCAAAGACTCTACCAGACTTGGAGTTTGGAGATATTTACATTTATCTCATAGAGAATCCGTCACCTTATACCGCACAAAAATTTAAAGCCTACGGATGGGTTAACAACGCTGTCGTATGGGAGGTGAAAAACAGGAATATCTTCATAATCAAAGCAAAGGTGAATGTTACTATTCCACCATCCACTATGAAATGTCCCCTTTTGTCCACGATTACATAGCCAATGTGGTCTTATTATAGCCTGATCATTCACTAAAATACACATAGAAAGATTAAAGCATCCAGCATATGATTTCAACAATGTGTGAGGGCAGGGATGATCGCACAGTTGCTGTTACAGAATGCTGCGTGATTTAATCTGCACAGTGGAATGAGCGCTGGGCGGAGATGTTTGCGCATTTCAGAAGCAGGGAGATTCCGTACAAAATATATGTCTAATTTGTCAGTTTGCCATGTGTATGCCTGGCACAAATGCTCCCGTTTAACTAATCTTTCCATCATGGCGGTATTTGGACTGAGAGGAACCTAAGGAAAACTGGCGACGTCCTGATTAGGTTACTAGGTTTCGTTGCTGGAGTTCTTGCCCGCCAGCCAGTCGTTGTGACGTCACGTGCAAAGTATGAATAGTGGAATGTACCATCACAACATGAATACTGGTTTCAAAATTTTTGATTTGAGAGTAAAAAGAGATCAAAAGATGAAGAGATCAAAAGATGTCCTCCCGCCCACTCTCCCTTTCTCCAGCGTCTGAATGAAACACATTTGATTGACAGGCATGTGGCATGTGATTGGCAGGATGGATTCACCGAACCGTTCAGCTAAGAAACGTCCTTATTGGTCCAAACCGAGCCAGGACGCTCTACAATCTGAATCTTCATACACAGAAGCAGATCTCCACCACACCTGATACTCTCATTGATAGTGTCCCCCTACACCAGCTGACTGACAGAGATGGCCTTTCTAACGGATCAAATAGACCTCTGAAGAATAAGTCCCGCCTCCGAGGCTCTGGTTCCCTCTCACTTAACACTTTCTCCATCTAGTTTCGACTGGGTTTTTGGGTTGCAGGTGCTGTTAAAATAGCATTAATAATCGTTTACTACTTTAACGGCACCGACAATCCAAAAACCCAGTTGAAACTAGATGGAAAATGTGATGGAAAAGTTCAAAACGTGACGCAGCTTTTCCTTCTCCGCCACCTAGAGTTTGTTATGTATGATCATTCATAAACCCCATTATTCCCCATAGACGTTTGACCGAGGGAACCGGAGCCTCGGAGGCGTCGGCGAGCCATCGGAGAGGCTGCTGTTCATCTTATCTCGATGTACACACACTGTCTGCAGTATAGCCGTTGTGAGGACAGAAATCCACTGTGAACCATTAGTGAGTTGGAAAACCATGTAGTAAACTCATATTGTATTGGAGTGTGCTGCATGAGAAATATCTCGCCAGCCGTTGCACTATGAATCATGTTCTGACAGCTTGGCTGGTATTACACCACCAGTCCAACATCAATAGGAGGCAGGATTCTAACAAGGTTGTGTTACTGCAGACAGCCTAGCAGGGGGCCTGGTGATTGGTCAGAGGGGTAAAGATAGAGATAATGCACACTATAATGCATGCTGTGCAGTAGCATTCGGGTTAGGAGCTAAGGGCCGTATTTGATCTATTTTGGTGTGAAACACATTAAGGCCTTAGTTCAAATTACAAGCGATGAAAGAAATCCACAATATAATACATCATTTTAAGAAACCATACCATATGTATCCATACATTGGTTTCATTTAGGATAAATTAAGATTTAATTGCCAAATCTGGGATATGTACAAAGGAGTGGGAGAGGTTATAAAAGGCCTCACTGAAACAGTTTCACAGTTATCAGAGAATGAATTAATAACTACCTGTAAAAGAAAAGCTGCTGGAAATGTTTGAATTGTTAAAAACAAGGAGGTGCAGCAAACAGAGCAGCAAGAAGCGGCCTGTAGCGCAGCAACGTGGAGCATCCAACACAAACACACTCACTACTGCCATGGTATCTGCTGTCAATGTTAATACTGCCATGGTATCTGCTGTCAATGTTAATACTGCCATGGTATCTGCTGTCAATGTTAATACTGCCATGGTATCTGCTGTCAATGTTAATACTGCCATGGTATCTGCTGTCAATGTTAATACTGCCATGGTATCTGCTGTCAATGTTAATACTGCCATTGTATCTGCTGTTAATGTTAATATTGCCATGGTATCTGCTATCAATGTTAATACTGCCAAGGTATCTGCTGTTAATGTTAATACTGCCATGGTATCTGCTGTCCATGTTAATACTGCCATGGTATCTGCTGTCCATGTTAATACTGCCATGGTTTGGTGGTGTGTGTTGGCTGGTTAGCAGTCTGCTGAGGACTGGGTGTGTGGCTGAATGTTACTGGTGGGCCGACCCAGGCCTGACCTCACAGCCATACAGGTCGGGTCTTATAAAACTGTAGCTAGAGGGACAGGTGGGGTCGGGTCAATGTGAGGCCTCACTTCCATCGATAACGTTCTTCTTTGTTTAATGAACCCCTTTAGTGGCCCCTCAGACCCCCTGCACATCCTGTTAGGGGGCGTCTATGGCCCAGTGGACCATCATGCATTAGGGCCGTCGCCCTGTTTGTTACTCCAGTAGTTCAGAGGAATTCATCCTCTCATGTATGACCCTTTTCTTTAATGCTAATGAACACCATTTTGTGAGCCCATTAATCTCTTATTTCGCCACAATGGGATTCTACGGCAGCAGAGGTAAGCATCTTTCTGCTGTTCCACAGTCATCCAACTCTTCAGCCAGCGAGATCATTAACTAATTTCTCATTGGATTAACAACTCCACTGAGATCGGTTCAATGTCTGAAGAACAGCATAAATGAACAAATTGATATCACCGGATGCTTACGATCCTTGCACGCAGTAAAAACTGGGTGCACTGCATTCTCATGAATAAAAATAGCTAATTAAATGTCTAATTAACTTAACGTTACCATTTTGATCTGTCTAACTCAATTGTATTATGGATCAACATCAATAGTCTTTGTGATAAAACCTTTTAAGAATCGTATAGGTCAACAGATTCATTCAGTCATTTCGTTCCATGAGAGATAAGCGTTAGAATCACCTTCAGAGGGACTCATGGTTCAACACCAGCTGCCCTCGGCAGCACACTCTTATGTAAGCAGAGATATGATTCATATCCTCCCCACACTGTCAACCATTTCGCTTGAGAATAGATTGTTTTATTTTAAAAGTATAAATAATGTCAATATTTTGTTAATTAGTAATTATATGTATATAATGATTCAAATATGCGTCAGGCTGTGTTGATTTTGCCAGGTTCATCATTTAGCAGGATGACTTCTTCACATCGTTCACGCGTTTCCATCCCAGGAGGGTTCACCAGATCACTCTCCCACCACAGAGGAGCAGCCAAGCGTCCAAGGTGAAGAGTGACGCAGCGAGGGAACGCTACGGCCGTTACTCTACCCCGAGGTGAATTATATAAACAGGTCAGGCAGCGGCGGTGATGGACACCACTACCACACCACACACACACACACACACACACACACAAACATGACACACACATATACCATATACAGGACACACACACATATACAAACACACACCACATCTATATGACACACACCTTATCTACAGACACACACACACAGACACACATCAAATATATATATACACACACACACACACACACACACACAACTGTTAATCGTTTTCATTCAGGACAGCAGACACACCAGACCATCCTGGATGTGTTCAACCAGACATCCCTGGTGCAGCCTGGACCAGAGGCTCCTGGTACCAGAGGCTCCTCCTGGTACCAGGAGGCTCCACCTGGTACCAGAGGCTCCTCCTGGTACCAGAGGCCTCTGATCGTCAGACCTTCAGCATCGCCTCGTAGGACTCCGGCTTCATACGTCACGGATGGATTAGCCACGGAGCTAGCTGCTAACGGGATAGCTAGGTGCTAACAGGAGAGCTAGCGTCTGACAGGAGCGCTAGCCGCTAACAAGAGAGCTAGCTGCTAACAGCAGAGCTAGATGCTAACAGGGGAGCTAGCTGTCAGCGGTAGCATCACTTAGCTTAGCCGTCGGAGTCCCGGAGCGACGTGTCGTCGTACGGACCGACCTACGGAGGGTCTAACCGAGGAGCAGGACGGGGTGGTGACGGGGTGCGGAGCCGGCGGAGGAGCACCACCTACCTGTCCGTTAGCGCCCCGCTGACGGCGACCCTGGGGTTGGATGATGATCGTGATGGGCAGTGATGCTGCTGAGCCGCGTTCAACATCCTCCTGAGCCGCCGAGCAGGAGTGGGCGGGACTTCCGCTCACTGAGTGACGAGGGACCCCTGGAAACCGGAAGTCAGGAGGGGAGACCCCCCCCCCGACAGACGGAAGTCAGGAGTAGGGACCCTTTGACAACCGGAAGTCATTAGGAGGGACCCCCTGACAACCGGAAGTCAGAATGGGAAATGTCCCCTTATAAATATTAAACTATATTTATTAGCCATTTAATTTCAGAAATCGTAAAATAAAAATCATCCTACCCAGAGAGTTTATTGATGCCACAATCATTTGAATATCCGTTGATATGATCCAATAACTGATGCAAAATAGCCTATAATGTGGCTATAACACAAACGATCAGCATGTGTTCACAGCCTCATTTTAGGTGACTCTGGAAACAATCCTACAATCCAAGAGGCCATACAATCACAGCTCTGAACATTTAAACTATTTATTTTGTCTATAGTTGGATCTAGTTAAAAATATATATTATATAGTAGCAAAGTAGGCTAATTTGAAATTTATTAGAAATTTATTTGAAATTAGCTTATTTGTTAATTTGATTTTGTGCTAAAGATAATGAGCAGGTTAACAAATGACCCTGAACAATGAGGTGAGAATGAGACGGAATCACAAGTTGGAGAAGCAAGTTTTACTGTCAATCTGTCGTCACCTATCAGGCAGCGTTTCCTGGTCAAACTACAGGGGCAACATCATGAAAAACCTGTCCTCTATAAAAATAAACATGTCCCACGATCCCTTTAGCAGAGTCAATTTATAACCATTCTTTAAGTATTAGTTAGCCATCCGTAAGACCTTAGGAACAGTCCTTTACATCAGATCAGAAAATCAACTTCTTTTGCAAATTACAAAAACGGAAATGTTTGAAAACATGTTAGCACCTCTCGTGATATATTCATACTTTGTCCCCACGGTCATATTGCCATTGATCAAATGTGAATTAAAGTCCAATTAAATATCTGAATTAATTCCACATTGAGACCCCCTGCACAGGCTCCTGCATTAAAACAATGCATTACGCTGTCCTTGTAGTTTCACATGTACAACTTGGGGCCTGCGTCTCATTGTCTAGTGAACGGTGTGACGAGGAAGTGCTGCCACTGACAGAGGGGCCGTCTGCACATGGAACCTTGACGCCCATACAACCATCGTACTGTACCACGACCGCTGGTACAGTACCATCGTACTGTACCATGACCGCTTAACACATGCCCGCAGTTCCTCCATAGGAATGAGCTGAGAGGCTGTCAATCAAAGCACTTCAGTCAAAAAGTCTTCCAGTCTTAAGATATTTATGACATTGACTTGTACCTCAGTACAACCGTTTTAGATTGTGAGCAGAACTTGACTCATTTCAACATATTTAAGTTATAAAACATGTTTGCATTTACCAGATCTCTAAAACCTAATTCCAATTCCACATCCCTGTGATGATATATTGTCTCTCTTCCAGAAGATAAACAAGCAGAAAGCTGCTTCATCACAACACTAGAAAGAAACCAGATGATCTACCGCCAACATTAACCTCATCTATAGAATATTGCTTAGAGGAGAGCCAAACCCCGACCCTGCCTTTAAAGGGTTGGGTTTGGCTCTGCCTTAGGTCTGTACCTGCACCTTTTCCACAGCAGCTTTGAACAAAAGCATCACTTCAGGGTTGGACAGATCTGAGGAGCATCCACCTTTTAAATAACCACGTTGGTGATGGTTTTATCAGTCATCATACATACTTTCAAATAATGTAGAGAAGCGTTAGCTGCAGTGAGAACAGTGCGTGATACATAGTGCAGTATTAATCACCATCTATCCAAGTATCAATCCATTTCTGTAAGCTATTGGAAGTTGTGTAATGGTAACCCCTTCTGCATTCAATCCACCCGGGTCGTTGTCTTCCTTTATGACTAATCACTCAATGAAAGGATTGAATATTGTTCCAAAGTTCAAGCTCTGCTTGAAGCAGTAAAGAGCAAAAAGTAAAGAATGATGAATCATGCGGATGTGACCCTTTGCACTAAATTAAAACAATTATCTATTCTGCTAATTTTCACTACTATAAGCATGTAACCAAAATCTGACATGTATATTTACATAAAACTAATGCTATCTGACAATTGTACAATATATCTTTCAAACTAGTGCTGATGTTCAAATGTGATTTAACACCCTAAACCAATGATTTGTTTTTGGGCCCAAACTAATTCAATGAAAAGCAAGATGATCTCTGATCCTCAGATAGGCAGATCCTATTCTACTGTCTGACTGAGGTCACCAACTATTCATTGGCAGCTGGAATTTTCTATGGACTGTAATGTTAAGAGATTGATGAGAAGATGATCTGCTGAAAGCATTGCCATTAACATCATTAGAATTGAGGTAAAGAAGTCCACTATAAAACAACCTTCTACATATATTAATTTGTGCACATCAAAACTAGCCAGCAAGCCTGATCCATAGATACATATCGATATAGATCTAGATATATAGAAGCTGGATTCTGCTCTGTGCAGAGTCAACACGACAGGAGGCTGAAAAGGAGCCCTTTGCTCTACAGAGACCCTCGTGTTACAGAAGGTTCTACCGTCCGTTCAGACCCTCGTGTTACAGAGGCTCCTTCCGTCGGTTCAGACCCCCGTGTTACAGAGGCTCCTTCCGTCGGTTCAAACCCCCGTGTTACAGAGGCTCCTACCGTCCGTTCAGACCCCCGTGTTACAGAGGCTCCTACCGTCCGTTCAGACCCCGTGTTACAGAGGCTCCTACCGTCCGTTCAGACCCCGTGTTACAGAGGCTCCTACCGTCCGTTCAGACCCCCGTGTTACAGAGGCTCCTACCGTCCGTTCAGACCCCCGTGTTACAGAGGCTCCTACCGTCCGTTCAGACCCCCGTGTTACAGAGGCTCCTACCGTCCGTTCAGACCCCGTGTTACAGAGGCTCCTACCGTCCGTTCAGACCCCGTGTTACAGAGGCTCCTACCGTCCGTTCAGACCCCGTGTTACAGAGGCTCCTACCGTCCGTTCAGACCCCCGTGTTACAGAGTGTTACCGTCCACAGGAGAGCCCAGAAAGAATGAAGGAAGGAAAAATATATATATATATCATTCTGCACACGTAGAACCAATCCCATGTCAGAAGAACACGCCCCATGGACGCCTCTCTCTCAGACACTGACTCTATCCCAACGGTTAACGGACCATCGAGTGTCTGATGGCTCCGCCTCTCCAGGGCTGGGCAGGGAGGAGCCAGGTGGGGCAGGGGAGGAGCCAGGTGGGGCGGGGGAGGAGCCAGGTGGGGCAGGGAGGAGGAGCCAGGTGGGGCGGGGAGGAGGAGCCAGGTGGGGCGGGGAGGAGGAGCCAGGTGTGGCGGGGGAGGGGCCAGGTGGACCAGGGAGGAGGAGCCAGGTGGGGCAGGGGACGGGCCAGGTGGGGCGGGGGGGGGGGAGCCAGGAGAGGAGGAGCCAGGTGGTCCAGGGGAGGGGCCAGGTGGGGCGGGGGAGGGGCCAGGTGGGGCGGGGGAGGGGCCAGGTGGGGCGGGGGAGGGGCCAAGTGGGGCGGGGGAGGGGCCAGGTGGGGCGGGGGAGGGGCCCGGGTCACTCATGGACGTCCCAGATCTCGGAGAGCAGCGGGGGCAGCTTCTTGTCCTGCAGCCGCAGGGCGAACACCTGCTCAGAGTGCACGGAGCTCAGCGTCCGCAGGCTCACCAGCTTCATCAGCATGCGGGGGAACATCAGGTGGTCCTGGGAGCCAATCAGAGGACAGGCTTTACTAAACAACAAGTCCTTATAGATGATTCTGTGACTGACTGAGTGTGTGTGTGTGTGTGTGTGTGTGTGTGTGTGTGTGTGTGTGTGTGTGTGTGTGTGTGTGTGTGTGTGTGTGTGTGTGTGTGTGTGTGTGTGTGTGTGTGTGTGTGTGTGTGTGTGTGTGTTTTCTCATCGATGTCCTCTGTGCGGAGAACACAAACAGCACAGACGGTGCGTCTCTGAGGTCACTGCTCTGTTGTTGAGAGCGTTCCCTCGCTGCGCTGGGAGCAGCTGACCCAGCGGCCGCTCCGAGGTCAGGCTGACGGGCTGGGCCGCGGCCAGGGGTCAGAGTCCGACGCTCTGACAGAGTCTGACGCTCTGACAGAGTCTGGCGCTCTGACAGAGTCTGGCGCTGACTCACATTTGGTCGCTTGATGGAGATGTAGGCGCGCAGGGCGTCGACGTAGGGCTGCTGCAGCCGCTCCACCAGGTCATGGTCCTGCACGTTGGGCCGGTCTGGGGAGAACAGGAAGGGTTAGGATCATCATAATAACAATTTAATGAAGTTGCATGCAACCAAGACAGGGTCCTACAGTATGAAGCGTATGGCAGCCTGGCCAGATAAACTCTGGGTTAACTCTGGGTTAACTCTGGGTAAACTCTGGGTAAACTCTGGGTTAACTCTGGGTTAACTCTGGGTAAACTCTGGGTAAACTCTGGGTAAACTCTGGGTAAACTCTGGGTAAACTCTGGGTAAACTCTGGAGGGACGGATTGGGCCTTTTGCATTCTCACGTACCTGGGTACTCTGGGTAACAATTGAATACCTATTCAATACTTTTTTAATACCCTTATTATCCTTGAAACCAGTTGTGCAGCTCTGTTGCAGAACAGTCTGTTCAGCATTGGCAGTGTGTTAATCTAATGTCATCAGGACTGAGGAGTCGTTCCTGCGCTGACCTGCAGAGAAGATGTTGATGGCGATGAGCAGGGCGTACTCTGCCTCGTCCAGGTGGAGGTCATTCATCCCTTTGGAGAACTCAAAGATGGGGTTGATGAACTCAAACTGCAGCCCTGCAGTGGCAAGAGGTCAACGAGACAAGAGAGAGAAACAGCATGTTAATCATAACCCTGATAGTTATACTAAATATTGATTTAAAAACATAATCTCTGTAATACTATTACTGTGTACGACTATTACCAACTCCTTGCCCAGTCAATGTTGTTTTAAATGTCTATATCTGTCTGTTGTTCAGGGCAGGGTACCTGCTGTCTGTCTGTCTCTGTGTCTGTGCTTCAGGACAGGGTACCTGCTGTCTGTCTGTCTGTGCTTCAGGACAGGGTACCTGCTGTCTGTCTGTCTGTGCTTCAGGACAGGGTACCTGCTGTCTGTCTGTCTGTTGTTCAGGACAGGGTACCTGTGTCTGTCTGTGTGTCTGTGCTTCAGGACAGGGTACCTGCTGTCTGTCTGTGTGTCTGTGCTTCAGGACAGGGTACCTGCTGTCTGTCTGTGCTTCAGGACAGGGTACCTGCTGTCTGTGTCTGTGCTTCAGGACAGGGTACCTGCTGTCTGTCTGTGTGTCTGTGGTTCAGGACAGGGTACCTGCTGTCTGTCTGTCTGTCTGTGGTTCAGGACAGGGTACCTGCTGTCTGTCTGTGGTTCAGGACAGGGTACCTGCTGTCTGTCTGTCTGTCTGTGGTTCAGGACAGGGTACCTGCTGTCTGTCTGTGTCTGTGCTTCAGGACAGGGTACCTGCTGTCTGTCTGTGTCTGTGCTTCAGGACAGGGTACCTGCTGCCTGTCTGTCTGTCTGTGCTTCAGGACAGGGTACCTGCTGCCTGTCTGTCTGTCTGTGGTTCAGGACAGGGTACCTGCTGTCTGTCTGTGTCTGTGCTTCAGGACAGGGTACCTGCTGTCTGTCTGTGTCTGTGCTTCAGGACAGGGTACCTGCTGTCTGTCTGTGCTTCAGGACAGGGTACCTGCTGCCTGTCTGTCTGTCTGTGGTTCAGGACAGGGTACCTGCTGTCTGTCTGTGTCTGTGCTTCAGGACAGGGTACCTGCTGTCTGTCTGTGCTTCAGGACAGGGTACCTGCTGTCTGTGTCTGTGCTTCAGGACAGGGTACCTGCTGTCTGTGTCTGTGCTTCAGGACAGGGTACCTGCTGTCTGTCTGTGTCTGTGCTTCAGGACAGGGTACCTGCTGTCTGTCTGTGTGTCTGTGCTTCAGGACAGGGTACCTGCTGTCTGTCTGTGGTTCAGGACAGGGTACCTGCTGTCTGTGTCTGTGCTTCAGGACAGGGTACCTGCTGTCTGTCTGTGTGTCTGTGGTTCAGGACAGGGTACCTGCTGTCTGTCTGTCTGTCTGTGGTTCAGGACAGGGTACCTGCTGTCTGTCTGTCTGTCTGTGGTTCAGGACAGGGTACCTGCTGTCTGTCTGTCTGTCTGTGGTTCAGGACAGGGTACCTGCTGTCTGTGTCTGTGCTTCAGGACAGGGTACCTGCTGTCTGTCTGTGTCTGTGCTTCAGGACAGGGTACCTGCTGTCTGTCTGTGTCTGTGCTTCAGGACAGGGTACCTGCTGCCTGTCTGTCTGTCTGTGCTTCAGGACAGGGTACCTGCTGCCTGTCTGTCTGTCTGTGGTTCAGGACAGGGTACCTGCTGTCTGTCTGTGTCTGTGCTTCAGGACAGGGTACCTGCTGTCTGTCTGTGTCTGTGCTTCAGGACAGGGTACCTGCTGTCTGTCTGTGCTTCAGGACAGGGTACCTGCTGCCTGTCTGTCTGTCTGTGGTTCAGGACAGGGTACCTGCTGTCTGTCTGTGTCTGTGCTTCAGGACAGGGTACCTGCTGTCTGTCTGTGCTTCAGGACAGGGTACCTGCTGTCTGTGTCTGTGCTTCAGGACAGGGTACCTGCTGTCTGTCTGTGTCTGTGCTTCAGGACAGGGTACCTGCTGTCTGTCTGTGCTTCAGGACAGGGTACCTGCTGTCTGTGTCTGTGCTTCAGGACAGGGTACCTGCTGTCTGTCTGTGGTTCAGGACAGGGTACCTGCTGTCTGTCTGTGTCTGTGCTTCAGGACAGGGTACCTGCTGTCTGTCTGTCTGTCTGTGGTTCAGGACAGGGTACCTGCTGTCTGTCTGTGTCTGTGGTTCAGGACAGGGTACCTGCTGTCTGTGTCTGTGCTTCAGGACAGGGTACCTGCTGTCTGTCTGTGGTTCAGGACAGGGTACCTACTGTCTGTCTGTCTGTGGTTCAGGACGGGTTACCTGCTGTCTGTCTGTCTGTGTGTCTGTGGTTCAGGACAGGGTACCTGCTGTCTGTCTGTCTGTGCTTCAGGACAGGGTACCTGCTTTGGCGAAGTCCTCCTTGTTGTAGCTGAAGTCCTTGAGGAAGGTGATACTCTCGATGGCGGGGTTGTAGCGCCGAGACGTCTCCAGCAGCATGATCTGTGGGTGGGAGGCACAGCTCTTAGTGACCGACTACCCAGAGACACTAAGCTTTGGTCCACGGGACTATTAGCATACTTGTGCAGTCAGAGACTGGGTCGAGGGGCAGATATGAAGACCTTGAGAGTTGGAGCAACATGCTTGGAACAACATGAGTAGCTCCATTGGGTTTTCATTCATTCATACTGTATGTTATCTAGGTTCATTTTAGTGATAACACTACTGAAATCACTGTAGACCGGCATTAACTACAGATGTGTCCAGGTGATCCTACACTATGAGCAGGTTGAGATGTTACACATTGGGACCTAAACATCAGCTGTATAAAGTATATATAGTACAGTGTGTGTATGAGGAGGAGGTGCCGGGGGACGGACCTCGATGGTGGAGGTCTTCAGCAGGGCGATCTGGTCCTCTCTGGTCAGCTCCAGGAAGCCGGGGAGCTGCTTGGCAAAGTCCACGATCTCCTGGACCGACATGATGGCCAGCTCCGTGAAGTGGGCGAAGCGCTGCTGCCGCACCTCTCTGTTCTGAGGGTCCTGGCTCAGGGGCCAGGGCTACACACACACACACACACACACACACACACACACACACACACACACACACACACACACACACACACACACACACACACACACACACACACACACACACACACACACACACACACACACACACACAATAACTTAGTGAGCACGTTGAATGTTGTAATGTGACGCTACGGTAGGCCTTGGCTTCATGGCTGTCCTGAGCTGCTTCATAGAAGCTCATCGTATGAAGCTACGTACTTCTGAAGTGTATCACTACATGATGTCTACTTGATTAGTTTCATCCGAGATATGGACACTCCTAAATAAAAAGATAATTCCTACAACAACAATAAATCTTGTAGATATGCTGTGAACCCTGAGGCCCTCACGGTGACTTTGGGCCGGTCGATGAAGGACCTCTTGTTGCACTGCTTCTGCATGGCCACCAGCTTGTCGATCATGGCCTGCTGCTCGGGGCCCAGGCTGAGCAGCTCCGGGGGCGGCGTGGGCGTGGCCACCGACGAGGTGCGCGCCGAGTCGTCCTCGTGCTGCTTCTTCATCTTCTTCAACCTGATCTGCTCCTCCGACAGGACGCCTGCAGCCAGGGAGAACAACACCGGAGTCAACCACCTGCCTCTCTGTACCATGCTTTCTGAACATTCAGCTACAAGTACCGTCCCAACATGACAGTACTCTGAGAATAACCAGGGGTAAATGGAATGCATTCCTCCAGCGCTGTTCTAACCAGCGTTCACATTCACCCATTCATGCACACATTCACACACCGACGGCGGAGTTGACCACACAGGGCCACAGCCAGCGGGTCAGGAGCAGTCAGGGTGAGGTGTTTCACTCAGGGACACCTCGACACCTCAGCTAGAAAGAGGCGGGGATCGAACCAGCAACCTTCAGGTTACCAGCCGACCCGCTCTACCTCCTGAGCCACATGCCGCCCTGTTCATCTGAACCACAGCCGACAGGACACAGACCAGTGCCCCCGTCTCTCAGACCCTCACACTGCTCCAGCCCCTCAGACACTCACACTGCTCCAGCCCCTCAGACACTCACACTGCTCCAGCCCCTCAGACACTCACACTGCTCCAGCCTCCCAGCCCCTCACACTGCTCCAGCCCCTCAGACACTCAAGGCCGCAGTATACTCGCCGTTCCCAAGTTGTCGCGTGACAATGTGACGTCAAAATGACGTAGATCTCGCCGGCGGGACAGGATTTAAGCCCTGTCGCGCACCACTCTTTTTTTTTCAGTGGCGTGCGACAAAGCGGAAGCACAAGACGGAACATTTCGAAGGCGGAATTGATGGAGAGTGTGGATCCACAGGTGCATGACCAGCTGAAACAAAAGCTGTTACAGACTATGTTAGAGCACACCCAGCAGCACCCACGAAGAATGTGTGAACGTTGATGCACATTTAAATGCGCGTTATTGTTAAGGTTTTAGTTTGTTTTATTGTTTCTTTCTTTATATTTTCAATTTTATTGCGTGGTGTGTGTATATATATATTAGTGATGGGCCGTTATCGGCGTTAATGTGCTGCTTTAACGCGAGACGCTTAGCGGGCGATAAAAAAAAATATTGCCGTTAATCTATTCTCAAAGTTGAACTAACCAGAAGCTGAGTGTTTAATAAAATATAATGTCCATAATCGCGCCATATGCTGGAGACAATGTAGCAATGATAATAGAAACAACTTGGGTGAGCGATGACACGTTTTGGGTTGATCGTGACATCAGAGCGTCAAAATAATTGGTGTTGTTGTTATAATAATCCAAATCTTCCTCCGAGCTGCCCGCCTTGGTACGGCGGTAGGCGGACGCGTACCAGCCGTCTGCCGTCAACGCCGCCGCGACGCGCACCGGAGACGAGCGTCCCGTGGACGAGCGTCCCGTGGACCTGTAGAGAGAGCGCGTCCCGGCGCCGTTATATTTTCCCGCGCTTGAGTTTGTGATGCATTTTGGAAACAGGAGATGAGCCCCTGGTCTAATGCGCCACCTGGCTTGAGAAACCCATTCTCAAAGACTTACTTTTAGTTATTATTTAGGTAGCACACACATATTATGAATGCCTTCGGCAGAATTGAAATGAGCCATTTTAATCTAGATTAATCTAGATTAATTCCAAGATTTAAAAAATTAATCTATGCCCACCACTAATATATATATATAAACATCCATAGGATCCAATATCGTCGCCGACATTGACTGTGACATCATTGCTGCTGCCAGCTCTGCCATTGTTTACGTTTTATTCTTCTTCTAGTGCGTGGAAATAGTAAAAAGTCGGTAGCCTTTCCTCAGTGGCGACACCTCTGTTCAGGAGAAGACTGCAAATAGTGTCGCGGCCGCCAGCGCGAGTATAAATAGTCACGGCGCTCCCGTGACGTCACAATGTCACGCGACAACTTGGGAACGGCGAGTATACTGCGGCCTTCACACTGCTCCAGTCCCTCAGACACTCACACTGCTCCAGCCCCTCAGACACTCACTGCTCCAGCCTCCCAGACCCTCACACTGCTCCAGCCCCTCAGACACTCACACTGCTCCAGCCTCTCAGCCTCTCAGACTCACACTGCTCCAGCATGCCCGCCTCTCTGCACTTGCGGAGGCGGCACTGCTGGCACTTGCGCCGCATGTACATGTCCATCTCGCAGCGGCCGCTGCTCTTGCAGGCGTACTGCGCGCCCTTGATGACGCTGCGCCGGAAGAAGCCCTTGCAGCCCTCGCAGCTCAGCACGTTGTAGTGGAAGCCCGACGCCTTGTCTCCACACACGCTGCACACCTCGTTGCCCAGCATCTTGGGGGCGGGCCCCTTCTTCCTCTTCACTGCCGGCTGCCCGTCTGAGGAGGAATAGGAAGGGGAGGGATGAGTGGTGGCTTTGGAGAAGCCAACCAGACCTCTTCACTGTGCATGTGTTAAAGGAGGATGTGTCAATACAGGCGTACACACTGGAGTGTAGTGATCTGGGATGCACACATATATAGTCTATGTCTTTAAAAAAGAAAAGGGTGGTTTGACGCAGCAAAGCTAAACCTGAGTTTGATCAGAGTGGAGCTTTGAAGAGGTTTGTATGCAACCACTTTGCTGAACTAAAATGGGGTACTGGACTGGAATATCACAATGTATCTTTGGATTTCTTTTGGTGGCGATAGGGCTGCCGACCTTTTTTATTATAATTGTCTGAGCGGCAGTGACCAGCGGTCATGGCAAACTAAATAACCCTCACCACCGCCGTCAGCCCAAGTTTACTGCGTCAGACTCCTCCTCCCCAGCTCTCTGAGTTCACACTGCGGGAGGAGAGAGCAACGCTTGGGCTGGTTCATTATCCTCACAGCAAGGGAAATGCCTACTTGTTGCTTTTCCTTCGTAACATATTTTAAATCCCCAATTTGAAAACATTCTAATGTTAGCAGTGAACACATCACAAACAATGACTCTATAATGCTTATAAAAGCCTCAAGGTGTAATTTGCTAATTCAAATATATTACCAACTGAACTGGAATGCCGTTTTTTCTGTCCGAGAAGCTTTAGTGGTGGAAGGGGAGGTTTCTGCAGTTCACCTGAGCGGCGAGGTGACCTCTCCACACCTTTGTGACCTTCCAATCAGAACAGGCCGGCTATTAGCCCACATTCACTGGGATTCATTACAGAGCCGAGTTGCTTGCACATTGCTCTGAAGGATCAGAGCAATGTGTACTTCAGAACATGTACAGTACCTGTGACTTACAGGACATAAACGTCATAGACCTTTATTGTTATCCAAGGGCAACCAAGTTAATTGTAAGTCGCTTTGGATAAAAGCGTCTTCTAAATGCCCTAAATGGAAATGTAAGTTGTTCTTTTTGGCATCTCGTAATTTGGTCAGAAATATTTTGATAACCATTTAAGTACGGTCGACTTTGACTCAAGAATATTGAGGACATTGTTTGTCTTTTGCTGTTATGATTATGAAGCATATTTATTTGCTTCTTAATTTTATAATGTGCTTTAACTTTCCAATGTGTGATCGATTGTGTTTCAACAATCACCACATATTCCTGTAGGGTGCGTTCTTACTACATAATTAATGGACTTCAACCACAGGTATTCACATGCCCATACTGCCTGTATGTCCTCCATCAGGTCCTCAACACACCTGAGTGGACGGCGCCGTCCCCGGCCGTCGGGTCCAGCTTCATGTCTCCGTGTTCTGCGGGCAGCGGGCTGCTCATCTCCCCCAGCGACGAGCCGTCATGGGAGGGCAGGTCCTCGGCCCGCGGTGGGCTGCCTAACATGACGCCATGGCTCCTGGCCCCGTCGCCCTCTCCACGCTCCTCCACCAAGCAGGCCGGCTGCCACGGACCTGGGGTTCTGTCAAACACCTTCCTCTCACCTGGGAGGGGGGAGGGGAGGGAGGAGAGGAAAGAGGGGGAGGAGAGGAGAGAGACAGAGAGGGGAGGAGAAGAGGAAAGAAGGGGAGGAGAGGAGAGAGGAGAGGAGAGGAGAGGAGAGGAGAGGAGAGGAGAGAGAGACGGAGAGGGGAGGAGAGGAGAGAGACGGAGAGGAGAGGAGAGAGGGGGAGAGGAGAGGAGAGGTAAGAAGGAGAGAGAGGACGGAGAGAGACGGAGAGGGGAGGGGAGGAGAGGAGAGGAGAGCCGTTAGTCAGACTCCACCACTCCCAGTGGTGGAGAGTTAATGCAAACCAATGTGAGAGCTGCTTGTACCATGACCAACATCTGGGATATCAGTCGCAGACAGCGTGGACATCTTCTTCACAGAAGCTTGTCATTACGGAATCAACGTCCACCTGCACCATAAAGATATCTATAGATACAGATGAAGATATCAGAATCAATATAAACATGTCCTGGGAATGATGCAAGCCCATGATCCTACAGGTCACTGGGAGGGGGGACCCTCTGAAACTAACACGTCACAGGGGGAGGAACTGAAGTCTACCAGATGTTTGGTGACTTGTGTTGTGTGAGGTCTCCATTAAATACATTTCTGCAGGGAAGAGCCTTTCCCCCTTGGAGCCTGACAATGAAAAGAGTCCCACTACCACCAAGTTAAAAAACTAAAAGCAGAACGGGCCCTCACACATCGGGGATCATTAATGGATCCCAAATGTAGTTTGAAATATCATTTGACGAAAAATAGAATTCTTCTGTATTACAAATGTATAGTACAATATGCACAGCCAACATTGTACAGTGTTTCCCACAGACCAGGTAGCAATGTGTGGTGCCCCCCTGCAGGGTTGGCAACTTTTAGCAGCAATTTAGCGCTTGTCCAAAGCAACGAGAGATCTAACGGGTATTTTTCTTTTTTTGGCGTGACATTTGTTGTGAGAGCGTGAGATATTTATACTTAAAAATCGTGTTCAAATAAAAAAAAGCGGAATCAATTTGTGGCGCTCGTTGTTGAATCTGTGGCGCTGCGCCACACTTTGGTCTATGTATAACACTGTTCTATGTTCTCAGTTCCAAGTCTGCTTCAAAGAAACCGAGGAAATCCACCTCACTTAAAAGCAGAAATGAAACCAGTCATGTGAATGAGTGGTATAGCGCTCTATTTATGGACTGTGGTTTTGTGCATACTAGTGCAAGACTTAAAGACATTTTGAAAAATGATATTCTTCCTCAATAATATTTTAGAAGACAGACAGAACCGAATCCTGGACCAAAAACCACCTGGCAACATAGTGATTTAGAACAAAAGGATCTGGTATTATCGGTGGAACTTTAAGCATTAAAAGTTAAGGCCAACTGTATTATAACCCTAAATTAGACAGATATTAGAAACGGCACTGGACACATGCAGTTGCATCTTCTGCTAAATCTTGTCATTTATTTCTACTGTTCCAATGTGTGTGTGTGGGTTTAGCTTCAGTTGCAGTTGTGATGCGTTTTGGTTAAAATAGTTTGATAGTATTATGAGACATTTTTAAGTGCAAAAACATATTTATTGGCCAATACAGCATCCATCAAAAACAAGATTTAAATAGTCATGGTTCACAAATCGGAGACAATTATTATTATTATTATTATTAATATAATAATAATTATTATTATATTGACAATTATTAATATTATTTTAAATCCTAAAATATTCTGTACCGTGGATAACATAGATGGAGATCGGAGGCACAATCATTTTGGAGCTCCAGCCAGCCAGCAGAAAGCCAATAACAACATATTGATCCTAATACCCAGACAGCGATCCCCTTGGACACCGCTGGTTCAACACTTCATTCATACATCAGACATCACGTATGACTAGACTCACCTCAGCACTGAGTGTTATAACGGGATCTCCATCTCCTCTGCTCCTCTGAGTATCTGAGCTAAAGGCCAGAGGCTCCAGGAGCCCACTGAGGACAGACGTCCAGCTCTAGATGGTTCCGCTGATAGTCAGTATCATAGAGCAGGAGGGAGCAGAGTGCTGAGCGGGCTGACGCGGCCCTACGAGGAACGGGGGGGGGGGGGGGGGGGGGGGGGGTGAAGGAACAGGTTACTCTAGGTCGTCTGAGCGCTCTGAAACCCCCACAGGGCGCTCCACTCTTTCCTGTTTTCAGTAACTAGGCAGCCATCTCTTGGAGAGCAAACAGCCTGCTGCAGACGGAGGAGCACTCTGTGGTTCCTCCTCAACCCCGCGGTTCCTCCTCAACCCCGCGGTCCCTCCTCAACCCCGCGGTCCCTCCTCAACCCCACAGTCCCTCCTCAACCCCACAGTCCCTCCTCAACCCCACAGTCCCTCCTCCTCAACCCCGCGGCCCCTCCTCCACAACGCGCCCGGCGGCAGAGTAGGGTCCCAGCTCACTCAAGCATGGGCAGCATTACGGTTTCCATTAACGGGTTTAGACGAGTTATCACAAACTAATGCATAAATCAGACGTGTTGTTGGTTTTCATTACAGAGAAGCAGTAGAAGTGTGGGCGGTCTGGACCCCAACAAGAGGGAGACCTCGTTCAGAGAGCGGGATGCGTTGGATGCAGAGTGCAGCTGTGGATCCAGCAGATTGCATCACCCTCTTCAGTCTCTGACTCAGTGACCTCAGGGAGGAGAGGGGACGAGGCCTTATGTTCTGACGATTACAACTCTAGATTACAAACTCATGTGGCTAACTGGGAGAATAGTGATCTTTTTAGTTTGAACTACAAATAAGAAGGCAGAAGTTGCAACTATCAATGAAACAAACCTGAAGTAATGCCATGTATCATCCTATCGTATTTCAATCGTTATCCAAATATTATCTTACAGCGTTTAACACGATAACACGACTTGACTGTCTGTTGTTAGAAGGTCTGACTGTAGTGACCTAAGGTAACCGCTGCCTCCGTCCAACGTTCATTTGAACAAATCTGATCACTCATTTACCTCTGGATTATTTCATCCGCTGACAATGATAGTGTCACAATGTTGTTGAGTTCTAAACAAAATTGTAATAACCTTAATAATGTTGTCATCACTTAAGGCAAGACATGTTAATGCATTGAAGCTATTTGACTAAAAAAAAGACTAAAAAGAGTGTCCTTGTTGTAGTGAATCTAAATAAACTCAAAGTAAAACTCAGAAGGAAGTACTAAGCAGAGCTGGTGGGAATCAGATGCTCTCAGGATGCTGTCCCTCTGACAAGACAGAAATTATGCAAAGAATGAAAGGAGAATTACTAACTCATTAGTTTCAGGTTCAAAGGGCACAGTTTGAGTGTTTAAAACGTGGGAAGACATTCAGCATCAGAGGATTAAACAGAACAACATCCACCATGTCGCAATTATTCATATGACAGGATGGGTGGGGGGCTGCTGTTCTGCTTATCAACCACTAACCCTAACTAACCCCAAGTACTAACCCTAACCACTAAGCCTAACTGACCCCAAGTACTAACCCTAATATAACTATTGCATACACCTTCTCTATAAGGTGGAGTCATTTCGGTTTATCAGAGGTGTATTAAGGCCAACTTCACTTCAGTTTGACTCCCGTTTAGCGAAGGAGGAAGACTGTCCACCGCCTCAAGACTTAATATAAATATAATATGATGTAACATACTGTAACATAACAGTGAGTCCACCGCCTCAATAATATAACATAATATTATAAAATAAAATATAATATAATATAATATAATACAACAGTGAGTCCACAGAGAACCTTCTGGACTCCTTACGGAGGATGTCTCAGTCTTAAACCCACTACAGGTCAGCTACAGCCCTGATACTGGTTGTGTTGGCGTTAGCCGAACCAGTTAGCATGAGGCTAACTCCCAGCAGGGGGTCAACACTCAACAGGTCAGTAGAACCTAAACCAGTAAAGACGGTCAGCTTTCATACTGGGAGACGTCCTCCTCCCAGTTCAACACTTTACTGGTCGGCCAGCAGCGTTAGCCGAACCCGTTAGCATGTGGCTAACTCCCAGCAGGGGGTCAACAGCTAAACTCGACCAGTAGAGAGAAACCAGTACAGACTGTCAGCCTTCATACTGGGAGACGTCCTCCCAGTTCAACCCTTTACTTGTCAACTAGCGATAAGAGACTTGTTGTGTTGGCGTTAGCCGATTAGCATGTGGCTAACTCCCAGCAGGGAGTGGGAGACTAAACCAGTACGGACCCCGTGTGTCAGCCTTCATACTGGGAGGACGTCTCCCAGTTCAACCCCTCGATGGTCTTACTGGTCGACCAGTAGCGTTAGCCGAGGTGTTTTATGTCTCTGCGGACCGGACTCCACACTGACGGCTCCTCACGTCACTAACTACACAACTAAACAACTAACTACACGCCTCACGCCCCGTCTCCAGGGTTACCGGTCCTTCACTCACCCGGGGGGGGTCTGGACCGCCGGGCCGAGGGGGCTTCAGGGGTCCGTGGGTCGGTTCGTCTGCGGGCGCTGAGTCCAGCGGAGCTACATGCTAACAGCTAACGGCTAACGGCTAGCTGCTGGCTCGGACGGTCACGTGACCGCAGAGGAGGCGGAGCTACATGCTAACCGCTAACGGCTATTACGGTTGCCAGATTGGGCGGGAAATCTGGCAACACAGCGGGGAGCAGGGAGCCGGAAGTATAAAACAAAGACGCAGAACTGAACAACTAATACTTTTAAACTCAGCTTTAAGTCTCTTTCTCGGCTTGATAATCATCTGTTTTGTATTCCACACACTGAGCGGGTTGGTCCGTGTTCAGAGTGACACTCGGAGCTGCCGTCTATGATGTGTCGTATACTCTGAGTCCCTCCCTGCGGGTGTGCAGGGGGACAGGTGACGGGGTGATGTGGACAGGTGACGGGGTGATGTGGACAGGTGACGGGGTGATGTGGACAGGTGACGTGATGTGGACAGGTGACGTGGTGGTGTGGACAGGTGACGTGGTGATGTGGACAGGTGACGTGGTGATGTGGACAGGTGACGTGATGTGGACAGGTGACGTGGTGGTGTGGACAGGTGACGTGGTGATGTGGACAGGTGACGTGGTGATGTGGACAGGTGACGCGGAGATGTGGACAGGTGACGTGGTGGTGTGGACAGGTGACGTGGTGATGTGGACAGGTGTGTGTTCGCAGTGGTCTGTCAGCGGCACCCCAGTCCATGGGACTGGTCTGACTGGTCAGGGAGGGGGGTGCTGCTCACCAGATCTAGCGCCCTTTCGCACTAAAGGTCTAAACGAGGTGGATAACTCTGTTCTCCAGGCTGGGTTACCAGGGAGAATCATCAGCAACATGCACATAGAATACAAACGATATAAAATACCACAGTGAACGAAAATCTAAAATAGTTCATTTAAATCTGGATGAAACCCAGCCAGCAGAAAGCCAAAACATAAAATAAAATCTCTGAAAAACGCTTGTGTTAGTAATGCATATAACGTGTACATACTTTAGTTTCACCAGTCTTTCAATAGAAGGGGAAGTTAATATATTGTAATATTGTAATGTCTCCTCATGGCCGCTGGGTGTCGCTCTGACCGGCAGTGAACTAAAGAGACGACTGATGGAAGAAGAACAACAGGAAGTAAACACCGTTCAAACAACACACGCCTCCATCAGCTCATCGCTTGAAGCCCTTCGATGTTCCTGTGATCGATCAGGTCCTGATTAAAGTGATCATGCCGGTTATCTGTGCAGCTATCGGCTGCAACAACAAGTTCGTCAAAGGCTCCGAAATCCGGTTCTATCGGTGAGTTATGAGACGCGTTCCGTAGGGCGGAATACTCCCTTTAATACTTTAATATATGGTCCAAATATTTGGTAATAGGTTGGTTTTTCCCTTGTCTTTCAAACATATCCTATCATTTAGCCTTTCTATGAATGTTTCTTATTTAATGTGTGTTTTGCTTCTAGCTTGCTGGTAGTTTCATGATCTAAAGCCACTTCAGGCTTCACACCTCCTTCTTTAGGAGGAATGACTTCTCTAATATCAGGTCATAGGTCACTAGGTCACCAGATCACAGGTCACCAGGTCACCAGGTCACAGGCCTAGCGTCATCACATGTCTGACCTCTGTGGGATCCTCTGTGATCAGTACCGGGTCTGTACCAGAGCCTGGATCCCACGGAGGATGGACATGTGATGACAACAGGCCTGTGACCTGATATTAGAGAAGTCCTTCCTCCTAAAACAGAAGAGGTGAAGCCTGAGACTAAAGTGGTTAGATCAGAACCCTGTCTCACACTGTGTGATGAGCTTTGATGGTTCACAAAGTGCTCAGTTTCTACTAATAATAATGAATGGCTACTGATGTATATCTGTTCATGCTCTCCAGGACGGTTGGGAAACCTTTAGTCCGTTTGAATAATCCCGTACACCGTATAGTCATCGTGTATTTCTCCACTGACAGGTTCCCCCTTAGCAAACCGCAGCTGGCCAACCAATGGGTGCACAGCCTGGGGATGAAGAACTTCGTCCCCACGGCCAACACCTGCCTCTGCTCGGAGCACTTTCGGCCCGACTGCTTCCGGGACTACAACGGGAAGCAGTTCCTCAGGGAGGACGCGGTGCCCACCATCTTCACCAGCGGACAGGACTCCACCAAGGTCTGAGTCCACACCTTAGTGCAATGAATCACTAATTAAGAAGAGCCACAGGGATTGTACTCTCCTGATGCATTCTGACTGAAGAAGCACCGTGGCCAGTAATGGCTTATATATCAACTTGTTAAATCAACTTTTAATATTAACTTGTTGTATCAACTTGTTGTATCACCTTGTTATCTAACTTGTTGTATCAACTTGTTATCTAACTTGTTCTATTGACTTGTTATTTACCTGTTGTTATTTACCTTGTTGTTTACCTGTTGTTGTTTACCTTGTTATTTTGGTGCGTGTCTGTTTAGTCTCTGCAGATCGAGTTGCGGAAGAGGGGGGTGGTAACCAAGGACACTAATCCAGCAGCGCGACCGGGAACGCAAACAGGGGAGCGGACGAGGGAGGGGGGCAACCTACGCAGGGAGAAGAGGGGGGTGGTGAGGGTGAGTCACACTGAAGTACACAACATGTTAATCACAACAACAACCAGTTTGAACGCTAATGCCGCTTTTCCACCGCCGGTACCAACTCGACTCGACTCGACTCGCCTCGACTCAACTCGGTTTGGTTGCGTTTCCATCTAAAAAAGTACCTCTTCAATGTGGGCGGGTCGTAGAAAAGAACCTCTCCACCATGGGCGGGTCGTCATTAGGTTTTAATCACGGGAGACGCGATTCCCGGGAAATCTGAATCTGATCAAGACTATTTCCTGATTCCCGGGAAAGGTTATGATGGGAAATAAAATAAAATAAAAAGCGCAATGACTGCGCGTCTATTGTTGTCATACGGTAACGTTGATAGAGGCGAAACTCGAGCCCTAGGAAAGGAACGACACTGAAACGAAACAGCGAAATGCTGATCCTCCGGAGCCGGTCCGTGGACTCCAGCCACGCCGGACACACACAACCACGCCCGACACACATAACGACGCGCAGCCTAACTCTAGCCCCGGGAAAGGAGCGACACACACGGCGAAACGCTGATCAGTGTCCCCCTCGGGAGCGGGTTCGTGGACTCCAACCACGCCCGACACAACTTAACTTTAAGTGATTATTCCCATTTACAGCCGCTGGCCAATCAGTTACCAGCAGCCTGTTTACGTCACACAAAAGTACCTACTCCTCTCGCTTGGAACCTCGACGGAGGTAGTACTAAAAAAAAGTACCCGGTACTAGGTACCAGGTACTTTTTTTGCCAATGGAAACGCAAAAAAGGCGTGGCGAGTCGAGTCGAGTCGAGCTGGTACTGGCGGTGGAAAAGCGGCATATGACAATAATCTGGTGTCACATTGGAATCCATCATCTTTAACGTCTTCCTGCTCTCTGTTTCAGGGCGGGCGAGGAGGACGGGGAGGAAAGTATTCAACCAATGACAGGTCAGAATTAATAATAATACATTTGATTTATATACTGTAGTGGCTTTCTAAATACTCAAAGATGCTATACTGAGTGATTAACAATTATTCGCCAAAGGCTCCGTGAATAGTGGGGAAAAGGCTGTCCCCCACTATTCACAGAGCCTGAGGTGAACAATAGTTTTAGTATATACCACACGTGAACGCTCCAAAAATAAACAAGATAACACTTTTTTCCGGGATTTATTTGTTTTTATTAGCGTGACGAGACGACTATCACGCGATGAAAACAATATCCTGAGTTTGAGATCTGAGATAGCGAACCAATCAAATTGTGCCATATTAGGAGGTTCATGTGTAGCAGATACTAACAAGGAATATTAGTAAAAAGATAAAAAAGGAGGAGGAAGGGGTGAGAAGGGAGGGAGGTAATGTGGGGAGAGCGGTCTTGAAGAGGAGGAGAGGAGGAGTTCCAGTAGAGATAAACCTCGTTCGGGGTGATGGTCCCCAACATGTGATTAACATCACATGCCAAACTGTTCACCTGCAGACAGACGATGGGCCCTAAGAGCAAGCTGTACGACGGGACGGGCCGGCTGGTCTCCAGCGGGAAGGACATGTGCGACTGCCTGGACGTGGACTGCATGGGCTGCTTCTACCCCTGCCCCGACTGCGGCGCGCGCAAGTGCGGTGTGGAGTGCCGCTGCAACAGGAAGTGGCTCTACGAGCAGGTGGAGGTCGAGGGCGGCGAGATCATCCGCAACAAATGTGCCGTGTGAAGATCCAGAACGTTCTGGAACCTTTGGGGCCCGGGAACACGGAGGGGGGGGGCGGGGGGTGGCCCCCCTGAGGTCCTCGACTGAAACAAAAGTGTCTTTGAGTTTGTCAAAGTTAAACACTAAAGACTCCTCTTCTATGCTGTATATTTCTAATGTGTTGCATGAATATGAATAAAGATCAGTTTGTGATATCTGGTCTGTCTGGAAGGGAAACACAGCTATTAGGTGAGTTTTGCTAGCCTGGCTCCACCTGCCTCCGTACTTCCGCTCAGTTTTCATTTCCCTTCAGTTCTATGTCTGGGTTTGCTGTATTTTATTCGCAGGTTTTCTGCAGCCAATCTTCTGGCCGTCCAATCAGCGAACAGAGGCAGTGGCTGAGAACATTGACGTTGAGGTCGTGTGCTAGTTTGAGTTGTAGTCAAACGTCAGCGATTGGTTATGGCAGATCCAGAGCGGCACTGGGCAGATCTAATAGTTTTAAACTCCAACAGACGCCCGCCTTCAAGTGAGTTAACATTTGTCAATGGAGAAAGGCTAGACTATGTGCAAATGAAATGAAGTAGGAGTTTCTGGTAGGGCCAGGCTAGAGTTTTGCCACATAAATGTTCTGATTAGTAATCCATAATATGGCGGATCTACTATGGTGAAAGGTTCAGAACAGCCATGAAATACAGATCTTAGTGAATACTCTTACGTACTCTCACTTACTGTTCATTCTGTAAAATGCTGTTGGCCACAACCTTGTGTTTCAAATACAAAGACATCTGCCATGTTATGAATGGCAGTGTTTAGTTTCGTCTTAGGCAATTAAAAGATAATACTTTTACTCAGAATTCAGTTGTATTAAAATATAAATCTCCATGTTATTGGTTCAGGCTGCTAAAATTAAGCCTTATTTAAAGGCTAATAACTGGAGGGCTGACATTGTGGTTGTTTTTAGAGGTGTTGCATTGCTTCCTAAGCACAGTCTCACAGCTTTAACAACACATTGTATTTGACCCCAATGATGTGTATTATGTGTGCACATTATTTAAGAGGCCTTGGGGGTGGAGCCTCTTTCTGGTGTCTGTCAGGAGGCAACAATTAGCTCGTAGCATCTCTGTACTGTTCCTTGACATCCTGACCACATGTCTGGGCGTGTGCACGTGTGGCTCTGCACAAATTAAAAGCGCTATAAATACTCTCCATTCTTTTTTGTAATCTGGATACTATTATACATTTTAGAAACAAACACATTATGCAAACGGTTATTAAGATGGTGCTGCTGTACTCCGCCCATCGTTGGGCCCATCCATTACCATGGATGGGCCGTCATAATCACATTTCAGCTCCAGGCCTCATTAATGTCAACCACGACAAATGGATGCAGAATGCGACTGGCTGTCCCCTAATAGGCTGCTGCTCTTTATGTTGATTTGGGTGAGGTTACAAAACATCGTTGTACCCTTAATCTTTCCTTTGGCACACGAATGACAATATATTGTGTTCCTTCAAATGACAGATGAAGTTTGGTCCAGATTACTTGTAAGACCCGTTGCATTGCATATTTTAGGGAAACAATTTCTGCAAAGTCATCATGCTGTCCCAACAACAAAAAGATATGATTTCTTTGGATTTACGGTTCCTCTGTGCTGACACAAAAGTAAAATAGGTGACATTTAGGAATTGCTGACAAGCTTTGCTTAAACTAGCTAGTATTATTTGACATCATTCCAAAGAAGCCTTAGGCCTAAGCCAGTCAAACAAAGTAATGCAATCAAATGTATTGCTTTCATTTGAAAAACTAAACAAGCAAGTAAAATCCAGAATCACTGGATCTATGAAGTATAATACTTCATTGATCCAGTGATTGATGAAGTATTATACTTCATAAAATCTAGCATCACTAATCCAGCAAAATAAATGCAGCATCACTGGATCAATTAAGTATTATACTTAATTGTAAAATTGAGTCTAATAACCCATTAATCCGTCAATTGATCCAGTGATGCTGGATTGGACTTGCTTGTTTTGCTTCTGTTTTGGGAGAACTCGTATTAGCAGTAAAACCAGTGGAGTCCCACTTCAGAGCTGGTCCACGGCCCAGTGGTCTGAGGAGGGGCCGTGGGATTGATGGCAAGCAGGGGGCCCCTGGGGGGCCCGGCTGTACGTGCTGCCTCCCTTATCCTGGTGGTCAGGACAAACGACCTGACCACCACCACCCCAATCACAGGATGACACAGCAGCTCAGTGCACACTAACCACACACCACTACACAACAGCTCAGCGCACACTAACCATACACCGCTACACAACACCTCAGCACACACTAACCACACACCGCTACACAACAGCTCAGTGCACACTAACCACACACCACTACACAGCAGCTCAGCACACACTAACCACACACCACTACACAACAGCTCAGCGCACACTAACCACACAACAGCTACACAACCAAAGAGACGGTTTATGTGGTCTTTTTATTTTTCACTGAACATTGGAGCACTGACTGGGTTAGATACACAGGGGGGTGGGGGGGGTGACCCATGGGGGGCGTCCCTTGGGGGGGGGGGTGACCCATGGGGGCGTCCCTCAGGGGGGGGGGTAACACATGGGGCCGTCCCTCAGGACCCGCTCACAGTCGGTGTGGCTGCTCTGGCACAGCGAGCACTTGCAGCTGCGCGCCACGGGGTAGGTGACCCCGTCCAGGCAGCCCTCGAAGTGCTTCACCTCGTAGGCCCAGTCCCCGCTGCAGGTCATCTGCTGGGGCCTGTCGCCGGGGGACACCGGGTCCTGCCCATCAAAGCGCATTAGACGATGTCACGTTCTTTGGTTTACAATTATTAACTCTATTAAATTGGCACACAATTCTTAAATTGTGGGCCAGAACACATATTTGTGTAGATGACCTTGCAAGAGGTTTTGTTATTACGTGTTGATGTGTCATTTTAGGTTCCGTATCGCAGCCTTCGTGTTCCGCTCACCTTCTGGAAGCACTGGCCTTCACACATGGTGGTGTTGATGGACTCGGTTCTGACGCAGCTCTTCACGGTGATGGTGGTGAGTGTCGGGAGGCAGGTGAATCTGCAGTCCTGGCCGGCCCGCGTCATCGCCAGCACTGCTGCCATGACAACCAGCTGCATCCTTGGCTCGCTGCAATATGGAAGCCGACCACAAGAGAGAGATCAGCCGGCACATCACAGGGCGGTCAGAGGACAGACGAACGCCGCTGAATCCAACGCACTGATCAACTATGCAGCGTGAAGCCGTTTGTTAACACGCCTTCTACCGCAGTTTGCACATATAAAACGGCTCTGATGAGTGCAGGCAGAATTCTGTCTTCACTTTGACTATTTTCTGTCCTATTTTGAACATCTCTTCATTCACCATCCCCAGATCTAATTTACAAATTGTACACATTCTCCCATCAGAAGAGGATGAATGCTTTAAAAATGCATTTTTAAATGTTTTGCGAAACCTTTTGTGAATATTTTATTTTCTAACTAATTTTTCTCAGTCAAAAATGCAAATACATGATAAGAATTTGCAAATTTTAAATATTCTACACACCTAGTGCATTCACAATTGAATCTGTAAGTATTTAAATGGCTTCGGCACCTATAATGCATGGACCTTGAATACTCTCATAAGCCCATTTAAAGAGGAATCTCTAATTGCACGACCAAAACAGACCATAGACCATCTCTCTGTCTGTTCCCCTGCCAGACTCACCTCAGAGAGCTCTTGTGTAGTGTGCGTCTCTCCAGACAGCCCAGCATCTCAGAACCATCCCGACGCTCTGGAACTTAAATAGGGTTCCCTGAGAAGGCACTAATCCCTGCAGCCTTGGAGGCAGGTATCAGATACCTACAGACAACGCCTTGTTTGTAGGCAACACGTAAACCTTCTCCTCCAGAGATGGAAACAGAGCCGTGGCTCAAGGTCTCCCCTCCTACACACCACAGGTCAGTGTGTAAGGTCTGCCAGCGGCCCACACAGCGACAGGGAGATGTGCTCTCACACGGCGCCGTTAGCCTCAGCGCCGTTAGCCTCAGTGCAGCCGCACACAAACACCGGATCCACTGGTTCTAAGGAAGCATCCGGACCATCAGGGATTAAACTGCTTAGTTTGTCTCAGAAGAATTGCTTTAATGAAATGCTTTTTTTTTGGGGGGGGGGGGGGGGTACAGACATTGTTTGATATTCTTTGTCCTCTTTCTGTTTAATGTTCTGGTTTGGGTTCAACCAAAGATTTAAAAGTGTGGACTTGAACAACGCAACAACTAGAGACTAACAACAGTGCGCACTGAGTCGCTGTAATGTCACATTTACTGTGCACAGATTAAGAGATCTCATGTTGAAGTATTGTCAATATCTGCTGAAATAAAAGATGTTATGGAACAATAACAGGATCTGTCAGTTACAGCTTTGAAAACGGTATCGCCCCACATATATAACATGTTATATATAAATATATAACATGCTGTTCTCTGGTATTCGTTATCTTTTGTGTATGCCTCCATGCAGTGCGCAACACACTCTTTCTTGAACACAGCTCTGCTGTTGATTCATAAATCCCTGTGGAGCGGCAGAGAGGAGCCGGTTCTCAGAGTGACGGTGAGCTGCCCTCCCTCTCATCTCCCTGCTCCCAACCGAGCCAGCAGCTGGGGGGCAGCTGGGGGGCAGCTGGGGACCCGCTGGGTCCTCTGTGGTGCTGCACGGCGGGCCGGCGGTCTGCAGGGAGAGTGGAGGACTTGTTGAGGCTGCTGTGCTCTCCTGGGTCCACAGACACGGCCTCACCCGCTGGAGGGCGGCAGGCTGCTTACCATCTGGACCATGGCCTCCTGGAGGCTGAACGTGTTGCTGCCTGTTGTTGCTGCCCGTCCCTGGTTCAATGCTTTGATGGTATTTATTGATAATACATGCTACACGTGAACCTCCTAAGATGGCGCAATTTGATTGGTTCGCTATCTCGGGATATTGGGCGATATCCCGAGATTGAGATCTCAAACTCGGGATATTGTTTTCATTGCAAAATGTCGGTCAAAACGGGCGTCTCGTCTTTCCCCCACTATTCACTTCGCCTTTGGCAAATCATTGTTAAATAGCTGACATTTGACTAAAAGTATACGTTTATATTAAGAACAGAGAGACGTGAGGGTGAGTGTGGTGCTCCTGGGGGGGTCACCATCAGTTCAGGATTAATGAATACTGTGATTACCCGGTCTACCCGGTTTAACCTCCAGGAACTAACCCCAGAGTACAGCTCTGTTTACTACAGCTCTCCATTAGGTCCTCACCCCCCCGCCCCACAGCTCTCCATTAGGTCCTCAGTACCCCCCTACAGCTCTCCATTAGGTCCTCACCCCCCCCCTACAGCTCTCCATTAGGTGTGTGTGTGTGTGTGTGTGTAGGTGTAGGTGTAAGTGTAGGTGTGTGTGTGTGTGTGTGTGTGTGTGTGTGTGTGTGTGTGTGTGTGTGTGTGTGTGTGTGTGTGTGTGTGCATTGGTTGCCTGTACTTTGTGCGTTGGTTGCCTGTACTTTGTGCGTTGGTTGCCTGTACTTTGTGTGTGATGGAGAAAACAAACAGCTTTTCCATTCCAGTTTGTAGATCATCGAGCAGCCGTTCTGAACGGGCCTTGGTAGCCGCTGTGTCGCAGGGAGTCGGTTTGACTGAGTTGATGAAACCCCGATAAGGACGCGGAGCTGAGCGTCATCCAGCGATGAGACAGGGCAGGGCCGGGAGGGGACTGCAGCACGGCGCAGTGACCGCCTTCGGCCACTGGGGGATGATCGCACTCCGTCTGCGCTGCGCTGCATCCAGATCTTCAGTCTGCCGAGGGTCTTCATCACGCACAATAGAAGAAACGGAAGGGTGTGTGTGCGTATAGGTAGGGCCAGACATATGTGTGATGCTCCGACCCACCGCGGGCTATTCCGTACGCGGGGATCAACTTTTATCCGTCCTTTTGTTTTCCTGGGCGGAGCGGTCGATGGCACCTCGCTGCACACCTGCCCGCTCCGAGGGACCGATGCAGCGGCGCCCGTGTCTGCGGTAAGGGGGGAGCGCGGGGAGAGATCCTGTTGAATCGAGAGGACGTCGAGACGCCGCCAGAAGTGTCATCGTGGAGTGCGTCAGAGCACGGGTGTGGAGCTGATATGGTAGCCGGCTGCCTGCGACGGGGGATTTTAATATTCCCAAAACAAGACGTGCGTTTGGGCAAAGCGAAGAGCTGCATCCTCCCCGACCCCCAGCTCCTCTCCGCAGGGCGCCGCCACGGCCCTGTAACCAGGTGAGTACTGCGGGCGGGAGGCGGGCTGACACCACCGGGGGGGCATCTCGTGCGTAATGCATCTTCCACCGACAGTTATCGTACCTCCGTGATGCTGTGGTAGAGATAACAGGCGGGTCTCTGGTAATCATAATCATCGTCACCATAATCATAATCATCATCATAATAATACTCCTATATGAATCATAATAATCTCAGCGTCTCGTGATGATGATGATGATGATGATGATGATGATGATGATGATGATGATGATGATGATGATGATGATGATGATGATGATGGAGATGTTTGCGTCTCCTCTCTGAGCCGCCTCGCGCCTCGCGGACATCAGAGAGGAGCAGCATGTTGTCTCACTGCTCATCGTGCTGTCTCACTGCTCATCGTGTGGTCTCACTGCTCATGTTGTCTCACTGCTCATGTTGTCTCACTGCTCTCCGTCTCTCTGCTCCCTCAGCTGAATTGGGAGGAGGATAAAGTCCTCCCGATCCCTGGAGGTGCGGATAACAGATCGGGTTTTCTCCTCCCCTAAAATGGCATCCAGGAGTCCGGAGCCTCAACACAGAACCTGAGAACGGACCTGAGAACGGACCTGAGAACGGACCAGAGAACGGACCAGAGAACGGACCTGAGAACGGACCTGAGAACGGACCTGAGAACGGACCAGAGAACGGACCTGAGAACGGACCAGAGAACGGACCAGAGAACGGACCAGAGCTCAGCGTCTGACTGAACCACCTGATGGGAACCGGAGGCTGGCAGCAGCCTGCTCACTGGCGGCCTGTTGATCCGACCAGTTAGAGACTGGGAGGATAGAGGCGTCCCCCCCCCGCCCCCCGTATAACACCTGGCGGAGCTGATCGACCCCACCCGCCCTGTTGAGTGATGCTCGTGACGTCATAGACCTCGAGGCCTGGACCCCGCTCATCATCCGGTCTCGTGTCATGTTCCAGAGACCATGGACCTCCCCCCCCAGCGTCCCGTCTGAACCGTCAGCCCGGTGAGGTCGCCTCCCCGGGGCGTTGATGTCTGACGCCCCCCGCGTGCGTCCCGCTCAGCCTCGTACTCTCCCGCCGGTTCCTCTTCCGTCGCGCGCCTGCCACTTTCTCCCGCTGAGCGCGCGGACCGCCCGCGGGGCAACATGGAGTTCGCCATGATCAGCGCGGACAACGGCTGCAACAGCCGCCTGCCGTACGGGTACGCGCAGCAGTCGCGCGCCCGGGAGAGGGAGCGCGAGAGGGAGCGCCAGTCGCGCGCAGCGGCGGCGGCGGCGGCGGCGGAGGGTGACGCCGGTGGGGAGGGGGGCGGGGGCGGAGGGGGGGGTCACCCGTCTCACGCCGCCTCCTCCTCCTCCTCCTCCTCCTCGTCCAACGCCAACAACAGCAGCGGCGGCGGCCCCGCCTCGCGCCACGCCCCCTCGTGCGCCTCGCCCCCCCAGCAGCGGCACGAGCAGCACGCGCTCAGAGCGCGGAAGAGGCGACGCGGCGGCGGCGGCGCGGGACGCTGGAGGAGGAACCGCGCGAGCCTCGGCGGGGACCTGCGCCACTCGGAGCTCGCGCTGCTGGGGTCCGAGGACGACGGCATGATCGAGGAGGAGGAGGGCGAGGGGGAGGAGGAGGAGGAGGAGGAGGGGGAGGGCGAGGAGGGGGAGGAGGAGGACCACAGGGGGGGCAGCACGAGGGCGAGTCTCCTGCGCGCCATGGAGGAGGATGGAGAGGAGACGGACCGCCGGCCGCAGTCCGGCTACGAGCCCGCCTACGGAGACGGCTACGGCTGCTGTGAGCGCGTGGTGATCAACGTGTCGGGGCTGCGGTTCGAGACCCAGATGAAGACCCTGCTGCGCTTCCCGGACACCCTGCTGGGCGACGCGGAGCGCCGCGTGCGCTACTTCGACCCGCTGCGCAACGAGTACTTCTTCGACCGCAACCGGCCGAGCTTCGACGCCATCCTGTACTACTACCAGTCGGGCGGGCGGTTGAAACGGCCCGCCAACGTGCCGTTCGACATCTTCTCGGAGGAGG
Organism: Micromesistius poutassou; assembly: GCF_964030765.1. NCBI lineage: Eukaryota > Metazoa > Chordata > Actinopteri > Gadiformes > Gadidae > Micromesistius > Micromesistius poutassou. The sequence continues at coordinate 7,732,188 of NC_140282.1, forward strand.
TGAAGTTCTACGAGCTGGGCGACGAGGCCGTGCTGAAGTTCCGCGAGGACGAGGGCTTCGTGAAGGAGGAGGAGAAGCCGCTGCCGGAGGACGAGTTCAAGCGGCAGATCTGGCTGCTGTTCGAGTACCCGGAGAGCTCCAGCCCCGCGCGCGGCATCGCCGTGGTGTCCGTGCTCGTCATCGTCATCTCCATAGTCATCTTCTGCCTGGAGACGCTGCCCGAGTTCCGCGACGAGAAGGAGTACCTGCAGCCGCGCGGCAACCTGAGCAGCCACGCGCGGCCGGGCGGCGGCGCGGGCGACGACGGCGGCGCAGCGGCGGCGGCGGGCTTCACGCCGTTCAACGACCCGTTCTTCCTCGTGGAGACCGTGTGCATCATCTGGTTCTCCTTCGAGTTCGTGGTGCGCTTCTTCGCGAGCCCCAGCAAGGCGGACTTCTTCAAGAACATCATGAACTCCATCGACGTGGTGTCCATCCTGCCCTACTTCATCACGCTGGGCACCGACCTCGCGCAGCAGCACGGCGGCGGGGGCCAGCAGGCCATGAGCTTCGCCATCCTCCGGATCATCCGGCTGGTGCGCGTGTTCCGCATCTTCAAGCTCTCGCGCCACTCCAAGGGGCTGCAGATCCTGGGCCACACGCTGCGCGCCAGCATGCGCGAGCTGGCGCTGCTCATCTTCTTCCTGGTGATCGGCGTCATCCTCTTCTCGAGCGCCGTGTACTTCGCCGAGGCGGACGAGCCGTCCTCGCAGTTCACCAGCATCCCCGACGCCTTCTGGTGGGCCGTGGTCACCATGACGACGGTGGGCTACGGCGACATGAAGCCCATCACCGTCGGCGGGAAGATCGTAGGCTCGCTGTGCGCCATCGCCGGCGTGCTGACCATCGCGCTGCCGGTGCCGGTCATCGTCTCCAACTTCAACTACTTCTACCACCGGGAGACGGACAACCAGGAGGAGCAGCCCCCCGCGGCGGCGGAGAGCCTTCCCCCCGGCTGCCCCTACTGCCCCGACCTCCTACGGAGGGTCCGCGGCTCCCCGTCCGGCTCCTCGCTGGGCGACAAGGCGGAGTACATGGAGATGGAGGAGGGGGTGACGGAGTCGCTGTGCGGGCTGGACAAGAGTCCGAGCAAGGGGAACGGGACCGAGATCAACCGGAAGAACAGCAGCTCCAAGTCGGTTCAGACTGACGTGTGACGAGAGCAGAGGTTACTTTAGGAGACCTGTGCGCGCTGCACAGCGGGGGGTCCGCGGAGCGTAAAGTTGGACTCGTGCGTCGAGATCACTGCAGAAGGCGAAGCGCGCATGATACCTAGCACACGCACACACACACACACACACACACACACACACACACACACACACGCACACGCACACGCACACGCACACGCACACACACACACACACACACACACACACACACACACACACACACAATTCAGAATGCTTTGCATTTAAATAAAAAGCATCTAGGAATTAGATTAATTAACAATCCCACTGCAGTCCGGCGTGTGGGTCGACCCGTTAGTCTAAAGGTTCATACACTAGACCGGCTGATGCATTCGCACTTTATGAGTTGTATTTGTCAAAACGTGAAAGATGGGAGATAGTTTTTGCTCATATGCAATAAATTCAAATTAGTTTGCACTAAAAAAATAGACATATTTTCTGGCAAACGTGGGTGAGAGGTTGTAGTTAAATACAGAACCTCCAGCCCTCTGAAGGACGACATCGGGGACACATTCTAAACATCTGACTGAAACCTATTTCTGTTGTTCCATCTCTGAGAAAGCACACGCCAGCCAAACACGCACTAGACGACAAGCACAGGGCGAGGGTCGTAGGGCCCCCAGGAGAGACCAGAGGGTCTGACGTGGTCCAAAATATATAACGAGAACAATCCGAGTTTAGACTTCATGTTCATCATTCAAATCTACCCAGAGCTACATCCAATCAGATCCTATCCCAACATTCATAACAGGCCAGAAAAAAGCTTTTGAAGAATGGCTTGCAACGCCAGGTTTTATGGCCTATTCCCGCTGTGGCGCCAACATCTCTATCCGGTGTGATGAAACCATCTGAACGACCCTTTACGCGGCCCGACGGAGAAGGACGGCGACATGACGTCGTGGAAACTCGTTGGTTTGAGAACTTCATCCGTCGTCCGATGGACCTCTGGCACAACGTTTTTTTCTTTTTTACAAGAGGACAATGATTATCTCCAGGATCAAAGAGGTTCTTCGGAGTATGGATGTCTTCCAAGGTATGTAGCCTATACTGTACGCATCCATCTCCACTTTGAAACTACATGACGCGGACATTATGATAGAAAAATATCTTCCCATCTTCCTTAGGCCTAGCACATAATTTCAGTGTGTGTGTGTGTGTGTGTGTGTGTGTGTGTGTGTGTGTGTGTGTGCGTGTGTGTCTGTGTGTGCGCGCGCGCGCGCGCGTGTGTGTGTGTGTGTGTGTGTGTAACGGCCATCTCGTGCCATTGAATGGCGAGCCATTACGCGTGCGTAATACACGCGTCACACGCCGATAACAAAGGGCACCATTGGCCGTTTACGCACGAACAATCCTTAATGTTTCGTAACTCAGGACGTTATGAAGTGATTGTATTTAATTTCAAACATACATATCCAATATTGATTCTACCAGAAGTGTCCTAAATGTAGTTTGATACTCTTCGTTTGGTCCTGTTTTGTAAGCCGTTAACAAACTGCATTAATTATGCACTATGCAAATCCTTTGTCCATGCATGCCAGGCAAGCCAGCAGTATTAGGAAAGTGTGCTATTATTTTACAGTGTGTGTGTGGTTGATGACACATGTAATGCACACAACCTGCAGAAACTGGGTTAGCATTTTCCATATGAAACACACACACAAACACACTCACCCCAGATACATGTGTGGCGCAGTTTGGAGTGTTTAGACCTGGTTCTGTTTTATCCAAAGCATAATCCTATAACATATTACCCATTAGATCATGTTGAATCGTTTTTCAAGGCGTTGCGTGGGTTGGTGCACCACTTTGAGCTGTACACGTGGACCATATGGTTGTTTATTGATTAGAGAAACAGGAGGGAGTGAAGATGACCTTAATTTGCATACAGTGGATCCCACTCATGTCAGTAATTCAGCAGACACAACATATGTCATAATTAACAGATTGGAACTTTTGGACTATTCGGAATAAATCCAAACCTGTACCTTGAACCATTCTTGTCTGAACCTAATCTAGTCTGAACCAATTTGGCTCTCAACCAATGCTATTCTGAACCAATTCTGATCTCTATCTTCTACCTTTCTTTGCTTACGTTCTTTGTTTTTTCGATGTGGTAAATACACTCAGATTGAGCCATTATAAAAACAGTAGTATTCTTGCTACAGTGTGGGGCTGTCCCTCCTGCAGACACAGTAAACGGTAACCTAAAGCTCTGTCTCCGTTTAGCTTAAGTCTGCATTTTCTAGTGCCTTCCTATTTCCAGTTCTCTAATGAAGCACCCCCTGAATGGTGGAGAGACACCTGATTCTGATCCGTCCTCCTCTCTCTCTCTCTCTCTCCGCCCGACCCCCCTGCTCCATTACATTAGCGACTATAGCCGCGTGGATTGTGTTCCTAATCACACTTATCATCAGGTCTCCGTTTCACTCTCACGCACAGCCACGGCCTCGACTGCAGCACAATATGAGATGTATTGGAGCACAATGTGTACAATATGTTTTTATTATGTATTGGTTCAGCGTGGATATTGGTTTGGACTGTAAAGACCCAGTGTCTAACATTCAGAGTACACACAGGGCTAATGATTGAAAACTAAATAAAGTCAATAGTTGGCCTGAATGCACACAGCCGTAGATGTGAGACCACGGTGGATTACATCGGCTGTCACAGAGGATCAGAGATGCCGACTGACACACAGGGAAGAGACGCAGGCAAAGGGTCGACCTTTCTACCTGAAGCTGTTTCTTCTTTCTCCTCGAGAGCGGCCTTACATTCTTTTTACCAACAGTTCACAATGAGGGTACATTAATGAACAGTTATTAATTATCAGTATTAATGAATGCAGTACGAGCATTATTATGTAGAATTAGCAGGGTTAGGGTAAGTGGATTAGTAGGTTAGGGTTAGTGGATTAGTGGGATATTTATCAAATAATGTATAAATGAATACCTTAGTTCCAAAGAAAAACATTACCTTAGTGAACATGAACATCATTAGTAAACAATTCTTGTACCATTGGTTAACTTTTAGTTTATGCTTATTATGCCTAAAGTACTGTTAATGTGTGGTTAACTAGTTGTATATAATAAACAACTAACATATCTTAGCAGATAGAAACCACTGACTGCAGGTTGAATCTTGTATGAAATCAAAAGGAAAACCTTTGAGAAAACCAACACATATTATTCTCAACATAGATATAGAATATACCTAATTACCAACACCAGTTAGGTAGCGGGTAGTCCTGACAGAACTGCCTTTTGTGGGTTCATATTTACCCACCAAAGTAGCTGATGGAGTGTATGTGCATGTGCACCACGAAATCCACCTATGTTCACTTAAATATTCAGTGTGTCCACAGTCTCAGCCGTGGACAGACATAAGCCTGGGTTATGGATAGAACTATTGCAGATAAGCAGACACTTATTTGAATATTGCAATTTTATAAGTATATTGTGATTGTGTTTTTCTTTCTACCGTCAGTACTCATCATGACCTTAAACTGTGTTACCATGGTGCGCTTATTGTGAAACTCACTTGTGTCTTAGTGAGTTTGACTTGGCTGTTGAAATCATCTCAACTCCACGTTGGGTGAAGCCTGGAGGCGTTCGTTCGTTCTTACGATGACACGTTGGAGAGGTTGGATTGTGTTTGGGCTCCAAGCGATGGTCACATGACGCGGTGTTATGGTAGGACTGTGTGCAGCACATGAGCCCCTCTCATCAGCCCCCCATCAGCCCCCCACCAACCCCCCACCAGCCCCCCCACCACACAGAGCCTGCTGATAGGAACCTGGACACACGTGTGAGATGGACCTCGTATCGATCAGGGTTACATAAGGACCTGCTCTCCCTGAGCGATGCCAACAACGGGACCTGGTCGAGCTGCAACAGGATTAAGACACTGTGGAAAATGTGGAGAAAAAAGCGTTCTCCCTCTAGCCCTCTCTCCCCCCCTCCCCCTCTCTCTCTCTGCACTCGTTCTTTGGAATGACTCGCTATGCTTTTATGTGGAATGAGTAATACTTGCTCTTAGGGTCCTCTGTGTGTGTGTGTGTGTGTGTGTGTGTGTGTGTGTGTTCCTGTAGGTGGGTGCAGGCATTAATTCCACACACTGGGGCCTCTGAGGTTGAAATGATGAGTCATGAAACACAGATAATTAAATCCAGCTCCCTATAGGCTGTGTTGGTGTTCAGTAAATACACTACTGCTGCTTTCAGATGACGAGGAGGATCACAACTGTCTGTCTGTCTCTCACTAAGTGAGACTGATCCACACGTTCCTCACACACCAGGTGTGTCCTCACTGCTCCCTGTCCCTCCGTTGGCTGATGGTGGAAGGACGTCTTCTCTCCTGGCTTCACTAAAACCTCCGTTACAAACATCATCTCCCACTGAGCTGAACGTCACTAACAGCGTGTGGACGTCCAGCAGTATAGCCCTGTGCTTGTTGTTCTTCCACGTTGTGTGAAGCCCTAGTCGGTGACTCAGGGTTCTGTTGTCGGTTCTAATGGTGGAAGGTTCTGTGTGCCGTTGTTTACCTTCGTGGCAGCGCCTGGCGCTATGATCTCGGAGACAGAGCCGGTGCATTGGGCAGTGCGGGGATTGTGAGGTGGATTTCATTTGATGTCTTGCAGTCTTGCTTTGAGTGTTAACTCTCAATATTATTGTGCTCCATATATCAGTATTTATGATATCAACACTTTCAGCAACAGCAGAGTGTTCATCATATTATTTTGACTTACAAACTAATGTATATATACATGTATGGAAAAGTGAAAAGCTGGCTCCTTAACTTTTTGAACTTGTGGCTCACTGTGAGCATTATTCACATACATTTGGTTAATTCACAATTTGGACTCGAACAGAAAATAGCAAACATTTAAAAAAAGAAAATATATACTATAACAAATTTATAAAATATATTTTCTCCAAGTATGAGTTCAAGCCGTATCCAGACGCACACACAACGGCTTTTATGGAAGCCTTTAAGGTACGTTTGGCTGAGTGAGTGACCCTCTTAGGAGTTGTGTGTTCCTTCCAGGCCCTCACAGTAACTCCTTTCTGCTCTCAGCCCTGTTCTCCGGTGGCTCTCTGCTCTGCCTCAGAGGGACATTATTGCTGGCCCCGCCACACCGCTGGCACGTCCACCTTGGCCCTGATGGAAAGTTCCCTTCCCTTTTTCTTCCTTTTTACAAATAACAAATAGTGGTTTGTTGATTTTTTTCCCTTCCTGGCACAGAATCTAATTATGTGGGCCATAAATCTGCCTCATACTGTAAATGGTGTGGAGTGGAAAGGAAAATATCACAAATAAACATTGTAAGTTGCAAATATTTACTGATGTTTCCCGGCGAAGGTCTTTACTCAAAGCTGTGAATATTCCACCCGTACTAATCAGACACACGTTTGACTTGAATTGGACTTATTCTAATAAAATAATAATTGTGCGTCCTTCCTTTTTTAAACTATGTATTTTAAACTATGGTACTATGATATCATAGATGTTTAGTTTTAAACTATGTCTTTTAAACGATGGTACTATGATATCATAGAGTGCCCTATACTGCATTCCTCTCACTCGGTCCGTTATTATGGTCAGTGGAGACATAATGTGGAAAAACACTGACAGCAAAACGGTGTTCTGCTGTAGAAGAATAAGAAACACAGGATGATGCCGTAGCATTAGCTCATGAATGACTCCAGAATAAATGTAGGAGGAATAGAGAGAAAACGTGACCCAACCAGCGACCTCATAGCAGGAGGACGCGCGTGCGTCTTGGGTAGAAGAGCAGCAGCAGTATGATAAACGCAGCAGTGGGATGGCTGCAAACTGCAGACTGAAATCTAATGAAGACAAAACACACTGGCTGGCCCACATAGTGCGCTCCCATGATGTAGGCTGTTTTACCAGTTCTGTCTGAACGCTGCACCAGAGCCCTACTGGGAGCACTGGTAACACTCAAACCTCTCTATATCTATATACCTATCTATCTAGATATAGTGATGCCCATTAAGAAAAATAATGCAACATTTTCTGTTGCATCACGCTTTTCATCTTCACCACATCAGCTCCCATAATTCATGTTCTCCCACAGAAATCCAAATCCAATGAAGAAGAAGAGGGACCAGAATCCCGTTTCATATTCCTCAGAAGAGCCGCAGGCCTCCGTTCAGTAGTGGAGCGCGCTGCGTGTCGGCTCCACCAACATCTGGGGAGAGCCGTGTTAATAGCGTGTTAATAGTTATCTCAATGTTTGCCTGCGACTCTCCGGTGAGCTGATTGGAACTCCACTCCCTCCCCTCAGTGGCAGCTGAAGAATTGTACGTTTGAGGCTAAAAATAGACGAAGCATTTACTGCTGTTGCAGGGAGGAGGTTCAGTAACTCAAAGGAGCCGGGGTCGTTGTTGTGCAGAGCAGCAGTAGTACTGGTGTTGGGCTGTCACTCATCCAGAGGCTCAACAATAACAAACAGATACGGCAGCGCATGGAAAACCCTCTTCAATGGTTGAAGTTCAGAGTAATGGAAATCCTTCCACATGCATGGCTGTGTGTGTGTGTGTGTGTGTGTGTGTGTGTGTGTGTGTGTGTGTGTGTGCATGTGTGCGTGTACCAGGCTCTCCATTGTAGCTTTGGATCCCATCATTCTGAATCAATAACATTATTTTGGGTTAGAATATGATATATTTAATAGAATATTAATGCCAAGGGCTGGGGGAAGTTATGGAACACAGTGAATAGAAGTGTTTGGGCTAAGTGTAATCATTGCCATGGCAACAAAAGCTGGAATCTGTGATAGGAGTTATTTGTCTATGGAAAACACTATCCTCAAGAGAGAGAAAGAGAGAGTGAGTATGTGTGTGTGTGTCTGTGTGTGTGTGTGTGTGTGTGTGTGTGTGTGTGTGTGTGTGTGTGTGTGTGTGTGTGTGTGTGTGTGTGCGTGCGTGCGTGTGTGTGTGTGTGTGTGCGTGTGCTTGCGTGTGTGCCTGTCTCTGTGTGTGTTTGGTTTTGTGAATAGTTCCTGTGTTAAAAGTGTGTGTGTGTGTGAGTGTGTGTTCCTTCTGTAACTGCTTTTTCCATGTCTTAACTCGGTTTGGAAAATGTGTGTCAGTGCGTGAGGCGGCGCGGCCCCAAACAGGACGCTGGCAGCGGCAGCACCAAAGAACGACGGCTCTCTGAGCTCCAGAGCAGCTCCAGAGCAGCTCCAGAGCAGCTCCAGAGCAGCTCCAGAGCAGCTCCAGAGCAGCTCTACGCTGTCGTGTGGTGGGTCCGGTGGCCCTCAGAGAGGCTGTGTGATCTAAGATCAGGCCTACTGAAACACGTCTCTCTAACATCTGGGCCCGGGCCATATGGCTGAAAGACATCACCATATAACGTGATCATATTGATCGATATCGATAACTATTGATTATTTTAATGACCTGAAAAGACTGGGAATTACCATGCTGGATGTAAACACTTCTGTTTAACACTTAATATGACCTTTCACTTGCCTTCATTGATAAATACTCCAATGTCGATACAACAATGAAAAACACTCAAATATTGTAAATAAGTACGGAACCGTGTTTGTGTAACAAACCCAGCTGCTAGATTCAGTGGTCCAGTCTCTTATCGATACATATTGAACATGTTTTACGTTGATATTGATCAAAAGTCTATCATGATACAATCATTTATTGATTTATTGGGGGTCCTCATTATTCATTCAATCACAACCAGAGTTAACGCCTGACACCGGTCCTCCTGACACTCAGAGGTCAGCGGCATGCGCTCCAGCTCTCCGTGAATATTGTATTTTATTGACCGACTCGGACGCTGCCTTCCCCTCGACCTCACATGTGAGGGTTGTGTAGTTATACAACATGTGGACACACAGAGGTGAGCTTCTTCTATTCTGACACATGAGAGAGAGCCTTGTCATTGGCTGGAGGGCGTGTAGATGAGGGAGCGGGGGGGGGCGAGGGGGGGGGGGGTGGTGATGATGCAATGCCTGTCACATGGCCTGAGGGGGGCGGGGTCTTTAGTTATTTATTTATTATGATTATTATCAAGAGTATTATTATTATTATTATTATTATTATTGTTATTATTATTATTAATATTAATCACAATATTAATCACATTATAATAATAATTATTATTTGGATGTCTTTTTTATTATTTAGAAGTCAACATTATCCTCTTCTTGAGCTGCAAGTCAAAGCAGACAAGCAGCAAATACAAATACACACTTCTGTCATACAAACATAACATAACAGGTTCAATCACTAACTGTTCTATCATAACATTACCTAACATAACATAACAGGTTCACTGACTGTTCTATCATAACGTAACCTAACATAACAACAGGTTCATTCACGACTGTTATAACATAACATAACAGGTTCATTCACCGACTGGTCTATCATAACATTACCTAACATAACATAACAGGTTCATTCACTGACTGTTCTATCATAACATAACATAACATAACGGGTTCATTCACCGACTGGTCTATCATAACATTACCTAACATAACATAACAGGTTAATTCACTGACTGTTCTATCATAACATAACATAACATAACATAACGGGTTCATTCACCGACTGGTCTATCATAACAGGTCCATTCACTCTGAGGCGCCCACCTTGCCCACAGAAGCAGTGTGCATTGTGGAAGAGCGTCGCCATGGAAACTCCTCAAGGCCAGCCCAACTGCTGTGTGTGTGTGTGTGTGTGTGTGTGTGTGTGTGTGTGTGTGTGTGTGTGTGTGTGTGAGAGAGAGAGAGACACAGACAGCCGGAGAGAGAGAGAACGAGAGACACACAGAAAGATATGGACAGAGAGAGAGAGAGACAGAGAGATAGAGAGAGAGAGAGAGAGAGAGAGAGAGACAGATAGAGAGAGAGACAGATGGATAGAGAGACAGATGGATAAAAAGAGAGAGAGAGAGACAGATGGATAGAGAGAGAGAGACAGATGGATAGAGAGAGAGAGAGAGAGAGAGAGAGAGAGAGAGAGAGAGAGAGACAGATGGATAAAGAGAGAGAGACACACATGTAAGATGTTTGAACTGGTTTTCCCTGAAGCATGCGTAGAGGGTCTCTGAGAACATCTGAAATCCTCCCAGGGAAGCAGAGATTCATGAATTAATTCAGGAGACGGTTTCTTCATCATTTAATATTGAAGGAAGTGACATTTATAAGTTACTCATCAGCCACAAAGTCGTTCCTTTCACCTTTCACTTCCTTAATGAAGTCCAAGCTGTTGAGACGCCCGCGGTGCCCCCCTGCTGTCGCTGTGACTCTCAGCTCCTCCACTGCTTCTCCTCCAAAGGAATTATCTAAACCTAGTTTAGATCACCTCTGCTAACCAACCAGCTGTTTCACCCTCCCTTCAGAGACATGATTTGTAGTGAGAGATTCTGTCCTCTGGACCTTTGAACCTGCCCCTCTCTCCCAAATATCTCCCGGAGTCCCGCAAAGCCTTTAAGAAAACACATGATCTCAATGCAACATGGCTACAGTAGAGAGAGGACAGACAACGCGTTATATTCACTCCTAGTTCGCAGAAACAAGTGAAACATTTATCATTGCAAGTTTGAAGTGTGCATGTAAAGAGTCAATGTACACCTGACAACCATTGTGTGTTTGTGTGAGTGTGTGTGTGTGTGTGTGTGTGTGTGCGTGTATTAACAAATGTATATCTTCATGTGTGTTTGTGTGTGTAGTGATTGTTTGCATAGATATGTCTCATTTGTATGTGTGTATGTGTTTGTCTGCATGCATCCCTGCGTGTGTGAGTTTGTGTGTGTGTGTGTGTGTGTGTGTGTACAGCCTTGTCTTGTGATATTGTGGTACTTCCTGTCGTTCCAGAGGGGCGGGCTCCTGCAGCCTGATGATTATCATTCTGTGGTGGACCAGCAGCTAAACAAACATCAGCTCTCGGGCTGTGAGTCCGGCCCGTCCATGACCACTGATCTGTTTTTATTTGAGACGCGTCAGGGTGATTTATCTGCCTCAGAGCGCGGCCGTAAATCACATTCCCTGGCACCTCCCCTCAGACGCAGAGTTGTACATGTGATCACGTCTCCCCCGGCTATTTACAGACAGACTTCTAAACATGTCCATTATGTGTTATCTTCCATCTGAGGCCGGACCTATAAACCAGCGAGGCCACCGCGCTGTGATTTAAAGGCTAGACTCGGTTCTGTCTGGCGCTGTGTTCCAAGTACATTATCATTCACTTACATTATTAAATAGATATATGATGGATAGATGAGAGAGAGAGAGAGAGAGAGAGAGCGAGAGAGGGATAGAACGCACAGTGTGATTGTGATTGCATTCCTTCGAGGCACATGCCAGTGGCTGATTGTTACCATAATTAATGCTTATAGTTTATAGTTTGGTGTCTTCTTCAAGGAGAGGAACTCTGTCTGGTTTTGTTGGATCTATGTGGTCTGTGTGTTCTATTTGGATCTATGTGGTCTGTGTGCTATATGTGGATCTATGTGGATCTATGTGTTCTATGTGGATCTATGTGGTCTGTGTGTTCTATGTGGTCTGTGTGTGCGGTGCTGCGTCTCCAGTCAGTCCGTGTCTTTAGGTGGGATGAGGGGAATGACCCTCACTAGCAGCAGACAGCAACACGCCGACTCCAGAGCGGCTTCTGCCTCTTTAAGTCTGGTCTCTGATGTTGAAGCTGGAAAAATATCTCTAGAAATATCGTCTCTAAAACCAACAAGAGGCCGCATCTTGACCAGTAGAGTGGTTCTCCGTTGTGATTGGTCGAGGCGCAGGCGACCTCGCCTGGCCCTCGGCTCACCACAGAAACTTCAGACTGAATTATGGCGAGGAGCTAACTCAGGCTGATGTGGGCCTGCGGCCGTAGCCGCGGTGAGCAGCTGGATGGTAGCAGCAGTGGGGAGAGGCTAGCTAGCTAGCTTGGCCAGGGTGTGTGCTTTCAGAGTCCTGGCGCGCGGACCGCTAGTTAAGAGGGCTGGGCCGCTAACAGGCTGAGGGAGCGGAGACTTGGCCAGCAAACCTCTGACAGCCAGAGATCCTTCTTCTCTGTCTTATTGAGTCATTAATCATGAGATTATTTTTTATCACGGGGAGAAGTGTTTGAATCGGCCACTTCTTATGTGTACTCCACAGAACCACCGCGCTACAGCACTCTGAAGTCCACAGAATATTGCAGAGTTGATCCCATGATGCAGCCTGAAGTACAAGACCCATAGCCAAACTTCTGGAGAGAGAAACCATAAACTGGGCGGAACTATGTAGTGTTTCCTGTTCAGTTCTGGATATATTCTGACGAAGAGAAGCTCATCGATAGACAACCACACACTTAGAGATCCCCTGTGTGCTCATGGTGACTTTAGAAAGCTACATTGGCACCAGAAGGTTCCGTGGTACTAGTCTGTGTGGCTTAAAGGGCTCTCAAAGGAACACTAGAGGCCGAAACACTTCTGAGATTGTTCTCTTGTTCTTTCTCTGAATGGCTGATATATACGACGTGTGGAATGTTACATGGTGATCAATCAGTGATTCAGTCAGAGGACAAACATGTTTCTGCTGTGCCTGCAGCGTTGGGAATCTAGAATCAACAGACTTGGGGTGTAGTAGCCATGATCGGAGTTCCATAGATGCTAGAGGATCAGATCAGCTTACCAATCAGTGATCCGCCACATCTCGGTGGATGTCACGTTGATTTGATCGCCGTAACGACCATGTTGCTACGCTACGTCCACGCAGCAGACGCCCGGCTGCGGGCCTCAAGGCTTCATATTCTGGAGTCAGTGAACAGATGTTTAGTAAACGGCTCCTCCGCGCATTCGGAGCTCCTTAAAGATACTTAAAGATACTTATGACGAGCTAATAATCACACAGCGCTGAGCTTTTACAGGAAAGGCGAACTTAAGTATTATTATAGATGACCTAAACACATGTGTGCTTGTGCATGTGCGTGTGCATGCGTGTGTGTGTGTGTGTGTGTGTGTGTGTGTGTGTGTGTGTGTGTGTGTGCATCCTAACCATGTTGGTGTCTGTGCACGTTGAGTAAAGGAGGGCTGGTCTGAGGGGGGAGGAGGGGGGAGGGCTGGTCTGAGGGGGGAGGAGGTCTGGGGGGGGGAGGGCTGGTCTGAGGGGGGAGGAGGGGGGAGGGCTGGTCTGAGGGGGGAGGAGGGGGGAGGGCTGGTCTGAGGGGGGAGGAGGTCTGGGGGGGGAGGGCTGGTCTGAGGGGGGAGGAGGGGGGAGGGCTGGTCTGAGGGGGGAGGAGGGGGGAGGGCTGGTCTGAGGGGGGAGGAGGTCTGGGGGGGGGAGGGCTGGTCTGAGGGGGGAGGAGGGGGGAGGAGGGCTGAGGGGGGAGGAGGGCTGAGGGGGGAGGAGGGCTGAGGGGGGAGGAGGGCTGAGGGGGGAGGAGGGCTGGTCTGAGGGGGGAGGAGGGGGGAGGAGGGCTGAGGGGGAGGAGGGGGGAGGAGGGCTGAGGGGGAGGAGGGGGGAGGAGGGCTGAGGGGGGAGGAGGGCTGGTCTGAGGGGGGAGGAGGGGGGAGGAGGGCTGAGGGGGAGGAGGGGGGAGGAGGGCTGAGGGGGGAGGAGGGCTGAGGGGGGAGGAGGGCTGGTCTGAGGGGGGAGGAGGGGGGAGGAGGGCTGAGGGGGAGGAGGGGGGAGGAGGGCTGAGGGGGAGGAGGGGGGAGGAGGGCTGAGGGGGAGGAGGGCTGGTCTGAGGGGGGAGGAGGGGGGAGGGGGAGGGGGGAGGAGGGGGGAGGGCTAGTCTGAGGGGGGGGAGGTCTGAGGGGGGGAGGGCCGTGATGCTATCAGACTTCCTGTCTTCAGTAAATTGCAGCTTCAAAGTATCCGAAGCCGTTCCCCTGCCTCAATAAGAACACATTATGAAACCATTTAACATTCAAACTTTTAGAATCTGGAAAACGTCGGGGCTTTTTCTTTCACTCTAAAACGGGCGCCATGACAACAGAGTGGCGTCGTAATGCACTCTTATTTACCCGGTGGGGTTACATCAGGACGGGTCACTGGAGACCCGGCCGGCCTCAGACAGTCTCCACAGAACGGGATACGGGGTCCGGGCCGAGCCAAACAGACGGCGGGGGCCCCCTCTCTCTGAATGGGCCCCCCCCCATTACTCCTACCCCTTCCTCCTCCTTTTACATCAATGAGAGTGCAATTGATCGTATCTATTGCACTCTCATTGATGTAACAGGACGAGGACACACACACACACACACACACACACACACACAGGGATACGCATCAGATGGGCCTGCAGTCGTACCGTTAACATCATGTTCCTGGAGGTCTGTGTACGAGCCATGTTCAAAGCCCTCTCTCTCTCTCTCTCTCTCTCTCTCTCTCTCTCTCTCTCTCACTCTCTCTCTCTCTCTCTCTCTCTCCCTCCCTGTGTGTGTGTGTGTGTGTGTGTGTGTGTGTGTGTGTGTACGCTGCAGGGGTGTGAGGCAAGAAGCTGCAAGAAGCAGCAAATCCGTGCTGCCGTTGGATTAGTGTCAGAGCACAGGAAGCAGCGCTGCTCCGCCCGCAGACCCCCCAGACCCTAGACCCCCAGACCCCCTCCACCCCCAGACCCCCAGACCCCCTCCACCCCAGACCCCCCTCCACCCCAGACCCCCAGACCCCCCAGACCCCCAGACCCCCTAATATCCGTCATCATATTTATCCATACGTCGTCACATTGTATGTTATTAACAGCTGGAACGTTCAATGTTCACCGAATGGTACAGCAGTACTACTGTACTGAACAACAGACCAGGCTCAGGGCTGAGAGACTCACCGCATCTCAAAGGCTGACAGGTTCAACTGAGGCCGCTGAGCGATGGCTCAGGATGAAGTCAGGAAGGAGAAATGTGCGTCTTATTGCTGAACCTAATGTGCCAGGGATCTTCAATATCATAATATATGCCAGTTCGGCATTATTGCAAAGATAAAAGTAGAATTCTGACGAGGCCAGACTGGCCGAGAAATACGTTTTGTGAAATATGCAGGCGTAACTAAATATGTCCTTAATAAATAAAGTATTTTTTTCCAGCAAATACCTTGGTTACAACAGCAATGAGCTAATGAAGCATTAATGAGCAGTATTTATCAGTTATCTATAAAGCAGTCTGTCTGACGGCTCTCAGACGGGACCTTGTCTCCAAAGCGTCTCCGCTGCCAGGACCCTCCCTATTCACTGGGGCAGAAAGGTAACATCTGCACTCCATATTAATCTCATTTTAACCACGCAGATCGAGTGATTGCGTTCCAGGCATTAGTCAGAGCCCAACAGGGTTGTCATCCTGTCAGATAATGTGTGTTTCTAGGAGCAGAGCAAATAATGAGTGATAAATGTTTATATACTGAGGCAGAATCTGCGTAAATTACGAATCAACTAAAGGACCATAGATTGATGTTTCCTGAGGTGTCACGGTAGAGCCCGTAATCCATTCCTAGGTGTGTGCTTCTGAATAGAACACAATATAATAGAATGACATCATGATATTAAGCCAACGTTCCGAACACAGTATCATGGATTCTTTATCCAGGAATATACAGGATACTTTATACAGGAAACCCAGGCCATGGTGATCCCTGGCTTATAGCGCTCTAATTCAACCACATGTACGAGCGCAAGGTATCCCGAAGTGGCTGTGGTTGGTAACCATGGTGATAACACATCCCACCTCCTTATAGAACTCTGGTCCTTTGGGAGTTTGACCAGCCGCCTTGGAAAGACCCATGTAATGAAGAGAGAGGAGCATTTTTCATTCGTAAAATATATCAGTTACAGGATGTCATAGGATGCTAACATTGTTGAACTATCAATCAGCGCTGACCACAGATATGCCCCGGCTATTTAAAGCTGCAAGCTAGTTGAAATGGTTCCACACTGTGGCTTTAATGTGCTCTGGAGCCACAATGGAAGCGAGCCACCTCGCTGCTGATGTGCAGTGGACTCTAAAGCCCTGGATTACCTGCTTCCGTTATTTGACCTAAATCCATGAAGGTGTATACGTCTGTAGTGTTCCTCCACCCTGTGTGACGTAGCAGGAGAGCTCCGCTATCTCGGGCTGGCAGGAGACATCTGTGCGTTCATTTATCTACGACCGCGCTGTCTCAACCCGCCGGATGAACCAACGCCAAGCCCTCCGTCACTGAATGACATCTGGCCGTGGAAACGCTGGGCGCTCCCCAGGGTGTCCGACACAAACAAAGAACGCCAGCGTAAGAGCTGCGAACGCGGTTTACTTTGAAACCTGCCGGAGTCCTTGAGTGACGGTGACACTCAAAGCAGAGCACATCTTAGTCGCTCCAACTTGCTCATTCCTCTTATCAGCCATTTGGAGTCTCTCATATTAAAGATATAAAGACAGGGTGACTAAATCCCCCGCTCTCTCTCTCTCCTCCTCCTCCTCAACACACTCACTGCACACAGAGATGGGAGTGGGCAGGCTCTGCTATCCCTTCCACGGCCCGAACGACGCACTCATGTGTGAGAGAGGAGCGAGTGGTGAGTGGAGGGGTTAGATGATAGCCCAGCCGGGGTCAGGCAACCGGCCCAGTGCGGTTCACTGGACGGCACACTCGCTGTTCGGTCAGTGACTTCATGTTTCCTGGAGATAAAGAGCAGAGCTGAGGCGGACGAAGACAACAGAGAGAGAGCGAGGGGCGCTGGGGCGTGCCAGGGAAGACCTTGTGGTCCAACGTGGCGGGGATGTAACCTGCTCCTCATGAGCACGGGGCGTCAGATGACCACGTGTTCTGAACCGCTCTAAGAGCGAGCTGCTTATGTACCAGGACGCACCCTTAACATGAATAACAATAATGACCTCACTGGTGATGGTTGTGGTGGAGTGGCACCATTAGGACTATTTGTATTCATATAATAACACGTATTATGCAGCAATTCGGGTGAGCAGTTTTTTGTGCAATCAAGTGGTGTAGGGACTGAATTAATGAACGCAGTCTGTACGTACTAGGAACCAAAATTAATTCAGTCGTTTAATTGATGAATTGGTGTCTTCATCACAAATTCAATAATTGTGGCTTTCAAATGTAATGAGGAGGTTGTACTAAATAAGGGCTGGGTAAATGGATGGGTCATTATTGAACAATGAGGACTTAATATGAATGTTGTTTTATTTGATCTCATATTGCTGGTGGTTTTATTATGGATTGCATATGTCAGCCTTGAACATAAGTAGGGCTTCAGTCCTAGTCTTTAACGGGGAGAGCATCACCAGTCATGATCTCGATAAGTGAGGAGAAGGAGAGAGCAGAATGCTGGAGAGAAACCTGGGAAATGTAGATGATATATATTTTTTAAATAATGTCATTGATAACAGATGAAGATATTGACTGAAGGAACTCTATTGAGCCTGTTTTGATTCCCTCGTGGGGAATCACCAGGGGGGAATCACCAGTGGTCCCTCGTGGTGCTGCGGTCTGTTGGTCTGTTTAAATATTCCAGGAGTCTTCCAGAGGACTGACGCTGAATTGGCTGTGGAAACAACAGCCCTGTTGTTATTACGGCTATTTATAGAGCACCGATTACATTTCTGGTACATTAATGTCAGTGGGATTGAAGTGTGTGACTGGGTATTCATAACCTCAGAACCAGTGGACGTTCTGCACCGAGCAACCAGGCAACAAAACCCCTCTGAGGCCGGCCTAATCTGTTCTGATGGTCCGCTCCGATTGGATCAGCTCAGGAGAGCTCATGGCGCTGTTTACACCAGAGGAAGATCTGCATTTTACAACCGTTTTTGCATTTTGATCCTATCTCGATTCAGAACGTGTTTACACAGCGCACTGAGACCAGTCTCAACCGGTTGGAAGCACAGCGAGGCGGCATTACTGCGGACAATGCCCTGGAACGTGTTCCTAACGGAGACACAGGGTCAGGGGGCGCAGCGCGGCGAGGACAGCGCCCCGGAGCAGAGAGGACTCAGAGCACCGCCCCGTGGCTGTGTGAACACCGGGGACATGGGAGCAGGGGGCTGCAGCGCCGCGTCCGCTGGAGACTACAGTCTAGAAGACGGCAGCGGACGGAACAGCGCGTTGAACACGGTGGCTACGCTCTCCCACACCGGTTCCCCGCCGGTACAGAGGAGACAACGTCATCTTTGCACGCTGATTTCAAAACGCTGTGATTAGCCGTTACAAGCTGTTTTGGAAATCTGCCCCTTATGACATCACAGGTGGGCGTGTCCACCTAGATGTGTGTTGATAGATCAGCCTACCCAGTGGACTGTAGCAAACGTCGCTCATCTATCCGTCACACGTCTAGGTGGACACGCCCACCTGTGATGTCATAAGGGGCAGATTTCCAAAACGGCTTGTAACGGCCAATCACACTCACATCTGGGGGCATGTCATGGAACCTTTAATTACACTTCAGACAGCTTCTAGGACTGCATCAAAATGCATATTATGGAAGAATCAATACCAAAGTTATACTGATGATATAAAGAATACATTTAGTGTGACTGTTGGCCGGGTGCCCTGAGGCCTGCTGACCTCCGGTTCCTCCGTCACTTGGTGTGTTTACAGAGCGCTCTGCTTTACAAAGAGTGCCCCCCCCGCGCCTCCCCTCTAAGCGCTGCATTCATTAATACATATTTGATAGTACTTGTGACAGCGAGCCAACGCCTCTGCTGGCCTGACGTCGCCTCATTCCGTGATCCCAGCGTATCACAGAGCGCGCCTTGCATCATTTGCAGCTGCATGGTGGGGGTCAGCATCAAGGCACCGATGCAGGGTGAGGCGTGAGTCTGGTACGTACACTACTGCAGTACTACTGCAGTACTACTGCAATAAAGTCACAGCAGGCCGCTACGTT
>NC_140282.1:7756458-7761458 GCF_964030765.1 Micromesistius poutassou
TACAATACAAATAAAAACCATCTACAAATAGAGCCAACATGTGTATTTTTAACTCGCCCTCCGCCCTGGACAGAGACAAGGTGGTACTTCCCACTAGCAGTGTCAGCGCTCTGCTCTGCAGCAGCGCACTACAGCCTCAGGATCCACGCTCCACCTCCTCTCTGAGCCTCACGCACGCAATCTGATCTTCACAATGAACCGCCAGCTCACCCTGCGTCCTGATTGGCCGCTGTAGTCCCGCCCCCTGGCTGGTGGGGACCAATCATCCATCTTCTGTTGGCAGTGATGGGCTGCTTCAGAACATGGTACTGCAGAGAGACGACCGGAGACCTCAGCCCGAGCGATACGGACCGAGGACAGCGTATGCACGAGGGACCACCTGTAGCACAGGTAAGACCACCTGTAGCACAAGTAAGACCACCTGTACCACAGGTAAGACCACCTGTACCACAGGTAAGACCACTTGTACGTAGCACAGGTAGGATCACCTGTACCACAGGTAAGGCCACCTGTACCACAGGTAAGACCACCTGTAGCACAGGTAAGACCACCTGTACCACAGGTAAGACCACCTGTACCACAGGTAGGACCACCTGTACCACAGGTAAGACCACTTGTACGTAGCACAGGTAGGATCACCTGTACCACAGGTAAGACCACCTGTAGCACAGGTAGGACCACCTGTACCACAGTCCAGGGGTCCGCAACCTCCACCCTCTAGAGACTGGTCCCTCCCACCCAATACCACTGGTCTGGAGCCACAAAACCAGTTTGACCCCTAAATGAACGCTGCAGAGAAGTGGAGGAGCTCTTCTCTGCAGGCCCCTGTAGCACTGAACCACATGATGTATATTATACAGAAGGGCTTTACATGCAGCGTTCATTTAGGGGTCAAAGTGGTTTTGTGGCTCCAAACCAGGGTGATTTGGTGATTTGGTGGGCGGGACCAGAGTCTCTAGACGGTGGAGGTTGCAGACCCCTGGACTGTGGTACAGGTGGTCCTACCTGTGGTACAGGTGGTCCTACCTGTGCTACAGGTGGTCTTACCTGTGCTACAGGTAACCCTGTGCATCAGGTGTCCCCTTTACATAGCCCTTGTCTTCTGTCGTCTCCCTGCAGTACCGTGTTCTGAAGCAGCCTTCCGCTGCCAACAGAAGATGGATGATTGGTCCCCATACCAGCCAGGGGGCGGGACTACGCCGGGGCCCCTGGGGTAGTCTAACAACTCAACTCTCATTGTGATAGGCATTTCCTTTCCATCACTCAGACTCTCTGAAGATGGTCTGCAACATCCATGCTGTACCCAAAATGGATCATTTCCAATATTGGCCTCCACATGTAGGCCTCCACACACACCAACACCTTTATGTTTCTGGATCAATCTCATTGATTTCAGCCTGGCCCTTTTTTCTCTGTGTGTGAATTCACTTGTATTGCTCCTCTCCTCCCTCTCCTTGGCTCCTCTCTCCTCTCCTTGGCTCCTCTCCTGGCTCCTTGGCTCCTCTCCTGGCTCCTTGTGGTCCTCTCCTCCCTTATTGTTACTCGTGAGTTTCTGCAGTCAGGGCCCGGAGCCGGTCCGCTGCTGCCCCCCTGTGTTCACACGGAGGAACTGTAGTGATGGCTCGACGACATGTTGATTCCGGCAGACTGCGAGTAGGACGGAGCGTTCATTGATTGCCTCAGAAGCCATCATGGTTTAGAATGGGCTTCGATAGCCTTCTGTGGTCCACGGATGACAAACTAAAAGGACTCACGCCACAATGTGGCTGCTTATAGATTTTAGATTAATGCTCAGGTAATCTACATTATATATGTAAAGCAGTCTTCGATTTACTAAAAACATTTACAACATAACATAGGCACATAAACCGAGGAAATGAATAATAAAAAGACTAGTCGAAAGTCATTTTCAACAAGTTTTATTCAAGCTAAAGTTCCATCGTCAGTCATAACCGTGACACAATGCAGCAGTTCTTTGATTCATTTAGTTTCTCTGAGGCCCACATCGGAATAAAGATCAAACCGTCAGTCAACAAGCCTCTCATGGGTCAGTTAAATACAATAAAATAACACATGACTCATATAAAAGTGAATACAATCTTCATTTAAAAATATATCAAAAGAAAGGTAACAATAAAACCAGTTCTCCAGGAGGAGACAGTAAAGACTGTCAGAAAATCAGCAGGCATTGACACAAAGTTAAAGAACACAACTTTGGCACAGGTGGATAAATCCTTTATATAAAGACGATTGCAAATGTTGTATAGTGTTTGTACGTGTTTCAGTGATGGAAGTCTACCGTGTGTAGAGATATGAAATGTATTGATAATAAGGCTAAAAAGGTATGTTTTGAATTCTAGATGAATTCTAGATGTAGGCTTGGTGGCATAACATATACTGCTATTGTTTGATTGATCAAGACCCAGCGACCTGAGCTAAGTCCTGATCCCAGTTTAACACTAAGGCGGTCTCTAACGAAGCAGTCAGAGAAAACAACATGTTTATCGTACTCAATTGTTTTAAAGTCTGTAAAAAAATACACATCATAAATACTTACCAAAAGTATTACTGGCGACTAAACAGTGGAATGAGACGCTGGCTGGCCGAGGGGGGGGGGTCTCGCCCATCAATAGGAGGAGGCAGCTTGATCAGCCCCCCCCCATCACTCTGTCTCTAACGAATGAAGGGAATTAACTCTGGGAAATGGCCGTTTCAGGGTACCGTTAAAAGTTTTTGAAGAAACTTTTCCGATTTGACTGTGAGGGGCGTCTGCTGGTCGTTACCTCAGCGCGCCGTCAGGCTCAAGACTTGTACATCAGGATGCATCACGGGCGTTGTTGTCATACTTTGAGAGGACTCAAGAGATTTATGGTCCCGTAAAATCCTACATAAAAACGTAAATAAACCGTTACTAGGCTGTTCAAAACCTTGATTTGCCACGTCTCGTCTGAGAAACACTGTCGCAGTTTAATACTCAACACTTTCACCCCATAATGACAAATCATTTCATGATTAATTACTAAACAATGACCAAAACACCACGACCACCGTTGACGTTCTTATGCTCCTATACTTCCGGTCGTTGCGATGTGACGTCTCGATGTACAAGCCCTGGTACTTCACTCTTGCTTGCCATAAAGTGATCTCTATACATACATCATTCTGTTGCCAATTCAATTCATTTCTTGCATAATGGATAAAGAAACTAAGCTAGGGCTAGTGGACTACAGTGTGGTGATGAAGAGAGTAGATCAAGCAGAATCCCGTCCCTCTCTCTCCCGCGTTACAGAGTGTCTACGTTGAGGCTCCGGTACAGACAGCACGTGAACACCATCCCGATCACCTGAGGGCAGAGAGAGACATCACACGGCCGCACACACACCCTGAGAATCCTCCTCCTGTCGGCGGAGCGTCACGTACAGAGTGTCCACAGAGAGCACGCCGCCACGCAGAGACAGCACTTAGAGCAGCTTTTAGGAGGACATAGGTGCAGTGTAGGAAGGGAGCGCGGCGATATAGGAGACACAAAGAGAATCATGTGGCTGTCGAGAAATGTCTGGAAAGGGAAAGACTCAAGGACGAGACGTGGGCAAAGGACACAGACTCAAGGACCCAACCCTTGTTGATATTCAATGCAGCTCCGTTCCTCATCAAGGACGAATGGGGCAGCATGTGGCTCAGGAGGCAGAGTGGGTTGGCTGGTAACCGGAAGGTTGCTGCTTCAATCCTAGTGTCCCTGAGCGAGACGCCTAATTGCTCCTGACAAGCTGGCAGTCGCCCTGCGTGGCTGACTCTGCCGTCGGTGTGTGAATGTGTGAATGAATGTGTGAATGAATGGGTGAATGTGTGTATGAATGGGTGAATGTGAGGCAGTATTGTAAAGCACTTTGAGTGACCACTGGGTGGAAAATCACCACATAAAGTGGATGCACAACAGGTGTGGAACACTGTAGGACAGTCCGGTGTTAGGACGAATCTATGACACACTGTAGGACAGTCCTCTGTGTAGGACGACTCTATAAGACACAACTCATATCAAATCAACCATTTCACATTTATTTCCCTCTTTTCAACCGCTGGCTGTTGAGATTATGAAGACGATGCACCATACGACTTAGTGTTTAGACGACCGCGGGCAAAACCACTTCTAGGAAACATAATTGTGTGCGCCGGTCTGAAACAACCAAATATATTAAATGTCTCTCAGACGAGGAGACGATCTCCATAAACGGCGATCATTCACAACCACAATAAGCGTGAGTGCTTGAGTCTGACACATGGCCATCGGCCCAGACTTCTGCTTGATTAGTTATTATTAATTTGTTCATATCATCATAATGCCAGTTCTCGCTCTCAAATTAATGTCGCAAATGTTACAATACTGCCCAGGGTTCTGAACTCGTGATTCACTATTCCATCTTTCAATCAATCAGTTAGACAGACTAAAATAGACTGACAGACTGACTAAACAATACATAAACCTATTCTTTATTTAATACCTTAAAAAAAGTACCACAGACGCTGTCTGTTTGATATGGGGGGATTGATACACTATTGATACACTATTGATCTACCATTGATCTACTATTGATTCACCATTGATCTACTATTGATCTACCATTGATCTACTATTGATCTACCATTGATACACTATTGATCTACTATTGATCTACTATTGATCTACTATTGATACACTATTGATCTACTATTGATCTACTATTGATCTACCATTGATACACTATTGATCTACTATTGATCTACTATTGATCTACTATTGATACACTATTGATCTACTATTGATCTACCATTGATACACTATTGATCTACTATTGATCTACTATTGATCTACTATTGATACACTATTGATCTACCATTGATCTACTATTGATCTACTATGAGCTCCTCACTGAACGAGCGCTCCTCACTGAACGAGCGCTCCTCACTGAACTCCTCTCTGGTGCTCACCTGGACCGAGGCGATGGCCACGCCCACCGTGCCGA
>NC_140282.1:7763958-7818821 GCF_964030765.1 Micromesistius poutassou
CGAGGAGGAGGCAAAGCGGAGGACCTGAATGAAGACTTCAATAAAACGTTTGAAGACTCCTGGGTTTGTAGCATGACTCAGGACCAAGAGGGGGAGGGGTTAACCCCACCGGCTCTCTGCTCCGTCACCACACGGGGGCCACATGGGGGCCACACAGGAGGCAGTGAGCCCTTAAACACCTTGAGTCGACTCATTTCTGGCCCGATTGAGCTCCTGCATCACATGCTCAGTTTAACGAGTCTGTGATTAAACTAGAATCACGCGGTTGACGTGATGGACAACAACACGCGGTGCACCTGAGTTGACCAGAAATGTATTCATCGCCGCTCTCACAGAGTGCTGTGAGCACCAGGGGTCACATCTGCACTTACATAAACAACTGCATTTGCCTAAAAATACAAAGGCAGAAAATACTGCGCTTTACTGTAAATGTACTGTTCATCAATGCTTCCCTGTTTACAAAGTACACTTCATCTAACCATCGTTTGGTTATAGAATTGGGTCTGAAAAGAGAAGTCCAAATAAAGAGAATTAAAATAAGCGTGTTTGCAGAAAGCCAGAGGAGAACACACGGCGGTGCAGAGACCCTGCTGGTCCACGCCAGGGTGGTGTCAGGGTGGAGGTCAGGGTGGAGCAGGGTGGAGGTCAGGGTGGTGTCAGGGTGGAGCAGGGTGGTGTCAGGGTGGTGTCAGGGTGGAGGTCAGGGAGGTGTCAGGGTGGAGGTCAGGGTGGAGCAGGGTGGAGCAGGGCGGAGCAGGGTGGAGGTCAGGGTGGTGTCAGGGTGGAGCAGGGTGGAGGTCAGGGTGGTGTCAGGGTGGAGGTCAGGGGGGTGTCAGGGTGGAGGTCAGGGTGGTGTCAGGGTGGAGCAGGGTGGAGGTCAGGGTGGTGTCAGGGTGGAGGTCAGGGTGGAGTTACCTGCTGGTAGTAGATGTAGGCGAGGACGCCAGACAGGACCTCCAGCAGGAAGATACACAGCAACAGGACGAAGTACTGGAGAGAGAGAGAGAGAGAGAGAGAGATCAAATGAGTTCTAGAGGACATGACGTGACAGCATGGGGCTATGACAGCAGCACACAATAAGGCCCCGTCCACACGGGCCAAAACAACCTTTTCCCCTCCGTTTTCCTTTGATGCGTTTCAGGAATTTCTCCGTAAAGACGGACTCGTTGTGAAAACGCATCGAGCTGAAGAAACGCTGTAGTACATATTCAAGACCAATGTGTGGCACTGGTTCTCCACAAAAAAAGTGGAGCGCATCAAACCTGTGCCCTGTATACAAACATACAGTCAAAATACTTTTTAAAGTACAGTTAGTAATTAAATTCACCAAGGGGCTGTATTTAAAGCTACAAAAATAACACAAATGCGATGACGGGAGTGATGACGTCATCGTTTGCGTTTCAGGCGTCCACATGAATGAGAACACGAAAACGCACAGGTCTGTTTTTATCTTATCCACCTCGGAGGTGGTTTCAGTCACCGAAAACTCCGGATCGGTCTGGACGGTCGGCATCAGACACACTCTGAAGACCAGTAGGACAGGGGTTAGAAACATGTGGATGACAGGGACAGTATTGTGGTATTGTTGATTTATTTCTGGTTCATTTGATAGGGAGAGAAACAATATAGATAGACAGACTGAGAACAGCCAGTACCCTAGGGTTTATGGTGGCTGCTTCTAGTCCAACACCCGTCAGAAGAAGGCGTTTGTGAAGATAAGAGATGAAAGCGTGAGCTCTCTCTGAGTGCTGCTGGGTGGGCAGCTGAAGCACCGTCAGCGTGCACTCCCTCCCTGGTCCCACAGCAGGACGGGACATCCTCCCAGACCAGCGACCACAAGGCCACAAAAGGTGGTCCAACTTTCTCCTGTTTTGTTTAGAAAGTCGTTTGAACCGAGGGAGTCAGCGGTCGCCGTAGAAACCAGTTCACCTGCAGCGCTGGAGGTAGGACACAGTTTACCCTGCCAACTTCCTTCACCTTAAAAAGGACGAATACTTGTGATCCTATCTGAAGAAGGCCTGCATCCCGCCGGCGCCTCCTTATCAGGGGAGAGATCCCTGCAGTGAACTCTGCTCTGATTTGATTTGATGGCAGAGGGCGATTACATCAGGCGGGCACGGGGAGGTTGCGTTTAACATTAAGGTTGTTATTGTCTGAGGTGGAGGAGAGCAGCTCTGCATTATGAAGCAGCTCTGACCGCTGGAGACAAGGGAAGGGCGATCAACAAGCAGCACCACGTCTGGAACACATGGGGGCAGGCAAGGGCACACACGCACACACGCACACGCACGCACGCGCACACACGCGTGAGAACAGGAGAAGATGTCCGAGCTGCTGAGATTAGTTCTGATGCATTGTGGGAGAAAGAGAAAATAGACTGCGCGTACGCGAGCTCATCCAGAGAGAGAGAGAGATGTAGAGAGAGAGAGAGATGTAGAGAGAGAGAGAGAGAGAGAGAGAGAGAGAGAGAGAGAGAGAGAGAATGTTTAATATATAAAACACAATCACATGAGACAGTGATGGAGGGCTAATGAAGGCAGGAATGAGACGGTGCTGCAGAAGGCAGAGAGGGCCGGTGCGTCCTCTACAGGGATGCTCGTAGCTCAGAGCTGCTCCGGTGGGCTTTGTCCACCAGTGGGAACCCATTCTCCACGGGCCTGTGTCAGGAGGCCCACGCCCAGTGACTACATCGCTGCGTCACGTCTCCTCTCGCAGCGGCACACCCAGCAGGGACAGCCCCCCCTGACTCACGCCTTACAGGTGGGGGGACGGTGGGAGTTATGCTGCGTTCACGTGAAAATGACTGACTTTGCAGAAAAACCTTTTTTCACAGCAAGATTTCAAACAGTTTAGAGCCTGGACTGAACGGAGAGAGACTATGGAAGCAGCTCAGGTCCTGAGGGCATGGAAGAGATAAAGCTGTTTAACCTTCAGACGCTCCAACCGACGTTAGGTCTGAGTCCAGGAGAGAGGCTTTGTTTAGAAGCTACGTTTTTCTTATTATTTATTACGTATCACAGACCAAAGTGACATTGTAAGTGCTTGCCTTGTCTGACATGATTTTATGAAGGCCTGAAAAGGTTGGAGCTATAATCAGCAAGGTGTCATTTGTTGTTTTACTGATTCAAAATTAAAATCATCAACAACTGATCAATAAACTGATGATTGAACTAATCATTTCATCAATGCATGCGTGGCTTGTGTTTGGATCAGGCTGTTTACAGAGGGACCTCAGAGGAGGGCCCCAGAGGAGGAGGGCCCCAGAGGAGGGCCCCAGAGGAGGAGGAGGAGGAGGGGCCTCAGAGGAGGGCCCCAGAGGAGGAGGAGGAGGAGGAGGGGCCTCAGAGGAGGGCCTCAGATGAGGGCCCCAGAGGAGGGCCCCAGAGGAGGGCCCCAGGAGGAGGAGGAGGAGGATGGGCCTCAGAGACAGGGCCTCAGAGGAGGAGGAGGAGGGGCCTCAGAGGAGGGCCCCAGAGGAGGGCCCCAGGAGGAGGAGGAGGAGGATGGGCCTCAGAGGAGGGCCTCATAGGAGTGCCTCAGAGGAGGGCCCCAGAGGAGGGCCCCAGGAGGAGGAGGAGGGGCCTCAGAGGAGGAGGAGGGCCTCAGAGGAGGGCCCCAGAGAAGGAGGAGGGGCCTCAGAGGAGGGCCCCAGAGGAGGGCCCCAGAGGAGGAGGAGGGGCCTCAGAGGAGGGCCCCAGAGGAGGGCCCCAGAGGAGGGCCCCAGGAGGAGGGCCCCAGGAGGAGGGCCCAGGGTCTGGTGCCCTCACACAGGAGGAGAGACTCCCAGAGGAGCAGGGAGGAGCAGGGAAGAGGAGGGAGGAGGAGGAGGAGGAGGGAGGAGGAGGGAGGAGGAGGAGCCTGTGATGGCTGCAGGCAGACCGTAGCCACAGAAGCTGCAGACAGAATGAGTGTGTGTGTGTGTGTGCGTGTGTGTCCTCCCTCACCACGCGCAGCAGCCTCCTCTGCTCCCTGAAGGTGGCGCAGCATCCCAGCACGCCCGTCACCATGACGATGGCACCGGCCAGCACCAGGATGTAGGCGGAGGCGGCGTAGGTCCTGGAGGGCAGCAGGCTGATGTACTCGCTCTTCTCCACCAGCGTCCACACGCCCACCGCCATCACCACGCCCCCCGCCAGCTAGAGGACACACCGCGCAGGTACTAACACTGGTTAACACTGGTCACCACGCCCCCTGCCAGCTAGAGGACACACCGTGCAGGTACTAATTCTGGTTAACACTGGTTAACACTGGTCACCACGCCCCCCGCCAGCTAGAGGACACACCGCGCAGTTAACACTGGTTTACACTGGTTAACACTGGTTAAAACTAGTTAACACTGGTTTACAGACTGGTTTACAGACTGGTTAACACTGGTTTACAGACTGGTTTAGACTCCTTTGGCTGAGTGAATACGGCTACACATACGTTTACAACGCTTTAATCCAAAGAGACTTACAATAAGTCTATTAGTCAGAAGAGAGAGAAACAACAACATACCTCTGTGGGTACAGTCAGGATGTTCATAGAACCAAGAGCCAAGCGCTAACCATCACTAGGTTAACCCATTCCCCGTATACACTAACCATCACTAGGTTAACCCATTCCCCGTATACACTAACCATCACTAGGTTAACCCATTCCCCGTATACACTAACCATCACTAGGTTAACCCATTCCCCGTATACACTAACCATCACTAGGTTAACCCATTCCCCGTATACACTAACCATCACTAGTTTAACCCATTCCCCGTATACACTAACCATCACTAGGTTAACCCTAAGTAGTATCTTTAAGTGCCAGGACGTACAACATACAGTAAGTGTGTAAAATGGGGGTTGGGGGCGTGGGGGGGGTCATCATCTTAGGGTGGATTATCTTTTGTCTGCTCTCACTTTTCCACGTCTACAACCCGAGTGGTGCTGGAGGAAGCTGAAGGCGGACGAGGGCAGAGCGGGGAACGCTTGGTTCAAAGGTCCTAGAAAATCCCCAGTAACAGCGATAAGTCTGAACGGTCTCTAACTCCACTAACCCACAACAGGAAGTTAAAGACCGGCACCAGAACGCGGTCTCTAAACCCACAACAGGAAATTAAAGAAGGCACCAGAACGCGGTCTCTAAACCCACTTACCCAGAACAGGAAGTTAAAGACCAGCACCAGAACGCGGTTTCTAAACCCACTTACCCAGAACAGGAAGTTGAAGGTGAACAGCAGATACTTCAGACAGATGGTCCCACATGTCCCGCCCTTATCTTCGTTGGCTCCCATTCTGTGGAGCACAAAGGTTTACAAAGGGTTAGGACCGGATCTAAATCAAGGTGGTTCCTATATTGACCTAAAAAGTGGTCCAGATAGGTCCATAGGTAAGTGGACTGCATTTATACCACGCTGTTCTAACCCGTGGCCGCTCAAAGCGCTTTACAACAGTGCCTCACATTCACCCATTCATCACACATTCACACTCCGACGGCGGAGTCAGCCACGTAGGGCGACAGCCAGTGGAGCAGTCAGGGTGAGGCGTCTCGCTCAGGGACACCTCCACACTCAGCTAGGAGGAGCCGGGGATTGAACTAGCAACCTTCTGGTTACCAGCCGACCCGCTGTACCTCCTGATCCACATGCTTCCCCGCGACATGCGGTCGTAACTCTTAGTGTTGGCGAACACGAAGGCTCACAGCCTGTCTACTGAATGGTGATGCTGGACATGTCCATTGTTGTCCAGACGTATTACAACGTATTACGACGAGTCTTCGGTGTGCAGTGGTCATAAAGCATGACATCGGATCCATCCCTAGAATGGATTCTGATTCTCATCTGCAAAACAGGGCGGCGCAGTAAACTGTTGTGAACACATTTATAGTCGGATGATGATTACACACAAGATAAGAGTTTATCCACAGACAGGCAGCACTAAAACTAGATGTTAGGTAGTTGTTTAAATGCATTGTTGGCTACAGGAAAAGACTGCTCACTGGAGAAGTTTTAGAGTCACTGTGAGTCACAGTGCCAGGCTTTGACATGTTTGTAGGTGAAACAAATGACTAACAACTCAATAGGAGCTTGGGGGGATCATAATCCTATAGTGTCGTACATCTGCCACACCTTCAACTAAATCAGCTCCACTCTTAGCAGCTACATAAATATGTTTTAGAATGTAAATCAATCGGGCTATAAATGAGTTCTGGTTTCTGCCTATTACAAAAGAGACAAAGGGACAGACGTGTGCAAACCTTTGGGAGCTAAAGCTTAAACGGTTAAAAATCGAATTAAATCAAGCCATATTTAAAGAATGAATGTAAAGACATTTCCATACCTCACATTTAAATCAGGTAACCACCTGTAATTTGACACAGGCTTACTGCACTCAGATCACCGTGCTGATTTCTAACCCACCATTTTCTAGTCTTACTTCCCAGTCGAGTCCAGACCTGCCCGACTCCCTCGCTGTGAGTCTGCCTCACCGCCTGCTAACCCAACGCTACGTCCACAGGCTGCTTCTGTGCCTGTCTGTCTGTCTGTCTGCCTGTCTGTCTGACCCTCCGCCGGCCTGTTGGTCGGGGGTCTGCTGACCATATGCTAGAGGGGCGGGGCCATGTCGCGGGCTCTTGTTAAAACTCAAACAATGCTTAATTGACACTCAGTCGTTAGCTCCTCAGGCTACAAAACATACAGCTGGCTGGAGAGAGGAAGACTCCGTAAACACTGAGTTACCCCTTAAGATATCAACACTGAGTTACCCCTTAAGATATTAACACTGAGTTACCCCTTAAGATAGCAACAGAGTTACCCCTTAAGATATTAACACTGAGTTACCCCTGAAGATATCAACACTGAGTTACCCCTTAAGATATTAACACTGAGTTACCCCTTAAGATATTAACACTGAGTTACCCCTGAAGATATCAACACTGAGTTACCCCTTCAACACTGAGTTACCCCTGAAGATATCAACACTTAGTTACTCTCAGTCTTAAACACTAAGATACCCTAAGGTATAAACACTAAGTTAAGGAGGTATAAACACTAAGTAAAGGAGGTATAAACACTAAGTTAAGGAAGTATAAACACTAAGTTAAGGCCTCCTATAAGTCACTTCACTGGACGTTTGATACGACTTAATGATCATATTGAACTTAAAAAGCGTAACGGATCATCAGAAGCTTGTGCTTTTTGTCAGGCCATCACTGTAAATAAGAACTTGTTCTTAGTGATCTGCCTGGTTAAATAAAGGTTTAATAAATCAATGTGGAAGAAGGGCTTAACCTTAACCCTTACACTACTCAGGAACCAAACCATACGAACCCATGATCCAGGAGAACCACAGGAGAACCACAGGAGAACAGAACCACAGGAGAACCACAGGAGAACAGAACCAGAGGAGAACCACAGGAGAACAGAACCACAGGAGAACAGAACCAGAGGAGAACCACAGGAGAACAGAACCACAGGAGAACAGAACCAGAGGAGAACCACAGGAGAACAGAACCACAGGAGAACAGAACCAGAGGAGAACCACAGGAGAACAGAACCACAGGAGAACCACAGGAGAACAGAACCACAGGAGAACAGAACCAGAGGAGAACCACAGGAGAACAGAACCACAGGAGAACAGAACCACAGGAGAACAGAACCAGAGGAGAACCACAGGAGAACAGAACCACAGGAGAACCACAGGAGAACAGAACCACAGGAGAACCACAGGAGAACAGAACCAGAGGAGAACCACAGGAGAACCAGAGGGGAACAGAACCACAGGATAACCACAGAGGCTGGTCCACTAGGTGCCCCCCCTCCTCTAACGGGGGATTCTCCGGTGATGCTCGGGATGAACTCTGATCTGATTCGGTTCGGGAAACCGATGCAACGAAATCCCTGATTCAGATCGGAGGACAACGCGACTCTTAACGTTCGGTTTTCACGAAGTTAGAGAATTAAAGTGCAGAGACGCAAAGCCCCTGGTGAGGTCATTAATCCGCAGCGCACCGGACCACCGCGACCCCCCCCCAGTCAACCCTAACTCACTAACCTTATCTTAACCCCTCACCTTAACGTCTCCTTCTGAAGGTTGTGATGTTAACTTCTCTCGATCAGATGTGTTTCATTCCCAGGTCGGCCGGGCGGACGTTACGCTGTGAGGCCAGCAGCGATCTGAGCTCGGAGCGGAGCGGCCACCAGTCCGGAAGTGCTGCTGCAGTGGATCCGACCGGCCGCTAGAGGGCGGCAGCGCGCGCTGCGCTCCGGGGCGGGGCTCACAGCCGGAGGGGCGGAGCTCACAGCCGGAGGGGCGGGGCTCACAGCCCGAGGGGCGGAGCTCACAGCCGGAGGGGCGGAGCTCACAGCCGGAGTGCGGGGCTCACTGCCCGGGGGGCGGGGCTCACAGGGATTCGAGTTGAAGGTTGTTGTGATTGTGCAGACATGACGTCATCCGCGTCTGAAGGGGGCGTGAACCCGACCAGGAAGTGTTGTGATCCACTACGTCACCAGCCCACGCCCACACAGCCAGCCTCGCAGCTCGTGTTGTTTACGTGTCGGCTGATCGGAAGCAGTGGATCGAGCCTCGAGCAGACCGACGGCAGACTGACGGAGTTCAACCGGCAACCGGCAACCGCGTCCATCCGCCGGGATGACGTCAATATCCATGTCCGCGTCCCGTGTGGGCGGGACCCGCCGCTGACCCGGGTGTCATCATCACCAGGCGCCGTCGAACCTGGATGACGTCGATCGTCTCGTCGCTCTCCGTTCCTGCCCGCGCCGCCGCGGGGTCGATGCCCGGCGCGTCCAGCGGAACCCCCGGAGCATGCGCAGTACGCACGTCAGAGCGCAGCAGAGAAGAAGTACTCTTCCGCCCACTCTGAGAGGACCTAGTGGGCTGCTGTACTGGTCTGAGAGGACCCACTGGGCTGCTGTACTGGTAAGCAGGAACCCGCCTCAGCGTGGCTTTGTACCAGGACTGGCTCAGAGGAGGACTGAGCAGCAGAAGCATGAGGAGAGGTAAGAGATCAGGAGGTCCCGCCGACCCGATGCATGGACGGTGCGGGTTGTTGTGATTGTGGATCTGCACGATGTGGGTCGGTCTTCTTAAGCCATGGCGCTTAACGTCTCCTGGTTTCTGTTCGATACCGCGGACAGGCGGATCCACTGTCTGCGGTGCATGTGCTTGTTGTGCTAACGAAATCTCCTACAATAGGCTAGTGGCCGTATTTGCATATGCGTACTGATGCCAGATCGTGTTATCGTGTTATGTATTTGTACACATAAGCCTAGTTAACATATGGACATATCTCAATGAGCTTCGTTTTCTGTGTGACACTACGACGTCGCGCTGTGTGTAACGTGTGGGTCTGTTGTGCCGAGCAGGTTGACCAACAGATCCTGTTTGTCTCCCTGCAGCCTCTGAAGATGAATGTTTCCCATAAGAGGGACGATGCAGCAGTCTACTTCCTGTCCTCACGGCGTTTCTAACAGCCGCCCGGCTGAAGAGCCCCAACACTCCAGTGATGTTCTCCTCCACGGCCCCCCGGGCCCCCCCCAGGCCCCCCCTGACCAGAGCCTCCCCCAGGCCCCCCTCCCTGACCAGAGCCCTCCCCCTCCTCCTGACCAGAGCCTCCCCCAGGCCCCCCCTCCTGACCAGCGCCCCCCCCCTCCTGACCAGAGCCCCCCCCAGGCCCCCCCTGACCAGAGCCCCCCCCAGGCCCCCCTCCCTGACCAGAGCCCCCCCCAGGCCCCCCCTGACCAGAGCCACCCCCAGGACCCCCCTCCTGACCAGAGCCCCCCCCCTCCTGACCAGAGCCCCCCCCAGGACCCCCCTGACCAGAGCCCCCCCCAGGCCCCCATCCCTGACCAGAGCCCCCTCCGGACCCCTCCTGACCAGAGCCCCCCCCCTCCCCCTGACCAGAGCCTCCCCCCTCCTCCCCCTCCTGACCAGAGCCCCCTCCGGACCCCTCCTGACCAGAGCCCCCCCCCTCCCCCTGACCAGAGCCTCCCCCCTCCTCCCCCTCCTGACCAGAGCCCTCCCCCTCCTTCTGACCAGAGCCCCCCCCGGGCCCCCCCTCCTGACCAGAGCTCCCCCTCTCCCCCTGACCAGAGCCCCCCCCGGGCCCCTCCTCCTGACCAAACCCCCCCCCAGGCCCCCCCTCCTGACCAGAGCCCCCCCCCTCCCCCTGACCAGACCCCCCCCCAGCACGGGATGACCCTGAGACGGGCCCCCCGCTGCTGCCGGAGGTCGGCCAGCCCCCAAACGCTGGGGGACGCGACCCCAGGACCCAAAACACTGGGGGACGCGACCCCAAGAGCCAAAAAACCAGGGGGCGCGATCCCAAGAGCCAAAACACTGAGGGACGCGACCCCAAGACTCCACACACCGGGGGACGCGACCCCAAGTCCCCGAGCGGGGAACGGCGGGCTGCCCGGCGGCGGCGGTGACCATGAAGGCCCGCCCCCCTGCAGGGCCCCCCGGAGAGCAGCAGTGGGCGCGGCCCGGGAGCCGCCCCGCCGCCGGCCTGGCGCCAAGAGGAGGAAACCGTACACCCGCAAACCCAAGACCCCGGGCCCCAGCCCCGGGCCCCCGGCCGGCCCGCAGCGGGAGGAGGACGGCTCCCCAGCGCTCCCTGAGGGTCTGTCAGAGAGAGGGCCCCCCCCACCACCGGGAGACCCCCGCCCCGACTCCTCGCTGGATTCCTCCGTGGTGTCGCCCCTCCGCCGCCTCCGCCCGGTGGACCCCCAGTCCCCCCCCCCAGCCAAGGTCGGTCCCCCCAACCAACTTAGTGATGGTTAGGGGAATGGGTTAACCTAGTGATGGTTAGTGTATACGGGGAATGGGTTAACCTAGTGATGGTTAGTGTATACGGGGAATGGGTTAACCTAGTGATGGATAGTGTATACGGGGAATGGGTTAACTTAGTGATGGTACGGGGAATGGGTTAACCTAGTGATGGTTAGTGTATACGGGGAATGGGTTAACCTAGTGATGGTTAGTGTATACGGGGAATGGGTTAACCTAGTGATGGTTAGTGTCTACGCAGAATGGGTTAACCTAGTGATGGTTAGTGTTGGCTCTTGGTTCTATGAACATCCTTACTGTACCCACAGAGATATGTTGTTGTTTCTGTCTTCTGTTAATGTTCTCACTGTAAGTCACTGATGAAATGCTGAACGCCCTGATGTAAAGCGTCTATAGAATGTTTAGTAATAATGTTGTGTTGACTGACACCAACAGGTCTCCAGGCGTCGTGTGGGCGCCTGTGCCCAGAGAACGAAGTCCCAAACCACGTCCACGCCCCGACAGGGCGGCAGCGGGATTCAACCCGTCAACTCCCCGCCCGGAAGCAGACCCAGTTCCCCTCTAGGTCAGACACTCATCCACACTCTGCTGCGTCTCCACTCAGGGGCCGCTTCCTTCGAAGGACGCATTTGAAGGCTCCTTCAAATGCGTCCGAGAAATGACAAGTTCAATGACATTAACGCTAGCCACATAACGTTAAACTAAAAAGTCGTTTAACTAACATTATATATTATATTATTATAAAACGGGTGGCTGGACTTCCGGTGGCGCGCGACACAGCATGACAGCTTAGAAACAGAGCTCCGGTACCAGCCTTTTACTTCCCCCTAATTCAAGCGTTTTTGCTCATTCAAATTGATACACACTGAATAAGAATGGATGGGGATAAAAGTAGGAAATGCGGATATGGGTTACGGAACAACGCCGATCAGCAAATCGACAAAGAAGTCGCGGCTAGCGAAACTTTAGCAGGTCAAGATGGCGGCCCCGGAGAAGGCGATACTTTGGCCCTAATCCGTGTAGCCGTGGGCGAAGTCATGACCGCGGGGATGGCAGCGTTCCGTGCCGAATTGAAAAAAGACCTCTCCGACTTCCATGCCAGTTTTCGGGAGGACATTAAAAAACAAATGGAGGAATTTTCCACGGAAATAGATCGGAAAATGCAAGTTACGGAGGGCCAGATTGAGGGCGCGGTGAATGAGATGGAGGAAAACATGGCCGATATGGAAAGGTGGGACATTGGAGTGAAGGACGCCCTCAACCAACTGCTTCGCGACCAACGAGCTCTGCGGGATAAGGTGTCTGATCTTGAGGGTCGCTCCAGGCGCAACAACGTTAGGATATATGGCGTCCCGGAGGACGCCGAAGGTACATCCGCTGTAACCTTCGTTGAAAACCTGATTAAGACCGAACTCTGAGACAGTCTGCCCTTAGATAGGGACCGTGACCTGGGTATAGAGCGCGCTCATCGCGCTCTGGCACCAAAACCGCTTGCAAGTGCCCCTCCACGCTCGATAGTGGTCCGGTTCCTCCGGTTTTCAGTGAAGGAGAAAGTTCTCCATACAGCTTGGAAAAAGGAACTGCGTGTCCAAACAACAAACGAGTATTTTTTGACCATGATTATGCGACGGATGTGCAAAACAAGCGGAAGGAATATACACCCATCAGGAAGGCGCTGAAGGAGAGGGGAATACGCTTCCAGACACCACTAACCACCACTGCGCGTTCTTTGCAACGGGCACCGTCATGTACAACACTGCGGTGCATGCTGCGGAGGATCTGCGCAAGCGGGGATTTACCGTGGGGGAGTTACTCGCGGGACCAAGAGTGCAGGTGTTACGGAGGAAACACTGGCCCAGCTGCTCACTTGGGAAACAACGGAGACCCGTCGCGGCAGAGACAAGGACCGACACCAGAGGCAGATCCGGGAAAAACTAAAGGAGTACCGCAGGACGGAGTCGGGAGCAGCACAGGAGGACGGGTGAACGGTTTAACTGTCAATTTTTTCATTATCGGATCTGACGGTGAGATAAGTCACTCTCTCTCATATTTTTATTCTATTTTTGCATGGTCTGCTTCTTTTTTGTTATATATAAACCCGAGGATTAAGGCTACCCCCTACAAGGATTAATAACATTTAAACCCCTGTCCAGCATTTTCTTTTGACTTAACAAATACACTGTACAAGGCTGATACCTACGGTGCGCACAGACAGAGAGCCACGAGACTTTCTTTCTTCTCTTTTTTCTCACTTTTTGCTACAGAGGGGCCCCACCTTGTGGCCTGCTCCCCTCACTGTCGAGGCGACATGTCACCTTACTTGTTGGAAGCTCAGTTTGATGTTCTGTTTTATAGTTCTAGTTTTCTTGTTCTACTTTATTTTTTGTGTTTTGAGGTCTGGGATATTTCAAGTGCAATGTGCCGTGAGTACACATAATGCAATACCAACACTATAACATACTGTCATTAAATGTAAATGGGCTGAATAATCCGATCAAAAGAAGTAAAATGATAACTAAATTAAAAAAGGAGAAGGTAAACATTGCACTCACCTTTCTGGTCCTGAACACGAAAAACTTAAAAAAAATGGGCTTTAGGAACTCTTTTTACTCTTCATTTAAAAACGGAAAACGGAGGGGAGTTGCTGTACTAATTTCAAATTCTACCAAATTCAAATTTGTATCCCAAATAAGTGATAAAGATGGTAGATTCATTCTCATTAAAGGATAAATAGATCAAAAAGAAGTGACCCTCTTTAATGTGTATGCCCCCCCTGGGAGTGATAAATCATTTTTCAGAAAGGTGTTCGATTTGATAGCCTCTGAAACATATGGGACTCTAATATGTGCCGGAGACTTTAACATGCTACTTAAACCCCTACTAGATACAACAAATAGAAAGAGAAAAAGTAACACTACTGAGAAATATATAAATAAAGTACTAAAAGACCTTGGACTGAATGATGTATGGCGGTTTGTGCATGGATCGGTCCCAGGCTACACTTTTTATTCTGCGCGACACTCAGTTCACTCTAGAATCAACTATTGCTTTATGTATGGTGGGGATTTACAT
The DNA here is from genome assembly GCF_964030765.1 of Micromesistius poutassou. NCBI lineage: Eukaryota > Metazoa > Chordata > Actinopteri > Gadiformes > Gadidae > Micromesistius > Micromesistius poutassou. The sequence goes on from NC_140282.1 coordinate 7,777,812, forward strand.
AGAGTAAGGGATTGTAGAGTGGGCCCGAGAGACCTCTCGGACCACTCTGGAATTTATCTGACGTTACATTTAGACAGTAAACAGCGCAAAACACTGTGGAGACTCAACACCGGTATGTTGAACGATCCTGCTTTTAGGAATTCAATAGTGTCTGATTTAAACTCATATTTACAGGATAATGATACCGGAGATGTGAATCCTAGTATTCTATGGGATGCAGCTAAAGCCGTTCTCAGGGGCAAAATCATAGCCAGGACATCAATGTTGAAAAAGATAAAAGCAACAAAATTATCAAAACTGCAGGAAGAATTAATAGATTTAGAGCGAACACAAATTGTCAATAAAGAGTCCAGTATCATAAATAAAATCAGAAATTTAAAGCAAGAAATAGATAAAATATTAAGCGAGGAAGTTGAGAAAAATATTAGATTTATGAAGCAAAGATTAAGTGCAGTCAGTGCTGTCGCAGCAGAGCGTGCGTGATATTACGATTCAGGCCCTAAAGCGACAAAGCTGTTAGCTTGGAGGCTCAGAAAACAACAAGCTGAAAATACAATCCACAAGATTAGAGACCCTGTTACAAAAAAGATTACTACTAGTATTGATGGTATACAAACGGCTTTTGAAAATTATTATACATCTTTATATTCTCAAAAAGAACATAGTAATGAAACGACTATACTTGAATTTTTAAACTCCCTAGACCTTCCTGTACTTGGTAAAGAAATTAATGATAAACTTGTCTCCCCAATAACAGTAGAAGAAATAGAAAAGGCTATTACAAGTCTTAATGCTAACAAGTCACCCGGTACCGATGGTTTCCCCCCAGAATGGTACAAATCCATAAAAGAACATCTGCTCCCTTTACTTGTAACCTGTTTCAATTATGTTTTAAAAGAAGGCTCTCTTCCCCCTTCTTGGAACGAGGCTTTTATATCAGTCATCCCTAAGGATGGAAAGGACAGGACGGAGTGTAGTAGTTTCAGACCTATTAGTGTTTTAAACACGGATTATAAACTTTACGCAACCATCCTAACCAAAAGAATGGAAACTGCAATGCCACTATTAATAGATGAAGACCAAACAGGTTTTATGAAAAATAGACAAACTCAGGACAATATAAGGAGAGCCTTGCATATTATTCAGCAAGTTAGGGAGGAAAATAAGAAAAGAAGAAAATATTAGCAGCTCAGTTGCTAATATAAAATATTGTCAGCTCAGTTGAGGCTTCCTGGAAGGGAAGACTTTCTGGAAGGGAGTGGCATCGGTTATTACAAAAACATTGGGCTTCAATATCAGTGTAACTTTCTTATCTCTCTATCTTGGTTATTTCCCTAATAAGCTAAGTAAAGATGATGCATACCTCTTAAAGATTTTGCTGGCAGCAAGTAAAAAGGCCGTCACAAAGTGCTGGCTTCAGAAAAATGCCCCTACTGTTGGTCTCTTTGTCAACACTGTTGAGCAGTTGCATCTTTTGGAAAGAATGACTTACTCCATACGACTTCAAAAGGAGTTGGGTGAAAAGCGATGGAAAAAATGGTCAGTTTATTTAGCTAGTCAGACAGATTTGGTATAGACATTGCATCGTGAGCGTTTTTCTTTTACGCCTTGGAGATAGGCGAGATTGCCATGATTAAGTGATTATCCCATGACCTCCTGTTTATTTTTTTATTTTTATTTTTTTTGTGTACGTGTTTGCTGTTTCTGTTTCGTGTCCTACATTATTATTTTTTTTCCACAGTTTATATTGTGTGGATAATGTGAAAAAATACTTACAAATAAAAAGTTTAAAAAAAAAAACGGGTGGCTTAAATCAAGCGATCTGATTGGTTCCCAACTGTTGTATATTGAGCGTATACACACAGCTATGACGCCTGTTCAGTTTACAGAGTTCAGTATCACTCCGCGCCTGACTCTTAACTGTTGTTTATTTATATATAAAAGCGATAGCATAGTTCACTGAAGCCTAAAAAACATGTTGATTGATGGAGAGGGTGGAAATGTTGTAAAGCAATAGGCACACAGTGCCAGAGTGAACTCGATAGTAGGCTAAATTGCCGGTGAACCAAGCTACCGTCTTTAGCCTAGCCTTCTCTCTGAAGGACGCTACAGAGTGTTGCATAGCAACCGCCGTACACTTTGCCGGCAGCCAGGAGGGACTACTATTTTGTGTTCGTTAAAAGAAATGCTTTTCCGACTTTCTAGCTTTTTCAAAATTGAGGTTGTCTATGACTTTCATTTCGCCATACTTACATAATCGTTTTATAAAAGCAATAGATCACTTCAGTCAGTGGTATACGCTCATTATACCACAGTTAAGGGCCGTTGTCCGTCCCGACGCGCACCGTATACCACAGCCTGTTGTGATCCATTGCTTAATTATATAACGGCTCCATATTTCCCTCCGCCGTCCGCTTTGAACCGCAGCTGTCAGGGTTGCTAGGAGACAGGAGCGGCGTGTGGTCACACAAGGTAAAGGACGTTAACGGCTGGTTACGCACTCTGGTAATGCTCCGTAGGCCAGACAGTCTCATTTAACGAAGCTCATTAGGCCTTCGGAGTGTCCTTAACGGCCTACGAAGGACACTCCTTCTTACACCGCGTCCTTGGACGGAAGCGGCCCCTGGGCGGAGACACAGCCTCAGTGTTTGGGCTCCTTGGTGGTAGTAATATGCATCTAATGGAGGAGCTGATGTGTTCCAGACCAGCTGAGCCAACACGAGTCGCAGCTCTCCTCAGACCTCTCCATAGAGTTCAGTTTACCCGAGGATGAGCTCATCAACATCTCGTTTGAGGGAGTGGAGGAGGAGGAAGAGGAGGACGAGGAGGACGAGCTGCCCAGCTTCCTGACGCAGCTTTCCAAAAGTAAAGCGTCCCTTCATGTTAATGTCAGTCCAGTACTCGTCAGGTCAGTAGTGAATCCATGTTCAGATTGTGTTCCATCCCACAGAGCCAGCGAGCATCAAAGAGGGGGACTTTGTCTGGTGCAAGTTCAGATTGTTTCCCTTCTGGCCGGCTGTGGTGAGTGGTCTACACTAGCCTGTAGCATAACATGAAGGAAGGCTTGGAGCTAACCACTCCTACCGTTTCTTTCTGCAGGTGAAGAGTGTCAAACCCAAATTGAAAAAGGCCAGCATCATTTGGATCGATCAGCCCACCATTGACAAGAAGAGGAATGGGTGAGGTCCTCTCCTCTGCTCTGATTGGGTGCTTCACTCGTTGACCTGAGGACCTGGTCACTCAGCAGGTTAAAGGGTGCTGACCCTGTGTGTCCCTGTTCCACCTCTGATTGTTCCATGTGGATCCCAAGCAGCTAAAGGCCCAGAGCTGTAGACTCACCCTCTGATCGGACCTTCTTCACTGAGTCTTTGTCCACAGGCAGTTAGTGACAGCGTATGAAACATGTTCAAGCTGTAGTTCATGTCAGTTTGAGTCCGGCTTTCGGCTGCTGCTTGTCATCGGAGCAATCAGTATTCTAAATGCCAGGGGTATAAAAACGATTGTGGCGTGCGCTGTGCAGTATGAACCTTAAGATCACCATTGTGTTGTTTTGTATTAATGCGCGGCACCCATCTTGTGTTAAAGGTTCTCTGTATCTCTGAGGAACCTCAAACCCTTTGACTGTGAGGAGACCAACCAGCTGGTGGTGAGAACGACATCAGCGTCCCCATTCTGAGTGTGTCTGTGATCCTCACATTGATACTAACGCATGTCACCGGTTATGTTGTAGTGTGCAGCCAAGGCCAACTACGCTGCCGTTATCGACTGGGCCTTGGAGCTCATCAATGACTACGTGTTCCGTATTGGTAAGCAGAAAATACGAGCATGTTCCACCCGAAGATGATTAAACCGACTGCAATGCTCATTTAAATGCTGACAGTCTAGCCGCTGGGGTCAATGGCTGATGGTGAATATCTGACCTGTAGTCGTATTCTCCAGCACACACTGTGACAAAAAAACATTTTCTGTCCATTTGAAACGAGCAATAGACCTCTGAAGAATAGGTCCCGTGTGTAAAACGTGTGGAGTTCAAAACGTGACGCAGCTTTTCCTTCTCCGCCACCTACAGAGTTTGTTATGTACGATCATTCATAAACCCCATGTTATTCCCCATAGACATTTGACCGAGGGAACCGGAGCCTCGGAGGCAGGACTTATTCTTCAGAGGTCTATGTTTCTTGATTGACAGTTCTCCATTTCCCCCCCCCCGCAGCGTGCAGCTCATTCACCGGCTCCTTCATCGAATACTCGTCACATTTTATGAGTATGTTCAACTCAAACTGACTTCATATCTTGGGGGGGGGGGGTTACTTAACCCATTTCCGCTCTTCTTTTCACGTTGTTGTTCGCTCGTCTCCAAGGTAACCCGGTGAGGAGGAAGTACCCGGAGGGCGGCGTGGCGGGGCTGGCTCTGCCCAGCAGGCTGGAGCTGGAGGGGGGCGGGCAGCACAGCGGGGGGGAGGAGAGCGTCTCCGAGGCCCTGGAGGAGGGGGGCCCCGGCGCCAAGAGGCTCCTCCCCGACCGCACCGTCGCCGCCCACAACCGCGCCAACGAGAAGCTGGTGACCTTCATCGTGTCCCAGCGGCTCGCCGACCAGCACCTACTGGTGAGGCTCCGGACCGCGGCCACAGCGCAGGGACACCGGGAGTCCCCACAGCGCGCCCCCCCACTAGTGGCTGATGTCCCCACAGGGCACCCCCCCACTAGTGGCTGATGTCCCCACAGCGCGCCCCCCCACTAGTGGCTGGTGTCCCCACAGCGCCCCCCCACTAGTGGCTGGTGTCCCCACAGCGCGCCCCCCCCACTAGTGGCTGGTGTCCCCACAGCGCGCCCCCCCACTAGTGGCTGATGTCCCCACAGGGCGCCCCCCCACTAGTGGCTGATGTCCCCACAGGGCGCCCCCCCACTAGTGGCTGGTGTCCCCACAGGGCGCCCCCCCCCCCCACTAGTGGCTGGTGTCCCCACAGGGCGCCCCCCCACTAGTGGCTGGTGTCCCCACAGGGCGCCCCCCCACTAGTGGCTGATGTCCCCACAGGGCGCCCCCCCCCCCCACTAGTGGCTGATGTCCCCACAGCGCGCCCCCCCACTAGTGGCTGATGTCCCCACAGCGCCCCCCCCCACTAGTGGCTGGTGTCCCCACAGGGCGCCCCCCCACTAGTGGCTGATGTCCCCACAGCGCGCCCCCCCCCCCCACTAGTGGCTGATGTCCCCACAGCGCGCCCCCCCACTAGTGGCTGATGTCCCCACAGCGCGCCCCCCCCCCCCCCCACTAGTGGCTGATGTCCCCACAGGGCGCCCCCCCACTAGTGGCTGATGTCCCCACAGCGCGCCCCCCCCACTAGTGGCTGGTGTCCCCACAGCGCGCCCCCCCCACTAGTGGCTGATGTCCCCACAGCGCGCCCCCCCCCCCACTAGTGGCTGATGTCCCCACAGCGCGCCCCCCCCCCCCCCCACTAGTGGCTGGTGTCCCCACAGCGCGCCCCCCCAGTAGTGGCTGGTGTCCCCACAGCGCGCCCCCCCCCCCCCCCCACTAGTGGCTGGTGTCCCCACAGCGCGCCCCCCCACTAGTGGCTGATGTCCCCACAGCGCGCCCCCCCAGTAGTGGCTGATGTCCCCACAGCGCGCCCCCCCCCCCCACTAGTGGCTGGTGTCCCCACAGGGCGCCCCCCCCCCCCACTAGTGGCTGGTGTCCCCACAGCGCGCCCCCCCACTAGTGGCTGATGTCCCCACAGCGCGCCCCCCCCCCCCCCCCCCACTAGTGGCTGGTGTCCCCACAGCGCGCCCCCCCCCCCCCACTAGTGGCTGGTGTCCCCACAGGGCGCCCCCCCACTAGTGGCTGGTGTCCCCACAGCGCGCCCCCCCCCCCCCCCCCCCCACTAGTGGCTGGTGTCCCCACAGCGCGCCCCCCCCCCCACTAGTGGCTGATGTCCCCACAGGGCGCCCCCCCAGTAGTGGCTGATGTCCCCACAGCGCGCCCCCCCCCCCCACTAGTGGCTGGTGTCCCCACAGGGCGCCCCCCCCCCCACTAGTGGCTGGTGTCCCCACAGGGCGCCCCCCCACTAGTGGCTGATGTCCCCACAGCGCGCCCCCCCCACTAGTGGCTGATGTCCCCACAGCGCGCCCCCCCACTGGTGGCTGATGTCCCCACAGCGCGCCCCCCCCCCCCCCCCCCACTAGTGGCTGGTGTCCCCACAGGGCGCCCCCCCACTAGTGGCTGGTGTCCCCACAGCGCGCCCCCCCCCCCCACTAGTGGCTGGTGTCCCCACAGCGCGCCCCCCCACTAGTGGCTGATGTCCCCACAGCGCGCCCCCCCACTAGTGGCTGATGTCCCCACAGCGCGCCCCCCCCCCCCCCCCCCACTAGTGGCTGATGTCCCCACAGCGCGCCCCCCCCCCCCCCACTAGTGGCTGATGTCCCCACAGCGCGCCCCCCCCCCCCCCCCACTAGTGGCTGGTGTCCCCACAGCGCCCCCCCCACTAGTGGCTGGTGTCCCCACAGCGCCCCCCCCACTAGTGGCTGATGTCCCCACAGGGCGCCCCCCCCCCCCACTAGTGGCTGATGTCCCCACAGCGCGCCCCCCCCACTAGTGGCTGATGTCCCCACAGGGCGCCCCCCCACTAGTGGCTGACCAATGGCGTTGCCATTTCCTAACAGATGACTCTTGAATAATTGCTCCTCAATCGTACCCACAGCACATTACTTTAAGTCAAACCGAAATAGAACGGGAACGGAGCAGAAATACAAAGCAGGCTGAGGATGTGTTCTCATTTAGCCGGCGTGTGTTGACCACGCAGCGCTCACATCTGAGTCTCTCTGGTTCAGAGTTCACCTGGACTCTGCAAAGCTCCACCTTTACCCCCAACACCCCTCTGATGCACTTACTGTGTGTGGAACGTCCTGCCACTTAAACAGTACTGAGCATGGTGTAGCATCTCATCCTAGCTATCTGTGTTGTATACAGGGAATGGGTTAACCTAGTGATGGTTAGTGTATACGGGGAATGGGTTAACCTAGTGATGGTTAGTGTCTACTGGGAATGGGTTAACCTAGTAATGGTTAGTGTATACAGGGAATGGGTTAACCTAGTGATGGTTAGTGTCTACGAGGAATGGGTTAACCTAGTGATGGTTAGTGTATACGGGGAATGGGTTAACCTAGTGATGGTTAGTGTCTACGAGGAATGGTTAACCTAGTGATGGTTAGTGTCTACGAGGAATGGGTTAACCTAGTGATGGTTAGTGTATACGGGGAATGGGTTATGGTTCTATACCCACAGAGGTATATCGTTGTTTCTCTCCTCTTCACGTGGTCCGACTGTAAGTCTGTGGGTCACAGCGTGGGCTGACCCTGAATGGGCTGACCCTGAATGGGCTGACCCTGAATGGGCTGACCCTGAATGGGCTGACCCTGAATGGGCTGACCCTGAATGGGCTGACCCTGAATGGGCTGACCCTGAATGCGTCCGCCCCTCCAGGCCGTGATCCGCGGGCAGCAGGCGTCCCGCTGGCTGCGCTCCTTCCTGAAGGCCAGCAGGCGGCTGCAGGTGAAGAACTACCTGGAGGATGACGGGCAGCTGGACCAGGTGTACGTCTACCTGAAGGAGCTGTTTGACCGCGTCACCGACCACGCCCCCTGCCTGGCCAATGTCCGCTTCATGGACGACGTGCGCTTCGTGCTCGACGTGCTGCTGCCCGAGGTTCGTCTGCTCACATCTGACATCCTGGTGGGAATCGATACACATTCACTGATCAATACACACATCAGCCATGGGAATCGATACACATTCACTGATCAATACACACATCAGCCATGGGAATCGATACACATTCACTGATCAATACACACATCAGCCATGGGATTGGTGGGATTGCAATAAAAAAACGTAGCTGTATTGTGTATTTCATGTATTGCCCTAATGAGAACCTGAATCTCGCGGTCTCATTAACACGACTATAATGCATTCTATAATGACTATAAAGTCATTATAGTCCTATGTACAATTTCTGAGATGAAGTGTAATGGAAAACTGTTTATTTTGCATATGATCACAATGGCTACAATAAAGAAGATTAAAAAACGGGAGCAATAAAAAAATTAATGATGAAGGTGTATATAAATAGATCTGTTAGTTGAGCGAAATTAATCTTGCTCTCTTTTCATTTCTCTTTTCACACCTCCGGCACCAAACTCACAGCATCTTTAAACCCGCACTAACTTCTCTACTGCAGCTATTCACTCCATTAAATAAGATCTGAACCATTACGTTTCTCAATAATAAAATCTGCCGATCCATGAGTAAATCCATCATGGGAATCTTTCTCTGTCCACTCTTTTGCCTATTGTCACTCCCAGTATGTGTTGTGTAAGTGTGTGTTATATTGTCACTCCCAGTATGTGTCAGTGTGTGCTATATTGTCACTCCCAGCATGTGTCAGTGTGTGCTATATTGTCACTCCCAGCATGTGTCAGTGTGTGCTATATTGTCACTCCCAGTATGTGTCAGTGTGTGCTATATTGTCACTCCCAGTATGTGTAAGTGTGTATCTATAATATCCTGTTTATGATGCAGGCCATCATCTCTGCCATCGCTGGGGTCGATAACATTTCACTGAATAAGGCTGAGGAGAAATATCTAAACGGACGATGTATAAGTGAGAGGTAAGAAAGTCCTGAGCTCCGATGGCCTTTGTAGACCTACATAATCCCTATTAAAAAGTTAAAAACTCTTTATTTAAAAACTTGAATAATCTTTTCCTCTTTTTCAGAGAAAGAGAAGAGTTTGAGTTGACGATTGGACAACAGATGAATTCTGTGTCATAATCTTTTGTTTGTGTTGACCCAACATGTGACAGGCTGCCTCTTTTGTTGATGTTTTTTTTTTTACAGATTTTCATTTCATCAAAACGATCAAATGAAAATGAATTGTGTGTGTACATGCATACATACATGTTAAAGTCGGAAATTATGGTCTATGGATGTTCTTTTAGAGCACCTGGATATTTATGGTCATCACCAAATAAACAGAAGTTATTCAAAACCTTTCTCTTGTTGTGTTTGCAGCTGGTGTATGTGGGACTATTACGAACAGGGTCTGGAATATCCCACGACTTGTAGTCGTGGGACTTGTAATTTTAAATTTATTTAACAACATTTATATTGTTGTGAATTAAGTATTTAGGTGTCATGTTGAAGTCAAAGTCAGCTTTATTGTCAGTTACTTCACATGTTTACAAAGTAATCGAAAAGACATTTCCCACTATCCCACAGTGAACAGATACAGTGATAAGACAACAGACAAGACATATCCTAACACTGCTAAAAGTAAACATTGAAGTGAACACAGAAGGACATTACTAATATTAAAAGATAGACAATAGAATATAAGAGTGTACTTTGTACATGAAGTAGCAGCATAGGTTTTTGTATAATATAATTTAAGTTGTGCAAAAAAGTAATGTCAGATATATTTGTAATGGTAATAGTGCAAAAGAACAGAACAGTCAGTAGAATAGCAGCAATTTCAGTCTGTTTGGGGGGTGGGCAGAAAGGGGGGGGGTCAGCTTTATGACAGCCTGGTGGATGTGGCTGAGGGGAGAGAATTGAGTTTCCTCACGGCCTGGTGGATGAAGCTGTTTGAGGGTCTGGAGGATGAGGCACGGAGGCTCCGTACCTTCTCCCAGGAGGCTGAACAGACTGCAGGGTGGCTGGCGTCGCTCACAATCAAGGTCACTTTCCAGGTGAGGCGGGTGACGTATGTGACTTTCAGGGAAGGGAGTGGGGCACCGATGGTCCTTCCTGCTGTGTTCCCGATGCGTTGCAGTGCCTTCCTGCTGTGTTCAGTGCAGCTCCCGCCCCCGGCCCTCATTTCCGCTGCCAAGAGCAACAGAAGAGAAACAGAGTCTCACCCAACAGACATAAACCTGAAGCCTGTGGATCAGACGTACGTCGTCGCTCTGCTGACCTTCAGTCCCAGGTCCGAGGTCGTCGGCCAACCAGCCGCTGCGTGGCCCTGATGACTCCTACCGTGACCACACCTCCTGGGCTCCTCCAAGTGCTGCTCTGATTGGCTGTCTGTCCTGTCGGCTCCTCCCCCTCCCCAGCGTGGGAATCATAAGCCAAGCGTTAAGACATATTTATTAAACATCCATGGTTGATAAGGACGCTATTATTTGCAAAGGTTTTGACGAGTGCTACTTTGAGATAAACGGTTTGTAGAATTATTTTCACCGTTGTGAAACACTAAACAATGTTGACAGTGTTGTCAGGAATGTGCTTATGGTAATTCAGATTTAATAACCCTAGGACAATAACAGGAATGTGTGGATATGTAACTTTGAGATGGATAAACAGTGTGCAGTTTGGAGGTCATTTAACATGTATCTACATTACTACTATATATACAGCTCACTTGGTTATTAACTAAATCATAACATACATAATAATACAAAGTATGAATGCTGCAGACTTTTAAAATATTTGAATCTTTATATTTGAGTCCATTGGTGCGTTGTTAATCCAGTGTCATCGGCATTATCGCACTGAATTAAAACAAATGTGATCCAGTTGTTTGTCACACAGCTGGAACGTTCACGATGTCAGCGGTGAAGTTTGAGAGCTTCGGGGTGAAGAGGGAGACGGAGGATGAAGAGGAGGACGAACAAAAGGCCCTTGTCAAACTCAGGACATTTCAGAGGGGCCGTCCCACACTGCTGGGAGTAAGGGCTGACACACACACACACACACACACACACACACACACACACACACACACTGACACACACAGATACACGCACACACACAGACACACGCACACACGCAGACAGACACATGCACACAGACACACAGATACATACACACAGACACACACACACGCGTTGGTGAGGCACGTGGATGTGTGGTGACGTTGTTTACCATTGTTGTTGTTGTTGTTTCCAGGCGGTTCAGATTGTGATTGGGATCGTCCTGATGGTGAAGGTGGGGGCCATGTTCTTCATTGACGTCCACTTCCAGATCTACTCCACCTCCTACTGGGGCTTCCTCTTTGTGAGTCAAACAAGACGTCTTCATGAACTCATGAACTCAAATTCAACAATGTTTATACACTACCGTTCAAAAGTTTGGGGTCACTTAGAAATGTCCTTATTTTTTAAAGAAAACCACAGTTTTTTTCAGAGATAACAAGATAACATTAAATTCATCAGAAATACAGTCTAGACATTGTTAATGTGGTAAACGGCTATTGTAGCTGGAAATGGCGGATTCTTAATGGAAGGTGTACAGACCACCATCACTCCTGTGTTCTACTGGTACATTGTTGAGCTCATCGTGTTTAAAGGCTAATCAATGATTAGGAAAAAGAGTTTTCATTGAAAACATGAAATTGTCTGGGTGACCCCAGACTTTTGAACGGTAGTGTATAATTATATTTAGTACATGCTACACGTGAACCTCCTAAGATGGCGCAATTTGATTGGTTCGCTATCTCAGGATATTGGGCAATATCCCGAGATTGAGATCTCAAACTTAGGACATTGTTTTCATCGCGTGGCGGTCGTCTCGTCACGCTAATAAAAACAAATAAATCCCGGCAAAAAGTGTTATCTTGTTTATTTTTGCAGTGTTCACGTGTAGTATAAACTATTTACAGAGCCTGAGGTGAATAATAGTTAAATATTTTAATAAAAATGTAATGTATAGAAACATGACACTGACGTAGAGATTGACACAGAGGTCCCGTGTGTCTTGATGTAGTTCATCACCGCTGGCTCCATGGCCATCGCCACCAACAGGAAGCTGAGCAGGCGCAAGGTGAGCCCTTATCTTATCTTATCTTAACCCCCCCCCCCCCCCCGCTGTGCTGTAAGTGTCCGTGTGTCTCAGATGAAGGGCACGCTGTGGACCAACGTCCTGGCGGTGCTGGTGGCCGTGGGCGGCGCCGGCCTGCACTTCTACGTAGGCTTCACCTACCCATCCTGTCACACCAACGACGTCTGCTTCTACCTGGTGAGACCTACATTGTCTGTCTGTCTGTCTGTCTGTCTGTCTGTCTGTCTGTCTGACTGACTGACTGTCTCCAGGGCCTCAGTGAGATGTTCCTGGTGGTTCTCTGTCTGTCTGTCTGTCTGTCTGACTGTCTGTCTGACTGCCTGTCTGTCTGTCTGTCTGTCTGTCTCCAGGGTCTCAGTGAGATGTTCCTGGTGGTTCTCTGTCTGTCTGTCTGACTGCCTGTCTGTCTGTCTCCAGGGCCTCAGTGAGATGTTCCTGGTGGTTCTTCACGTGGTGGAGCTGCTCGTCGCTCTCCTGGTCGTGTTCTTTGCCCACAGAGCGCTGCGCTCGTCGCCATGACAGGTCAGCTGATCTCCCCTGTGATGTCACCGGCAGAAGGGCATTTCATTGGTCGATAATACAAAGACAGAAGGAGGGGCGGGACTGGGAAGACTGTCAGTCTGGAACCTTCTCTTGATGTCGCGTCAACATTCTGACTCTATTCTACACAGGCCTTTCTAAAGGATCATTGTTTAATGATACAGGTTGGAATCTGGTCTTATATAATTCATCAAGTATCTCTCAATGTTTTCTCCTACTATGCTTTTATCTAAGTTGCATTGTCTGTTTTATTAGCAACCAAATGAAAACAAGAAATGAAACAAAGTTAAAAGAATCAACTTAAGCCTGCTTCTGTGTTTCTACTCGATGCTCTACTATCTACGAAGGGACAGCGAGGCCGAGCGTGCTTCTGTTGGGTTGTAAACGTGCTTCTCTGTCTTTAGTGATCCTCAACAGTGTGCTCTCTGCTATTCGGTCCTTGTTTGTATTCAGAGCCAACGTGTAAAGTCCTGATTCAACCGTCCACCGCAGTGTTGCACTCTGCTCACAGCTCAGCTCCTCGTCCAACTTCACCCCTCCTAGAACTCTCAGCCCGGATTGTCTTTAATAAAACAGGCGGTTCACTTAGAGATTAGAGCTGCTGTAAGATGTAGGAGTTGTAGAGAGAGGGGGAGAGAGCAGAAGAGATTAAGATGTAGATATAAGATATGTAAGAATATAGGACCCAACGAACCCCCCCTTCTCTCTGCTCCCTGCTGACTCTGCTCCTCCACTGAGGGGCGTGGCGCTCAGGCAGCACAGCTTAGCTATGTGATTGACAGGCAATGTGGATTTCCCCCGACCAATCAGGGAAGAGATGCGTTGATTCGTCAGAAATGAGACAAATATTCTGACAGAGGATTTCAGTCCTTTAAAGCGCGGTTCTAGATGGCTATGGCACGTCTAACAAATCACACTCAAATGATACAGCACATGTTGTGTCACATAAAACGATATGTTTAAGAGTAAGAACTACAAGATACACGATGAAGGGCTGCACTATATATAGTGCACTATATGAATTTAATTATATATAGTGCACTATATATAGTGCAACCCTTAATAGCTTTCATGAAATTCTGGAACAAAATGTAAATATTAGTAATTCATTTTTGTTTCTAGGGACGACAGACGAGCCACTTCCTGCCCAAGATTTCAAACAAGAAACACTAATTAGTTTGCATGTCATAAGTGTTGAGAATGCTAAGACACTAACACAACACACAGGTAACATCTTTTACTGACCAGACATGATATAGTGTGTCAAATACTCATCATTGTTCATATCATTGAGGTATTTTAAAAGATATGCACCGTGTCTCTAAGACTATTTTACTTCATTCAATTTTATAAACACATTCAAAATAAATGTTATTTCAAAGCATTCTATTTATATGTCAAAATAATTGTTTTTATTCGTATTTAATTCATGCTATATTAACATTTCTTTTATATAATCACAAAACTTTAATATTGAGTTGGCGACAATATTTTAGCCTAAAATATATATATATATATATATATATATATATATACAGTATCTCTTGTACATTTGACCATTTTCATTGCATTCATTTTACACTTTACATTATTTGTATAGTTATCCCTAATAAAAAAAAATATGTCTTGCATGCACTGTGTTTACACAATGTATTTTATAAGATATAGCTTATATTTTATATCTTATATCTTATATTTACAATTGTTGCATCTGTTTGTGCTTTTATCAGTTCAATTTCAAGTTCAATTTTATTAAAAATTGCATCGCTCCACATGACTATTTATCACCGTAGTTCTTGAGTAAGTTAGCACAATATTGAACAGCTTAAACTATCAATCGTCTCTTTGTCTCATTGGTACCCCTCATCAAGTCCACTCCTCACCCATATCCCAACTGACTTTCGATGGACAGGATATTCCTCTCTCCTCCTCAGCAACAAACCTGGGAGTTCGGTTCGACCCCCACCTGACCTTCAATGAACATATAAAACATCTATGCAAGACTTCATTTTACCATCTCTGCAATATTTCAAGACTCCGTCCCACTCTATCTCTCCCAGTAGCAGAACAATTGGTCCATGCCTTCATTTCCTCAAGGCTGGATTACTGTAACGGGCTCTTCATTGGGATACCTGGCAAGACCATACAGAAGCTACAATACATCCAAAACAGCGCCGCCAGGGTCCTGATGAGAGCCCGTAAATACGAGCATATCACCCCCATCCTTCAATCACTGCACTGGCTCCGTCTCATCCCGGATCAACTACAAAATTCTGCTACTCACTCATAAATGCATCCATGGACACGCACCTACCTACCTTCAAGAACTCATCACCCTACAGTCCACTACCCGCGCTCTCAGATCTACAAACACCATGCTCCTCCAAATCCCTAGCACTAGGCTCTCCACCATGGGAGACAGAGCTTTCTGCTCGGCCGCACCACGCCTATGGAACAGTCTCCCAATCCAGATGAGGGCCATTCAGAACCTGGACTCTTTTAAAATAGGCCTGAAAACCTTTTTATTCAAAAAGGCCTATGGCTGCTAATAAGATTTTTAACCTCGTCTTATAGTCTTTATTGAGTATGCTTTTGTTTTCTTTACCTTGCTTTTAACTTTTTAACCTTGTAGCACTTTGAGATCTCTTTGATGGAAAGTGCTTCAGAAATAAAATTTATTATTATTATTATTATTATTAAATTTATTATTATTATTATTATTATTAGACCCCCCCCCCCATAAACTTTTATATTTGTTTGTTTGTTTATTTGTTGTTTCCTCTGTGAAGCGTTTTGAGTGAGAGAAAAGCGCTATACAAGTCCAATTTATTATTATTATTTATATATTTTTTAATATATATAAATATCTGTTCCGCTGTTCATATATATATATATATATATATATATATATATATATATATATATATATATATAATTAATATATGATACTATGTTTCTAAATACTAGCGACTCTAGCAGGCAAACAGAACTGACAAAGTTACATGACAATATGTAGGGAGACACACACACACACACACACACACACACACACACACACACACACACACACACAGGAAGCAGGTCAATCTAGCTGAGTGCATTTGGAGACATCACACACTTTAACATCTTTGGTCCGGGCTTTGCCTGCTGCTCCAAGACTAAACCAAGGGAAGATGTTGTCAGTGTCTTCAGGGTCGTAGAAGGACACCTCCCCTCCATCATAGTCCAGCTGGACTCTGATCCTCTCTGGAGTCCTCTTCAATGTCAGGGTTTTACCAGTACCCGGAGTGTACTTTCCACTGCTATTGAATAAACACCAGATTCCATTATCTGGTGAAGCAGTACGCTCTCCTTTCCTGACCACTGACTCTTTAGCAACACCTATTCTCCAGCTAGGATGGTCTCCCACCTCCACCTCCCAGCAGTGTTCCCCTGAGCTGAAGCCCTCAGAACCCTGAACCTCTCTGGGTTGTTAGGAACCTTCTGGATTACATCGCTATGTCTCACTCTGGTCAGCTCATCAGACAGAGAGAGCCATTCTGATGCAGTGTTTGGGTCCAGAATAACAGGGCCGAAGGTGGTCCTCTGCCCTCTCTCCTCCCAGACTCTGTGGACCAGGTTTCCCAGGTGTTTGGCCTCGTCCAGCAGCGCTCCAGGAAGCGGCCGGGGATCAGAACCGTAGAGCAGGGTTCTGGCACAGATCTGGGAGTGCTTCTAAGTGCTGAGGAACGCCACGCCGTCCTTCTGCAGGTCTGCCTCTACAGCCGAGAGACCCTCTGAGAGAGACCGGATCTGCTCCTCAAGAGTCTCCCTCTCCAGCCGGATTGGCTTCCTCTTCTGCTCCTCTTCCTCTCTCAGGGCCGCCACTCTGGCCTCCTTTTCCTCGCTCAGGAACCACTGAAGCTGTTTAAACTCTGCTCTGATCCGCCTCTCGGTCTTCACCTGCTGTTCCTTGAGGTGAAGAACCATGACCTCATACGTCTTCTCCAGCTCCTGGAGTCTCCTCCTCCTGTCCTTTAAAGCCGTGAGGTCATGTCTCAGCTGCTGCTTCAGCTCATGCTCCTCATCAGAGGGGTCAGACCTCTGTCTTCCAGCGTAGGAGTCAGCAAGGATTTCCTCTTACAGAGGGGACAGTTCTTGTTCTCAACTTGGGCCCAGAAGTCCTGGAGACATCTGGAACAGAAGCTGTGGTGACAGCTCAGAGACACCAGGTCCTTGAGGATCTCAGTGCACACGCTGCAAGTCAGGTAATGTTTGAAAAGAGGGTTTTCTTCAGCCATTTTAGCGGAGGTATAAACAGGAAGTGACTCCGGATGCGTTCCTTAGTTCTGAACTCTTTGTTAATAAAGTCCAGAGGTGGTCTGTACCCTACAGATTCAGGAGGTCTAGAAAAGAGAAACATATATCAACATGTCAGTAGACAACAATAACTAACACCTATAAAGATATTAAATACGTTGTTTCCTTATCAATGCTAGAATCGGTTGCATTGGCCTTTACGTTACAATCATCACTAATGAATACTATCTACCATCGGCAAATTAATATTAACTACTGTGACATATTTTAGCTGTAATATTCTCTTGTGACACATTTTAGCTGTAATATTCTCACATAGCCACATGGAGCAGCACCGAGCACATAGTTGAGAGGTAATATCCTCTCACAATCACAAGAGGGCAGCACTGAGCACATTCAACAATTATGAGGTAATACTCTCACATAATCACAGAGGGCAGCACTGAGCACATTTAACAAAGTTGCAACATTTACACATAGGGGGCAACAACGGACACACAGATGAAGTGAGCAAGTTTTTTGAGTTGTAGAAGAACTCTACCTTCACCTGATAATAAAAGCAACAGGATTGCTTGGAAGGGGCAGAATCTCTTGGGTGGCGTATCGTAGATATAAAGCTTAGAGACGCTCTGCGTGTGTTATATACCATTCCTCTCCTTTTGTTTCATAGACGATAGACAATAGACCAAAACCTTTACCAAATAAAGTGAGTTAAAAGCGATCCTGTCTCGGCGGCCTTTCCTGGATTAAAAATAACATAACACTACCCTATCGCTTTCCGGTCACCTTCTCTAACTTTATCTAAACTGAATACACATTAGCTTGCCCGGAATATGTGGCTATAAATAATACCAATGACATAGGCTAACTTTACTCATTTTGGTTCATGTGTGGATCATCGGTCCACTTACTGCCAAAGATCCCTCTGGGCTTTCTCGATTCACCGATACGAAACAGATGCGACTACATCGATACGTGGGCCCCTGAATCGATTTAAATTGACCAATAATCTGTCGACGCACCAATTTAAACGTTACGAATAGGTTGAGTGAAGCTTTAGCCTGACATCAAGACAGCATTGTCAACTCATTTCATTCCGTTTCGATACGGATGCTGAAAACGAAACTTAAGGAAGTGTGTGTGTGTGTGTGTGTGTGTGTGTGTGTGTGTGTGTGTGTGTGTGTGTGAGTGAGAGAGCCACAGTTCTCTCTTGGATTACCTGGCCACACACGCACACCAAGTGAGCAGGCTAACAGCAGGCTGGGGAGCCTGACTGGCTAGCATTTGTTTGTCTGGTTGCGGTTGTGAAATTGGTCAGCAAAAGTTCTGACGCGTCCTGTGGCCTAGTCACGGTTCTCGCCCAGATTCCCTAGTTGGCCGCCTATTTAGATTTTGAACAATGCTGGCGTGTGCCTCTTGTGGAGCTCAGCTTCAGGTTGACGACGGCCATGAACTGTGCCCCAAGTGTCTGGGGGTGGGTCACCTTAGGAAAGCTCTGTCGGACCCACCCACTCCCTCTCTCTCCTGTGTGTGTGTGTGTGTGTGTGTGTGTGTTGTGAATAGAGTGTAGTGATTTAGTGTGCAGTGCATTTGGTTGCCGTGTTTGAATAAGATAACTGTTTGGTTGTAAGTCCGATCGTGGCGTAGTCTGCTACTGTTCTGGGCCTACGCTGTGTTACTGTACAACAGCCTGTGACCTGCCACAGAAGCATGAACCAGATGAGGATGAGGCAACAGAGGAAGAGGCATGTATTTAAGCCTCCACCATCTGTGGATCTCATTTAAACTGAACTCTGCGGTAACATCGAGGTTTCATTCTTTATCAACAGGTTGGTTTTCTTAATTTGCCTCTTAGACCAGACAAAGGACAGCATGTTCCCATATGTAATTGCCTATGATAGTTCTTATCATTCATATAAAGTATGTAGCCTATAGCCTAGCCTCTAGAAAGTCTGCTCTGCTGCTCTTCTAGAAAGGCTGCTCTGGGTTCCTCTAGAAAGGCTGCTCTGCTGCTCTTGAAAAAATGTTGACTTTATCTTGTTCAGAATTTGATTCTGAACAACTTTTGTATTGGGGTCAACATACTGTGGCGATTTTAGTGACAGGCCACGCCCATTTCGATGCCATGCCCCATTTGAAAAAATGTTGACTTTATCTTGTTCAGAATTTGATTCTGAACAACTTTTGTATTGGGGTCAACATCATAGGACTTGATGAATCCAACTTGATGTTGATATGAGCAATTAACTATTTTCGCGGTTTAAACCACTCCCCTTTTAAAACTCAATGGTGCTTTACACTTTATTGTACAGACTAATCCTTATGGTAGATTGAAGATAATGGGCCATAGATGATTTGTGCCAAAGGATTTTTGTCAAAGTCAAAAAACCTGGGATCCTTAGGGAATTGACTGTTTTTAACTAAATTCAAAATGGCGGAAAATATGGCTACCAGAAGTCATAGGTTTAACTGGCTTATTTGTTCATCATGAGGATTTGCATGTGTGTGCAAAGTTTCATGAGTGTAGGTCAAACCGGTGGCGAGATATGCTTGTGCAAAGTTTGCACTTTTGAACGGTTGGTATAGCGCCACCTTGGGGCCAATGTGAATTTGACGCATAGAATATCAAAATTTTCACCAGTCCCCACAAATGTGCCAAATAAAAATGAGTTTTCGTATATGTTCAGGGGGGGAAAAATGTAGTCGAAGTTCTGAAAAATAATAATAAGAAACGGACCAATTACAATAGGGACCTTGCCGGTTTTGGCTCGGTCCCTAATTACAATAAGTTGCCTTCGCACACTTTGTGCTTGGCACCTAATTAATATTATGATTTTTTTTTTTTTTTTTTTGGACCATTCCGCGGCACCCCTGAGCATGCGTCACGGCACCCCAGGGTGCCGCGGCACCCACTTTGAAAAACCCTGTTCTAAATCAATCAGATGTTTTGAGATGCTTTTAAAATCATTAAAATGGTTTTCCTTATATAAATTGAATTTACCTCTGGACCATATTTTTTTAACATATTCTTCCCGTAGAAATGAAGGCATGATTTTGCAGAATGTTTATCGGTTTTATACTGTAAATTAATGTAAACATCAGCAAAATCTTTAGTTTAGGCAGAATAATGCCGTTCATTTTACGATAATTACTCTTTTGTGACTTTACACTTTACTTAAATTTTCACAAAATATTCTGTGTTTTCTACATATTACGACTGTAAAAATTAAAGTTATGTATTGTTAGGGTTAGGGTTATTATTTACGGTTATATACGGTGATATACTATTTTAGATTTTACGGCCTTTGATTGCTGCTATTTGATCGTTTTTTACCGTGATTTCTACTGACTGTGAAGTGTATAGAGAGAAAAGGCAAGATATGTTATATATTGATAATATGATTTATCAAGTCTCAGTTCATAGCCGGGTGAACACATAGTAGTTCAACAGTAATCCCAAAAATTACCCCATTCCAGGTGTCAGGTAAGTGTGGCAGGGCCTTTTCCTGTTTATCACACATTTCACAAAGGTGGGCTACACAAAATTGGGTTGGAAAGCTAGACTAGCTTTACTGTATAGCCACTGTCCATCTGATTGTCTAGTTAGCTAACATATATTACCCCCCCCCCCCCCACACACACACACACAATCTGGACTGTGGTCCTAACTTTTACCCCTGTTGGCTTTTACAATCTTTATCTTCATCATTTATTTCAACTTTATGTTATTCAAGTATGTAATTTTTTAATTTCATTGACAAGCAATTCTATTATGGTCATACTCTTGTTTGCTAGCGGCTACGATTTCAGTACTAACACCAGCTTAACACCAGCCCGGCATCCTTGTTTTCTTCTGTAGACGCGACCTGTCACCTGTCAATTTAGGCTCCTCATCACCACTCCAAGATGGCGGCCGAATTTCTCGCGTCACAGCAGCCAATGCTGCGTCTACTTATAAGATGTCTATGTTGGTCATGACTAGTGCAACGTTAAACATCAGTGAAAGGAACCCGAGTCTCACGTGTATCAATGGGCATTACTATAATATATATATATATATATATATATAATATTATATTTATATATGATACTATGTTTCTACATACTGAGACTCTAGCACGCAAACAGAACTGACAGTTACATGACAAGATGTAGGGACACACACACACACACACACACACACACACACACACACACACACACACACACACACACACATATATGGAACAGGAAGCAGGTCAATCTAGAGCTGAGTGTGTGAGGAGACACCACACACTCTAACACCTTTGGTCCGGGCTTTGCCTGCTGCTGCAACACTAAAATGAGGGAAGATGTTGTCAGTGAAAGTGTGTTGATAGGTGCAGATGAGAGTCATGTCTTCAGGGTCGTAGAAGGACACCTCTCCTCCTTCATAGTCCAGCTGGACTCTGATCCTCTCTGGAGTCCTCTTCAATGTCAGGGTTTCAGTATCAGTATCAGTATCCAGAGTGTACTCTCCACTGTCATGGAATAAACACCAGATTCCATCATCTGGTGTAGCAGTACGCTCTCCTTTCCTGTCCACTGACTCTTTAACAACACCTATTCTCCAGGTAGGATGGTCTCCCACCTCCACCTCCCAGCAGTGTTCCCCTGAGCTGAAGCCCTCAGAACCCAGAACCTCAGCGTACTTACTGAACCTCTCTGGGTTGTTAGGAACCTTCTGGATTACATCACTACGTCTCACGCTGGTCAGATCATCAGACAGAGAGAGACAGCGTGTTGCAGTGTTTGGGTCCAGAATAACGGGGCTGAAGGTGGTCCTCCGCCCCATCTTCTCCCAGACTCTGTGGGCCAGGTTTCCCAGGTGTTTGGCCTCGTCCAGCAGCGCTCCAGGAAGCAGCTGGGGATCAGAACCGGAGAGCAGGGTTCTGGCACGGATCCGGGAGCGCGTGGAAGCACTGAGGAACGCCACGCCGTCCTCCTGCAGGTCTGCCTCTACAGCCGAGAGACCCTCTGAGAGAGACCGGATCTGTTCATCAAGGGTCTTCCTCTCCAGGAGGATCCTCTTCCTCTTCTGCTCCTCTTCCTCTCTCAGGGCTGCCACTCTGGCCTCCTCTTCCTCGCTCAGGAACCGCTGAAGCTGTTTAAACTCTGCTCTGATCCGCCTCTCGGTCTTAACCCGCTGTTCCCTGAGGTGAAGAACCATGGCCTCATACGTCTCCTCCAGCTCCTGGTGTCTCCTCCTCCTGTCCTGTAGAGCCATGAGGTCAGGTCTCAGCTGCTGCTTCAGCTCCTGGACTTGTTCCTCTAGAGGAACCACCGTGTGACCCTGGTGGTGAGGAAACTCACACACATGACACACCGCTCTCTGCTCCTCCTTACAGAACCACTTGATATCCTTTAAGTGTTCAGTGCAGAGCGCCTGGGCCCCATCAGAGGGGTCAGACTTCTGTCTTCCAGCGTAGGAGTCAGCGAGCTCCTCGATGGAAAAGTTAACGCCTAGCTCCTTTGAGGATTTCCTCTTACAGACGGGACAGTTCTTGTTCTCAGCTTGGGCCCAGAAGTCCTGGAGACATCTGGAACAGAAGCTGTGGAGACAGCCCAGAGACACCGGGTCCTTGAAGATCTCAGTGCACACGCTGCAAGTCAGGAAATCTTTGAGAGGAGGGTTTTCTTCAGCCATTTTAGTGGAGGTATAAACAGGAAGTGACTCCGGATGCCTTCCTTAGTTCTGAACTCTTTGTTAATAAAGTCCAGAGGTGGTCTGTACCCTACAGATTCAGGAGGTCTAGAAAAGAGAAACATTTATCAGCATAACCCGACAACGATAACTCATCATACAATAAAGATAGGTGTGAATTAAATGTGGTTTCCTCATTAATGCTAGAACAGGCTGCATTGGCCTTTACATTACAAATCATCTCTAATGAATACTATCTACCATCAGCAAATTAATATTAACATTGAATAGGAATCTACTGAGCCAAATGTTACCTTCTATGGTAATATAATCCAGAATACTAAAGTTATCTTGTAATATGCGTTCTTTAATATATCCCAGAATACTAAAGTTAATATCTAATGTGTATACACGGTCATCTTCTCTAACTTTATCTAAACTGAATACACATTAGCTTGACCTGAATATGAGTCTATAAATAATACCAATGACATAACTTTACTCACTTTGGTTCATGTTGATCATCGGTCCACTGACAAAACAGTTCTCCTTACTGCCAAAGATCCCTGTGGGCTTCCTAACACTCACCTCAGGTCATTCCTCTTCACCTAAGGCTTCTCATCCTGAAGAAGAACAACTCCACGTATCGTCCCAACGACTGAACTCTGATCCCAGGGTCATAATTAAAAGATCTGAATAGTGTCAGTGTCAATAGTTAGGAGGAAGCTCTGAGGCAAGTTATTTCAAAGTTAGAACGGAAATTAAGAACTAATGTTGACTTCAGGAATAGTGTTTTTCATTTCAAAAGAATCCCATCATTAGAACATCCATTAAAACATCAACCCTTGATTAATCAGCGGTCCATTACCGTTTTCTATTCGGTCATCTCTTCATTTGACCGTTTTCTTTATAGCCCGGACTTCATTGATTGATTTAAAACATATTTTCAAACAGAATTCAAAAATCTAACCCATAACACTAAATGTTAATTTATTGTATAATGTCAATAAATGTCTTGTTCATTAAGAGTCCTTTATGATCTTTAATGTCAGCACAAAGTTCACGTCATTCCACTGGTCATGTGATGTGTTGGACTCTCTCTGGTCCGTCTGGTTAGGCTGAGAAAGTCCAAAGTCCAGCAACAAACGGCCACTAAGTTTCATTCTCTAGTCACCCTATGAGTTCTCTGACCCAGTGGGAACTGGCTGTCAATCACACGTCACCCATCACTGACAGGGGAGAGATGTACTCTGATGTGTAGGGACGATATTAATTGGACCTTTGTGTTTTCAAGGTGAATGGGTTTGATGCACAGAACAAGCAGTTAAGCATGCAAACCATTTTTTCCCCAAAGTTAAACGTTTTCGTCTCCGATCGTCACACCGAAGCGGTGGAAACGACCGTTCGTCTACGTTGCCGATGACGCAATGACGCAAAGTCTCCGCACAATGCGGATGTAAACACAGCTCGACTCACGTGGAGGACCTGTGTACCCCTGACCCTCCCAGTGAATGATGTCCGTGAAGGTGGAGCGGTTCTCCAGCCCCGGGAAGGGGAACGGGCTGCGGGCGGTGAGCGGGGTCCCAGCGGGGGCGCGCGTCTGGGCCGCCGCGCCGCTCGCCGCCTGCGTCTCCAACTCCCAGACCGGGGAGGTCTGCAGCGGCTGCTTCACACGGTGAGACCGGAGCACTGCCAGCTGGTCCTGGAGCATGTGGACCACACTGTAGGACGGGTCCGGGGTCACACTGTAGGAAGGGTCCGGGGTCACACTGTAGGACGGGTCCGGGGTCTGGAGGGGCTGCTTCACACGGTGAGACCGGAGCACTGCCCAGCTGGTCCTGGAGCATGTGGACCACACTGTAGGACGGGTCCGGGGTCTGTTGGTCTGTGGGGTCTGTGGGTTTGTAGCGTCTGTAGGGCTGGTGGGTCTGTAGGGTCCGAAAGGTTTCTATAGGGTCTGGTGGGTCTGGTCTTTAGTGTCTGTAGGGCTGGTGGGTCTATAGGGGTCTTCGGGGTCCGGCCGGTCTGTGGGTCTGGTCTGTAGGGTCTGTGTGTAATGGGTAATGTGTTGACCAGTAGTCTAATACCTGATCATATTAAGAGCTGACCCTTAATCAGTGTTAGTGTTCGTGTTTGACATCGATCATGACTCCTCTGTGAAAAGGGATGAAAAGGGAAAGGGATGTGTTCCCCCGATCAGCCACCAGATGGCAGCAGAGTACCTTCAATATCACGTTGTGATTCTCAAGCTGAAGGTCTCGCTAAACCAGGGGGGAATTCCCCACTATTCACGGAGCCTGAGGTGAATAATTGTTTTAGTTTATACTACACGTGAACACTTCAAAAATAAACAAGATAACACTTTTTGCCGGGATTTATTTGTTTTTATTAGCGGTTTATTCGTTTTTTTATTAGCTGACATTTTGCGATGAAAACAATATCCCGAGTTTGGATCTCAATCATGGGATATTGGCCAATATCCAGAGATAGCGAACCAATCAAATTGAGCCATCTTAGGAGGTTCACGTGTAGCATATACTAATAATATATATTCATAGCGGCAGTTATAATAATACATATTTATAGCGGCAGTTGACAAAGCATTTGTTTCTATGATCCGAGTGTCTCAGAGTAGATGACTGAAGCCCACCGTGTGTGTTTGCTAATGCGTTCTTGTTGTCCTCTACATATTTGATAACCACTGTCTGCTGGAATAGGAGTATGCGCGGGTCCACTGATGATGAGTAACTAGAGAGAACATTTTGATGAGAGTGAAAACTGCTGCTGAGTTTTACAGACTGTGATGTCTGCTGTCTCCTCACTCTCACAGAGCAGATAGGATCCTCTCCTCATAGTGAATGTTCCCAAAGAGTTCTCCACTAATGACACACACACACACACACACACACACACACACACACACACACACACACACACACGTTCTTTCTGTTATTGTGTCGTGATTGTGTTATTGTGCTTGTGTTCCTCTTGTGCGCTCGGTTGATAGTTTTTTTGTCATGTGTCGGTCAAACATCCGGTTGTGTTTCTGTGCGTCGTGTTGCGCTGCTGCGTGAATATTTATTCTGAATTATTGAATAAATGTCACGGCCTCACCTCGCCCCGCAGACAGCATCCGTGTGTGTGTGTGTGTCTTCAGGTGTGTGTGTGTGTGTTCAGGTGTGTGTGTTGGTGTGTGTGTGTCTTCAGGTGTGTGTCTTCAGGTGTGTGTGTGTGTGTGTGTTCAGGTGTGTGTGTGTGTTGTGTTTCTAAAGGAAATGAGTGTGGGGGGGCATCAAAGCTGTGGTTAATTACAGACCTTGAAGGCTGTTTTGTTAGTAATGACACACACACACACACACACACACACACACACACACACACACACACACACACACACACACACACACACACACACACACACACGAGGGATCCAGGAGGATTGTAATTGGCTCAGTAAAACAAACGACTATTAGAGGTTTGAGACTCCGGGCGCGGAGCAGCGAGGGAGACGCAGACAGGAAGTGCTCAGATAACCAGGAAGGACAGCAGTATCCCCCCACTGGGCGGAGACACTCATATGAACATAAGGACCTCACGAACCATCCCAACGAGAGGAGGAGACGGTCTGACAGACGGAGGGAAGGAAGAACATACATGCACTCACACATCAATAACACCGCTTACACACAACTGGAATGGCTCTCTTATGGTTTTGTTGAAAAACTGTGTGTCTGTGTGTGTTTGTGTGCCAGTGTCTGATCGACGTGGTGTGGCATTGTTTTTGACAAATTACTTTCTTGTATGTGACACAATTATCTCAGTCTCTCATCAGTCTTCAGAACGCTCTCTCTCTCGCTCGCTCGCTCACTCGCTCTCTCCCTCGCTCGCTCTCTCCCTCTCCCTCTCTCGCTCTCGCTCTCTATCTGTCTTACTCTCTCGCTCTCCCTCTCGCTCTCCCTCTCTCTCTCGCTCTAGATAAATAGTCTAAAAGTTGAGTTTAATGAGCGTTTTGATTGAGCGTTCCGTCAGTGAACTTCCAGCGGGTCTTCAGAGGATCAGAGATGATTTGAACGCGGCAGAGTCGCCTTTCTTTGTCTTTTCTGACAGTCCGTCAACGTGAAAAGTTCACATTTCTGACTTGAAGACATTACCTTTGAGGAAACCCGTTTACAGACATAAACAATGCGTTGGATCATCACAACACATGATACGGATATGGAAATTGAGAATGGATTTTATTTATTTATTTAGTCAGTTTGTTTATTTGATCATTTATACATTAAACCAGGGATGTCTCTGCTGCAGCATTCATGTTTTATTAGGTTATGGACTGTACACGTGTGTATATATATTATATCTGCATTATTTGTTTTACTTAAATCCTCCCTTTCCCCTCGCAGTTCTATTATATTTAAAACATGTTTTTATAAAAAACAATAAAAAAAGTTTATGCAATTACTGGAACTTTAAAATGAAACAAAAAAGATGCTGCATGCTGTCAAATAGTCAGAGATATGTTATTGTGTCGCAACTATCGCTACGAAATCCGACTTTTAGAACCCGAGCGGGAGAACAGAACGTCTCTGAGTCTCTGATCCCTAACGTCTGACGGTGAGAGTCTCTTTGAACTCGGCGCTCCTGTCCCGGTATTCCCGGTATTCCCGGTATTCCCTCTCTCTCTCCTGCTGTCATCAGTGGTGTTTAATCACCGGTCTGATCCGCTGTCTGGGTCTTTCTGTCAGAGATCATCAATCATCAATCATCCACGATCCACCCCGCTCTCCCTATTGACTCATTACTGATGTGCTCACCTGAGATGACACCCTTTAGTTATTACCCTGTTGCATCTCTCTCTCTCTCTCTCTCTCTCTCTCTCTCTCTCTCTCTCTCTCTCTCTCTCTCTCTCTCTCTCAGATCATTTTGCCTGCATCTGTCTCTCTCCACAGTCCCGCCCCCTCTTGGCTCCTCCCCCTGCTGACAGACACCCAGGTGGCTCTGAACAAACCGATAATCTGATGCGAGTTCTAGTTTGAACAGGTTCTGGGTCCCGCCCCCTCGTGCGTCGTCTCACTTCCTGTCTTCATCATGATTCAGCCGTTCATGTGTTCACCCAGATCCACTCCTGGAAACCATTTCTACCTCCAAGTTTCAATTATGCTGAGAAGTGACGTGTGTGTGTGTGTCTCAAAGATAACGATGAGCCGTTCTTTACTAACCCTCCGGCTGCTGCTGGGGAGATGCTGGTGGACCAGGTGGTGGACCAGGTAGTGGACCAGGTAGTGGACCAGGTAGTGGACCAGGTGGTGGACCAGGTAGTGGACCAGGTAGTGGACCAGGTGGTGGACCAGGTAGTGGACCAGGTGCTGGACCAGGTAGTGGACCAGGTGGTGGACCAGGTGGTGGACCAGGTGGTGGACCAGGTAGTGGACCAGGTGCTGGACCAGGTGGTGGACCAGGTGGTGACCTGTTGACAGCGTCTGTCTGCGTGACACTTGGTCTTTATTCTCCTCTGCAGCGGCTAGCGGCTAGGTGATGTAGCTCGTTATTGAGCAGGCTCCTCTTGACACTTCTGGGGGGTTCATGCTCATTACCCCCCCCCCCCCCCCCCCCCATGTAATGGTTTAGTGAAGCAGAAAGTCAAATTGAATCAAAGCGGCTTAATAGCTGAAGGCCATGAGTTAGGCTAAATAGCGAGGCTAGGCTATATAGTGGTTTATAATCCGCCTGGCGTACCACCCTCCACACCCCCACTCCGTCCTCACAGTACGTGTTATTGGTCCGCTCTCACCGCGCACTGTACTGCTCATCTATTATTCAACAGACACACACACCCCTTCACACATACGTACACACATAAGTACACACACACACACACACAGACACACACATATGTACACACGCACCACTGGCTACTGTGTGGGAGTGAGCCGCAGCTCGGCCTACAAATGAGGAAAAGCATTGTGGCATGACCAGGTAGTACGGAGAGAGACACACACACACACACACACACACACACACACACACACACACACACACACACACACACACACACACACACACACACACACACACACACACACACACACACACTATCTTGCGTGGCGGAAGCTTGGATCTCTCTGGGGAAATGATTTGCGTTCCGTACGGTGTGTGTGTGTGTGTGCGCTCTCCCACCAAAGACGCTGGGCAGCGGCCGGCCTCATGAGGCGTCTGATGGTGTAGTTCAGGTCTTCAACACACGTGGTGAAGCCCCTCTTTGTCCCGTTTATTAATACACTACTCCCACATCATTGATATTTGTTAATTGGAAGGCATTATGTGCAGGCAGCTCGTAGAACAGCCGTGCTCGGGCCCTCCCCTGAAGGCCTCCCCCCACCCCACCGGCGGGCGCAGCGGCCAGCGGTGGGCAGACTGCATAAATACATGTTGAGCAGCCCCCCCCCCCCCCCCCCCCCCCGTCCTCTAGAACTGCTGATGCTGTGCAGACCGCTGCCGTGTTTACGTTGCAGCGCTGCTACTGTAGGGGATAGAGAGGGGGGGCGAGGTGTGTGTGTGGGGGGGGGGGGGGGTGTTTCCATGACCCCCGGCTCTCCGGACGGGACGCCATACGTCTCCCGCTCGGCTCCAGACTGACTGAACAGGGCGCTGCAGAACACACACACGCAGCACGCACACGTAGCACGCACACACACACACGTAGCACGCACACACGTAGCACACACACACATGTAGAACGCACACACACGTCTGGCCACACTGGGAGTGTACACAGAGGGAAGAGTGTGAGTGAAGCAATAAATAACACAACACCCTTCAACCGGAAGAGTGATGGGGGTAAGAAGGGAGGGGTGTGTGTGTGTGTGTGTGTGTGTGTGTGTGTGTGTGTGTGTGTGTGTGTGTGTGTGTGTGTGTGTGTGTGTGTGTGTGTGTGTGTGTGTGTGTGTGTGTGTGTGTGTGTGTGTGTGTGTGTGTGTGTGACAACACACTGTGTTGTCGTTCGTACCTCAACACACAGTGTGTTGTGGGTCACACCCCCAGGTGGGCGTGGCTGATGTATCACTCCTGATCCGCTGTTCTGTGGTTCAGGGAGAACATGAAATCCTGCTCAGTAAGAACAGAACACGAGTTCTGCGGAAGGCGTTGGTATCCAGAGAGGAGCTAACGATGTCTCACTACGGCGGTTCTGCTGTGGATGTGCTGAATGACCCCGACCAGCCACTCCACAATTAGTCTCCTGAAACACGGCCCTAATGACCGCCGGGGAGATGTGGCGGTTGTTCTTAATGCGCTCTAGAGAACGTGGTTTTGTTGAGCTAACAAACAAAAATGTTTTGAATCCTCCTCCTTGCATCAAATCGGTTCCATAAGTCATCTTTGAGTTTGTCTCTATTTAAATCTTCTTCTTCTTGGTGTGTTTCCTCAGCCGTGCATCCCTGCGGAGGTGCTCCCAGTGCCAGAGCGCGCGCTACTGCAGCGTGGCCTGTCAGGTACAGGCTGAGACCACAGCATTCACATCTACAGTGGCTTAGTACCACTGCACACGTCCTTATCAGTGTGTGTGTGTGTGTGTGTGTCCAGCGGAGGGCGTGGTCCGTCCATAAGAGAGAGTGTGTGTGTCTCCGGGACCTCCTGCCGAGGGCCCCGACCGACTCGGTGCGGCTGGCAGCCAGGATCCTCTTCACCGCCACGGTACTGTGATCCATCCTCTCTGTAGGTACTGTGATCCATCCCCTCTGTAGGTACTGTGATCCATCCCCTCTAGGTACTGTGATCCATCCCCTCTGTAGGTACTGTGATCCATCCCCTCTGTAGGTACTGTGATCCATCCCCTCTAGGTACTGTGATCCA
This sequence comes from Micromesistius poutassou, assembly GCF_964030765.1. NCBI lineage: Eukaryota > Metazoa > Chordata > Actinopteri > Gadiformes > Gadidae > Micromesistius > Micromesistius poutassou. The sequence goes on from NC_140282.1 coordinate 7,807,987, forward strand.
TCCCCTCTGTAGGTACTGTGATCCATCCCCTCTGTAGGTACTGTGATCCATCCCCTCTAGGTACTGTGATCCATCCCCTCTAGGTACTGTGATCCATCCCCTCTGTAGGTACTGTGATCCATCCCCTCTGTAGGTACTGTGATCCATCCCCTCTAGAGGTACTGTGATCCATCCCCTCTAGAGGTACTGTGATCCATCCCCTCTGTAGGTACTGTGATCCATCCCCTCTGTAGGTACTGTGATCCATCCCCTCTAGGTACTGTGATCCATCCCCTCTGTAGGTACTGTGATCCATCCCATCTATAGGTATTGTGATCCATCCCCTCTGTAGGTACTGTGATCCATCCCCTCTGTAGGTACTGTGATCCAACCCCTCTGTAGGTACTGTGATCCATCCCTCTGTAGGTACTGTGATCCATCCCCTCTGTAGCTACTGTGATCCATCCCCTCTGTAGGTACTGTGATCCATCCCCTCTGTAGGTACTGTGATCCAACCCCTCTGTAGGTACTGTGATCCATCCCTCTGTAGGTACTGTGATCCATCCCCTCTGTAGCTACTGTGATCCATCCCCTCTGTAGGTACTGTGATCCATCCCCTCTGTAGGTACTGTGATCCATCCCCTCTGTAGCTACTGTGATCCATCCCCTCTGTAGGTACTGTGATCCATCCCCTCTGTAGGTACTTCTAAACCTTAACTAAACCAGTCAGAGCTTGTCAGTGATGCCTATGATGTGTTTCATGAGGAATGGATTCTGATCCAAACAGAACGAGGATGAAGAATAATTGTTATGTTTACATAATGTTTATATAATGTAATAAATGTTGTTACATTTATTTCTAGTTGAAGTCATCGGCAAAGCAGAGCGAGGAACTGTACTCTCTAGAAGAGCACGAATCACGTAAGAGCGTCATTATTATAGCATTATTACATTATTATAGCGTCATCATTATTCACCTGCATCCTCCTTTAAGAGTGCTTATTGATATATATATATATATATATATATATATATGTATCAAATACTTTGAGTGCTGGCAGATGGATGAATGTTAATTGATTGACATTGTTTTTTAGTTGTTGTATATCTACTTCATACTCCGGCTGGTGTTCATGATGCTTCACGTCTTCTTAAAGGTCCCATGACATGCCACCAGGTGTGGTGTGATTCGCCGTTACAAGCCGTTTTGGAAATCTGCCCCTTATGACATCACAGGTGGGCGTGTCCACCTAGATGTGTGACGGATAGATGAGCGTGTGCTACAGTCCACTGGGTCGGCTGATCTATCCAGCACACATCTGGGTAGACACGCCCACTTTCTGCCCCATGTGATGGCATAAGGGGCAGATTTCCAAAAAGGCTTGTAGCGGCTGATCACACCACACCTGGTGGCACGTCATGGGACCTTTAAGAGCCAGAGGCCGGGTTCTGCCGGTCTGAAGCACCTGTCTGTCTGCTCCCCTCAGACCTGGACGCCATGTCGGAGCAGAAGAGGCGGGGCTTGTCCCAGCTGGCGGACATGTTGCAGATCTACCTGCAGCCCGAAGCGCCGGACCTCATGCAGGAAATGACATCACTACCACCGTCCTGCCAAGACCCCCTCAGCCTCCTCGCAAAGGTAGGCCTAACCACACACACACACACACACACACACACACACACACACACACACACACACACACACACACACACACACACACACACACACACACACACACACACACACAGGCATATGTTGATTAGCAAATGTTTATTGCTGTTTGCATCGCCCAGGAAACATAAACAGAACATATGTCTCAGGTGTGTGTGTGTGTGTGTGTGTGTGTGTGTGTGTGTGTGTGTGTGTGTGTGTGTGTGTGTGTGTGTGTGTGTGTGTGTGTGTGTGTGTGTGTGTGTGTGTGTGTGTGTGTGTAAAGGCACCAGGTGTTTACATGTCGATCCAAACCTCAGACTAATTATCCGTTTGTTAACTTGAGCCACTCTTCCTCTCGCTCTCTCACGCTCCCCTGGTCTTTAATGGGACTCCTAGTGTGTGTGTGTGTGTGTGTGTGTGTGTGTGTGTGTGTGTGTGTGTGTGTGTGTGTGTGTGTGTGTGTGTGTGTGTGTGTGTGTGTGTGTGTGTGTGTGTGTGTGTGTGTGTGTGTGTGTGTGTGTGTCAGTGAGGAGGTGTTTTGTGGTTGGCTGGCAGGGGAGTAGGGGGGGTCATACTAATTGAAAGCATCCCTACCTTCAATTAGCTGAGAACGGCATCATGGGAACACAAAGTTTAAACGAGCTGCAGCCTCTAAACGTAGTGATATGTCAGTGAAACAGTGATTCACTGACAACCTGCTTTGATTTTCTGATCTTCAACATAAACCGCGACAGTTGAACCTGGAGGTTGTGTGTGTGTGTGTGTGTGTGTGTGTGTGTGTGTGTGTGTGTGTGTGTGTGTGTGTGTGTGTGTGTGTGTGTGTGTGTGTGTGTGTGTGTGTGTGTGTGTGTGTGCACGCCACTATTACTGCAGTGTTTTTATGATCCTGCTTGTCATACATGGAATATTCATTGATTAGACTTTTAAAGACGTCAACATAAGCAAATTATTTATACAAACAAAAATGAAGCAGTGTTCAATACCTCATACATGTGAGATTTTGTAATATTATTATTCATTTTCTCAATGTGTGACACACACACACAAGCACACGCACACCCACTCTCTTCTCCTGGCCATTAAATGTACAACTTGATTGTAGCACTTTCAAAGAATAAAGTGTGCCTCCATGTACGGTCCTGTACACCGTGTGCGTTCGTGTGTGCGATTGTGTACTACTGTGCTTGTTGTAATTCAGTGGCGTGCGCTGCTGTTTAAATTGGGTTTGAGGTCTCAGATGGAATCTCGTCCGCTGCCTGGAGAGACACCGACTGATGGGATTCAGGAGAGGAGAGGAGGAGAGGAGAGGAGGAGGAGAGGAGAGGAGGAATGGAGGAGAGGAGAGGAGAGGAGGAGGAGAGAAGGAGAGGAGGAGGAGGAGAGGAGAAGAGGAGAGGAGGAAGATGACATGGCAACAATAATATATATATAGATATTACATACACAGTCAAAAGATCAAATCATGATATTGAATGTCCTGACGTTCTGTGTGTGTGTCCACACCGTCCTGCCAGGAGCCAAGGTCATCAGATCTGAGACTGAAAACACGATCACTGATGATCTCGCTGTCCATATCTCTCACACACACACACACACACACACACACACACACACACACACACACACACACACACACACACACACACACACACACACACGTCCAATAAAGAGGCGAGGCAGGGGTTGGTCACAATACTGTAGGCTGGTTTGTGAGCTGATGTCTTTGCTGCCGTCCGACCCTTTTCATATCCTCCTCCTGAATCAGAGCACGTGTTCAGGTGATAAGATGTTGTTGTGAGAGATGAGATGTGATTAGTAAGCAGCAGTCTAAGTTGACAATAAACAAAAACATAGTTATTGATCTGTACCCAATGACGTGTATACAATATATATATATATATTTTTTTTATTAAGTAGTGGACTTAAAACATTTTTTGCATAATGATTTGTTGGTGGAGGGATAAAAAAATGGTTTAGCTGATAATAAACAATCTTTTAAGTCTATGTTATTCATGAAGTAAATGCATTAATACAGAGAGTCAACAGGGGGCACTGTTCACACACACACACACACACACACACACACACACACACACACACACACACACACACACACACACACACACACACACACACACACACACACACACACACACACACACACACACCTCTTGTGTATCAGATTTCCTGTTCTCATGATGTTTTTTGGGACCTCAATCTCCGCTCCAACGCCTCCGTGGTCGTCCCTCCTGACCCCGGCCGTGTCCACGTCTCCTCCTGCATCTCCTCCAACATCTCAATCATTATCTCCCCCCTCTCTCCCCCCTCCTGCCTCCCCCCTCCCCCCCTCCCCCCTCTCAGGAGGTGCTCCGCCTCTCTGCTCCGCCCGACACCCCCCCCTCACTCCCCCCTCACTCCACCCTCACTCCACCCTCACTCCAGGCTGGCTCTGCCCCTCACTCCAGGCTGGCTCCGCCTCCCTCTCTGATAACTGAGGTCTGCTCACACATGAAGACTTTATGAGGTCCTCTGGCAGGGCGACGTGAAATAGGAAATGACCATTTTGTGTGTGTGTGTGTGTGTGTGTGTGTGTTATTTAGAGTGGTTTCCTATGGCATTGCACACATCATTAATGTAAAACAACAAGACCTACCCTTTGCTCACACACACATATTAGTATGTATCCAGGCACCATGGCTGTGCAGTGATGAGCGTCATCAGGCCTCGGGCCCCTGGAGGGGCTCTGGGGGGCTGTTTGTACGCCCGCTCCGCGTGGACATAACGCGTCCGCTGGTGAGCAAGGGACAGAACAGTGCAGTGAGCGGGCTCAGGGTGTGTGTGTGTGTGTGTGAGAGACCAGGCTGCCGTGGTGCAATATGCAGTGACAGATGAGATCTGTCCACGCTACGTTTTATTGCCTCCCCTCAGGCTCTCTCTCTCTCTCTCTCTCTCTCTCTCTCTCTCTCTCTCTGGAGTGGTTGGTGTGTATGTGATGATAAGGTGGCAGTGCGTCTGGTCTGTGTGTGTGTGTGTGTTAGTGGGTTCCTACTTGCATGCTACTGGTGTGTGAGAACTTATTGTTATGCTGAATGGCTCCTCGCTGCAGAGACCATTTCACACACACTCCCTCCTCACTCCATTTCTCACAGGTTTCCTTTCTTGTAACCTCCACATTACCCCATAAAGCGCATTCACACACACACACACACACACACACAGATCCCCAACCTTTCTCCTTTGTTTACTCCTTTTCCCACCTGTTCATTCATTCACTCACTCATGTGTGGCGTGTCCCCATCCCTGTGTTCCTCCTCCCTCCCTCTCCTCCCTCCCTCTCTCCCTCTCCTCCCTCTCCTCCCTCCCTCTCCTCCCTCGCTCTCTCCCTCTCCTCAGATACTGAGGCAGGGAGACAGGGAGGCAGGGAGACAGGGAGGCAGGGAGACAGGGACTTCTGCATGAGCCGTTGAGTTGTGCTGCCTGCTGCAGTCGACAGACTCCAGTGAAACAAGGAAGAGGAAAACACAGCAGAGAGAGAATGAAACACTGAAGGGTTGAACTGATCACCGAAGAGAAAAGGTGAATTGTGCGAGTATGATAGAAGAGCAAATATTGGGAATGAAATATTGATGAAATGTAGGATAATCTATATGTAGTCTATGCAGTCACTGAACGCACATTATTGGTAATTTAATAATGTGAGAAGCAAGGAAACGCCCAATGGAGAAACATTGACAATAGATATATATTACTGTAACCCACGGAGCAGGATGATTTATCTCTCTCACCTTTTAAACCCTCGTCATAAACTGCTGTGGTTGCCTCTGCTGCGAAAGCAAAATTAGGAGTGTGTGTAGGTGTAATTATTTGTGTATATGCGTCTTTAATTGGGCTTTGTGTGTATGGTAATGGTGCTGTGCGCATGATTACTAGCGTGCACATGCATGCATTACCTGAGGTGTGGTAGATTCGTCTCGTGCGTAGGTGTGATGATTCTCTCGCGTCTCAGTGACAAACCATCTGTTCAGCGGTGAGACGCAGAGCAGTTTGTTCTCAATAAGTTACTGTTGAAGGAGGGGGGGGGGGGCATACTGCAGTTAGAAGGATGGTTTGTGGAGTGGGGGATGGAGAAGTGTATCTGGTGAACTCAAAATGCGTGCATGGTGGGTGTATTTGTGTTTGGAGTGGAAGTCAGTCCTTGTGTGTGTGTGTGTGTGTGTGTGTGTGTGTGTGTGTGTGTCTCATTACGTCTCCCCTCTGGAGGACAGCAGAGACGTAGAGGACGTGTTTCTGGAAGACATTGAGGAGAGAGGAAAAGAACCAGAGCGGCTTCAGAAGGCATGGGCTGGATCAAACACAGGCAATGGAGATGTACTCTCTCCCTCTCTCTCTGTCTCTCTCTCTCTCGCTCTCGCTCTCGCCCTCTCTCTGTCTCTCTCTCTGTCTCTCTCTCTCTGTCTCTCTCGCTCTCTCTTTCTGTCTGTCTCTCTCTGTCTGTCTGTCTGTCGCTCTCTCTCTCTGTCTCTCTCTCTCGCTCTGTCTCTCTCTCTGTCTGTCTCTCTCTGTCTCTCTCTTTCTATGGGTTCTGCTGTAGTCATCTTAATGTAGAACATCTCGGCTCCAGAGATATTGGCTGCTCCTGTTGCCCTTCCTCGTCTACTCCTCTTCCTCCTCCTCTCCTCCTCCTCCTCTCCTCTCCTCCTCCTCCTCAGCCCCTCCTCTCCTCTCCTCCTCCTCCTTAGCCCCTCCTCTCCTCCTCTCCTCCTCCTCCTTTGCTTCTCCTCAGTTAACCTGATGACAGTCAGCTGGTTAGGGTTTAGAGGGTTAACAGTTAACCTGATGACAATCAGCTGGTTAGGGTTTAGAGGGTTAACAGTTAACCTGATGACAGTCAGCTGGTTAGGGTTTAGAGGGTTAACAGTTAACCTGATGACAGTCAGCTGGTTAGGGTTTAGAGGGTTAACAGTTAACCTGATGACAGTCAGCTGGTTAGGGTTTAGAGGGTTAACAGTTAACCTGATGACAGTCAGCTGGTTAGGGTTTAGAGGGTTAACAGTTAACCTGATGACAGTCAGCTGGTTAGGGTTTAGAGGGTTAACAGTTAACCTGATGACAGTCAGCTGGTTAGGGTTTAGAGGGTTAACAGTTAACCTGATGACAGTCAGCTGGTTAGGGTTTAGAGGGTTAACAGTTAACCTGATGACAGTCAGCTGGTTAGGGTTTAGAGGGTTAACAGTTAACCTGATGACAGTCAGCTGGTTAGGGTTTAGAGGGTTAACAGTTAACCTGATGACAGTCAGCTGGTTAGGGTTTAGAGGGTTAACAGTTAACCTGATGACAGTCAGCTGGTTAGGGTTTAGAGGGTTAACAGTTAACCTGATGACAGTCAGCTGGTTAGGGTTTAGAGGGTTAACAGTTAACCTGATGACAGTCAGCTGGTTAGGGTTTCGAGGGTTAACAGTTAACCTGATGACAGTCAGCTGGTTAGGGTTTAGAGGGTTAACAGTTAACCTGATGACAGTCAGCTGGTTAGGGTTTAGAGGGTTAACAGTTAACCTGATGACAGTCAGCTGGTTAGGGTTTAGAGGGTTAACAGTTAACCTGATGACAGTCAGCTGGTTAGGGTTTAGAGGGTTAACAGTTAACCTGATGACAGTCAGGTTAACAGGCTGGTTAGGATTTAGAGGGTTAACAGTTAACCTGATGACAGTCAGGTTAACAGGCTGGCTAGGGTTTAGAGGGTTAACAGTTAACCTGATGACAGTCAGGTTAACAGGCTGGTTAGGATTTAGAGGGTTAACAGTTAACCTGATGACAGTCAGGTTAACAGGCTGGTTAGGATTTAGAGGGTTAACAGTTAACCTGATGACAGTCAGGTTAACAGGCTGGCTAGGATTTAGAGGGTTAACAGTTAACCTGATGACAGTCAGGTTAACAGGCTGGCTAGGGTTTAGAGGGTTAACAGTTAACCTGATGACAGTCAGGTTAACAGGCTGGTTAGGATTTAGAGGGTTAACAGTTAACCTGATGACAGTCAGGTTAACAGGCTGGCTAGGGTTTAGAGGGTTAACAGTTAACCTGATGACAGTCAGCTGGTTAGGGTTTAGAGTTTTAGATTCCTGCTGTTGTCGTGTCTGCAGACGTCAGGAGGAGGTGAATCAGTGTAACCTTGAGTGGCCTCCATGTGTGAGAGTGTTGTGTGTGTGTGAGTGCTTCGTGTTGGTAGACTGGGTAGCCCCGCCCGTTCTGCCGGTGATGTGAGTTGGCCCTGCAGAGGGTCTGGAGAAGAGCACTACAATTCTTTCTGCTTCCGATACGCTTTTGCAGGAGCCAATCACCAAGCTGGCTTTTCCCCCTGGCACGCTATTGGCTGGTTTAACACAATGACAACAGGGAAGCGACGGCAAGCAGCCAATTGCGTACAGAGTCAATTTAACTCTGCCCGTTGATCACGCCTCTTGTGCTGAAGGAAATTACAGCAGCCTCCCTAGACCAGGGGAGGCTGGCGTGTTGGTTTAGCCCCCGTACCGCCGGTTGGATTCATTCTGATCCTCGCAGCAGTCCAGCTTCCCCTGTTCATTAGTGGCACTAGTTCTGTGTCTGAGCAGTATGTGTACGTGTGTATCTCCAGTGCTCTCCAGTGGTCTCACTCTGCATCTCTGGTCCACGACCACCTGGTCCCACTCAGACCAGAGACGCCTCAGGCCTCACAGACTTTACTTTGGTTTAGTTCAGTGACCTGAGGGCTCTGCTTTACTTTGGTTTAGTTTAGTGATCTGAGGGTTTCTGGTTTAGTTATGTCACTAATAATAGCTGTGGTGTGTGTATTCAAGTGAATAGTAATCCGTTGCAGATTAAAAGGTGAGGAAATGTATTCTCTGGTGACAGCGTTTGGTCCTAGTTGAGAGAGGACTTGGCCGGCTCTCTAACGGCGTTCTCCTGCCTTCTGTTCCCCGCTCAATTCCAGCTCGGTGTTCTTGTACTTTGTGTTCTTGTGTTTTTCTGTCTCTGCTCTTCATCACATAGAGCAGCAGAAGTAAACCTTTAAAGAAACCATCCTTTGAACGATCTCCAGGCCTCCCAGGGGTTTGTATTAAAACACATGTTTATTTCTGCTCTCCTCAATGGCTGTGTGTCTGTCGCTCTCTTCTCTCTCTCTGCTCTCTTCTCTTCTCAAGCCATCCAAGGCCAGAGAGTTGGTAGTTGAAAAGCCGTCCCTGAGCTGAGCTCAGCCCAGCAGTCTGTCCCGTCTACCGGCTCGCTGTCTTCGCTCGCTGGACGTAATCTCTGGATTCAGTCCAAATAAATAAAAAGTGAACCGTTTTCTGAACCTCATTAAATTTAGTTCCAGGATCACTGTTTAAATCGGTGTGTGTGTGTGTGTGTGTGTGTGTGTGTGTGTGTGTGTGTGTGTGTGTGTGTGTGTGTGTGTGTGTGTGTGTGTGTGTGTGTGTGTGTAAGGGGCCGATTGTGTGTAAGGGGCCGTGTGTGTGTAAGGGGCCGATTCAGATAATTGCTCTCGGAGGTTGTGGTTTCTTATTTATGTGTGTCCACACTGTGCTTCCTCTACTTAACTACAGTAGCTCACTGTGTGTGTGTGTGTGTGTGTGTGTGTGTGTGTGGTCCTTTCTTATATGCAAAAACAGTGATTACTGTAAGGAAGTTTACATGCTCACATTTTAATGTGAGCAATTTTCTAAAATATATTCCAAATGTTAGCATGACATGGTACTCAATTCATCTGCATTTGTACATGGAACGGAATAATACTATCCAGATGATGAGAACATCTTTACAAATCTATATTAATACAGTACAAAAGAGCATCCAATCGGTCGAACCGTTTAGTAAAACCTAATCACTCTCCAAAGTGACTTTAGCAGATTGAGACGGTGGAGGCCTGCAAGGTTCATTGTGCTCACGCTCAGAGAGACGCTAACTCTGGGGTGGGTTCTGTGGGCTGGGTTCTGTGTGGTGGGTTCTGTGTGGTAGTGGGTTCTGTGTGGTAGTGGGTTCTGTGTGGTAGTGGGTTCTGTGTGGGTGAGTTCTGTGTGGACTGGGTTCTGTGTGGGGTGGGTTCTGTGTGGGTGAGTTCTGTGTGGGGTGGGTTCTGTGGGGTGGGTTCTGTGTGGTAGTGGGTTCTGTGTGGGGTGGGTTCTGTGTGGTGAGTTCTGTGTGGGCTGGGTTCTGTGTGGGGTGGGTTCTGTGTGGTAGTGGGTTCTGTGTGGGGTGGGTTCTGTGTGGTAGTGGGTTCTGTGTGGGGTGGGTTCTGTGTGGTGGGTTCTGTGTGGGGTGGGTTCTGTGTGGTAGTGGGTTCTGTGTGGGGTGGGTTCTGTGTGGTGGGTTCTGTGTGGGGTGGGTTCTGTGTGGTAGTGGGTTCTGTGTGGGGTGGGTTCTGTGTGGTAGTGGGTTCTGTGTGGGGTGGGTTCTGTGTGGTAGTGGGTTCTGTGTGGGGTGGGTTCTGTGGAGTGGGTTCTGTGTGGGGTGGGTTCTGTGGGGTGGGTTCTGTGTGGGCTGGGTTCTGTGTGGGGTGGGTTCTGTGTGTGGTGGGTTCTGTGTGTGGTGGGTTCTGTGTGGTAGTGGGTTCTGTGTGGGGTGGGTTCTGTGTGGTAGTGGGTTCTGTGTGGGGTGGGTTCTGTGTGGTGGGTTCTGTGTGGGGTGGGTTCTGTGTGGGGTGGGTTCTGTGTGGGGTGGGTTCTGTGGAGTGGGTTCTGTGTGTGGTGGGTTCTGTGGGGTGGGTTCTGTGTGGGTGAGTTCTGTGTGGGCTGGGTTCTGTGTGGGGTGGGTTCTGTGTGGGGTGGGTTCTGTGTGGGTGAGTTCTGTGTGGTAGTGGGTTCTGTGTGGGGTGGGTTCTGTGTGGTGGGTTCTGTGGAGTGGGTTCTGTGTGGGGTGGGTTCTGTGGGGTGGGTTCTGTGTGTGGTGGGTTCTGTGTGTGGTGGGTTCTGTGTGGGGTGGGTTCTGTGTGGGTGGGTTCTGTGGGGTGGGTTCTGTCTAGGCCTACAATCTAGAATAGGCCTAGAATACAATCTAGGTCTTTAATATCCATAATTGATGTAGGCTAAATCCATTAAAAAATATTATTTTTGTCAGAAATAATCATAGGTGAATCAGATTTCCCGAATCAAACCTCTTTACGTTAGACTCCTGCTTGTGACTCAGGCCTTGTCTGATGACAATGTCCTTCATTACCTCGAACGCTTTCTAT
>NC_140282.1:7819021-7846521 GCF_964030765.1 Micromesistius poutassou
AGACTAGCCTGGTCATGTAGAAAGAGTATGGCCCTGTCCCAATTCTCCCCCTTCCCCTAGATTTGAGCCCTAACCCTAGATTTTGCGTGTTCCCGTGAAGGGGTAGGGTGTCCGAATATTTAAGGGAACAAGGGGGAGTGCCTATTTTCCCTTAAAATCAACTCTTGAACTCTAGCCAGCTCGGGAGCTGACTTGCAGCTAAGGGCACTCAGAGCAAGTGTTCTTGTGAAGGGGAGAGAAATGGGGCTGGGCCCAAGTTAACAAAATGTACATTTAGTACACTTAATATGAAAAGTTGGGAGTAGCAGATAAAGAGTTCCAGTTACAAGGTATAAATGTTTGTACACACACTTATTATTTTTAAATTTCATTTGATAATGAATGACGTGAAAATGAAATGTCTGAAATTATTTTTCAATAGTGCGTTTCCTGTCTCAGATCAATCCAAATCCAACCTTTTTGTTTCTGGTCGTGCCAGGTGTCCTTCTACTACGGGTTCGCTCTCACATGGAAATGTCTCCTCGATAATAAGATGGATGCCAAGTCCAGGTATGACTGGAGAAATTCCTTAAAGTAATCTGTAACTACTCATTAGACTGGTGCACAGGCGGAGTAAGGTGGCTCTGTGGTTTTGTATTCTAAGTTATCCTTCTGTTACAAATGCAAGGAATACATTTAGTATCAATTCATAATTAGTCCAAACAATATAAAGGTGCACTCTGTTGGGTTGTCTGTAGATGGTAGTTGTAGTGGTACTAATAGATGAGCAGCATTTCTTCAAATGAGGAGAAGACTTCTGAAGACGTCACTGCTGTCAAAAGGGTTGGGAGAGATGGTTCCACTGGTCTGACTGGGTGTGGAGTCTTGTTGATTGATATATGTTGAAGGAGTTCTTCTGATAAGTGTGACTGCATTTCCTCAGGAAGCACCTGAAGAGTGTTGACGCGCTGATGGCGATGATCCAGACCTTTCAGTACGATAACCCCCAGGCTGAAGGCCTTCTGGAGGACATGCAGAAGATCAGGACTAAGTTCAGACAGGTGAGCGTCCAGCTCTGTCCAGTCCACAGTGGTGGAAGGAGATGTAGTTCTTAAGCAAAACAGTATAGCTGGGAGTACCCATTTTATGGGGAACATCTGAACTACCGTAACATCCCATACTACAGAGAAGTAATGTTGACAGTATAATAACTTATGTGCCTGTTTTGTCTTGATGATGACACTTTATCTCGTCATGAAACTATAAACAAGCAGCATTGTAGCTTTGTTGTATATGGGGAATGGGTTAACCTAGTGATGGTTAGTGTCTACGGGGAATGGGTTAACCTAGTGATGGTTAGTGTATACAGGGAATGGGTTAACCTAGTGATGGTTAGTGTATACGGGGAATGGGTTAACCTAGTGATGGCTAGTGTCTACGGGGAATGGGTTAACCTAGTGATGGTTAGTGTATACGGGGAATGGGTTAACCTAGTGATGGTTAGTGCTTGGCACTTGGTTCTATGAACATCCTTACTGTACCCACAGAGATATATTGTTGTTTCTCTTCTTCTGACAAATGTACTTATTGTTAGTCTCTCTGGATAAAGCGTCTGCTAAATGCCCTGAATGTAGATCCTAATGAAGAAGTGGACCCCTCCTCCCGTGTCCACAGGTTTGCTCGGTGATGAGTGTTCCTACAGACTTCAGCGACTACACGCGCGGCTCCAGCCAAATGTCCTTCTGAAGGGTCACTGGTCCTAGAGGTCAGAGGTCAGACGGACGTCTGCTGGATTCTCCTCATGCGGAGGAGGGATGGTTTCAGTTGGAGTGGCGAGAGATGGCGGCCATTTGGCGATGGCTGCTGCCGGTTGGACGACAGTGGGGTCATGTGACGGCCTGTAGTGGATTATAAGGTTTAACGGTGTGAATGTTTCCACCTTCCGCCCCAGGGCGTGTTCCTCCACTGGTGTGTATGCAGAGAGAGAAACTTCTCAATGTTGGGTTTGGACTGCGTAGCCCAGGAGGGCCTTACGGCTGAAACAATACTGAGGACGTTTTGTATTGATTTAGTTTTTACTGAAGGTGGTCGTATATTCAACAAATATCAATAAAGACTGAATTGAAAACATCTTAAAGAGGAAAAGGTATTTTGTGATGAAACCATAATGTTGACCCCAACATGTAACACTCATCCCCCCTGAAGCCTCTGGAGGCTCTGACCTAGCGTCCTAGCCTAGCACCCTGACCTAGCGTCCTAGCCTAGCATAGCGTCCTAGCCTAGCGTCCTAGACTAGCGCCCTTACCTAGCATCCTAGGCTAGCGCCCTAGCCTAGCGTCCTAACCTAGCATCCTAGCCTAGTGTCCTGATCTAGCGTCCTAGCCTAGGGTCCTTACCTAGCATCCTAAACTAGTGTCCTGATTTAAGGACCTAACCTAGCGTCCTTGCCTCGCGTCCTAGCCTAGCGTCATGCCAGTGTGTTCCAGATGCCTCACTCTGCTGTCTCCCTCACTCTGAGGGATAGTTCTCACTCTGTGTCACTCTGAGGGATAGTTCTCACTCTGTGTCACTCTAAGGGTTAGTTCTCACTCTGAGGTTCGCACTCTAAGGGTTAGTTCTCACTCTTTAGGGTTCTCACTCTAAGGGTTAGTTCTCACCATCTCACTCTTAAGGGTTAGTTCTCACTCTAAGGGTTAGTTCTCACTGTCTCACTCAAGGGTTAGTTCTCACTCTAAGGGTTAGTGCTCACTCTTAAAGGTTCTCACTGTCTCACTCTTAAGGGTTAGTTCTCACTGATGTTCTCATTCTAAGGGTTAGTTCTCACTCTAAGGGTTAGTGCTCACTCTTAAGGGTTGGTTCTCACTGTCTCACTCTTACGGGTTAGTTCTCACTGTCTCACTCTTAAGGGTTAGTTCTCATTGTGTCTCACTCTTAAGGGTTAGGTCTCACTCTGAGGTTCTCACTCTAAGGGTTAGTTCTCACTCTAAGGGTTAGTGCTCACTCTTAAGGGTTAGTTCTCACTGTCTCACTCTTAAGGGTTCTCACTGTGTCTCACTCTTAAGGGTTAGTTCTCACTGTCTCACTCTTAAGGGTTAGTTCTCACTGTCTCACTCTTAAGGGTTAGTTCTCACTCTGAGGTTCTCACTCTAAGGGTTAATTCTCACTCTTAGGGGTTAGTTCTCACTGTCTCCCTCTTAAGGGTTAGTTCTCACTGTCACTCTTAAGGGTTAGTTCTCACTGTCTCACTCTTAAGGGTTAGTTCTCACTGTGTCTCACTCTTAAGGGTTAGTTCTCACTCGGAGGTTCTCACTCTAAGGGTTAGTTCTCACTCTAAGGGTTAGTGCTCACTCTAAGGGTTAGTGCTCACTCTTAAGGGTTAGTTCTCACTGTCTCACTCTTAAGGATTCTCACTGTCTCACTCTTAAGGGTTAGTTCTCACTGTCTCACTCTTAAGGGTTAGTTCTCACTGTCTCACTCTTAAGGGTTAGTTCTCACTGTGTCTCACTCTTAAGGGTTAGTTATCACTCTGAGGTTCTCACTCTAAGGGTTAGTTCTCACTCTTAGGGGTTAGTTCTCACTGTCTCACTCTTAAGGGTTAGTTCTCACTGTCACTCTTAAGGGTTAGTTCTCACTGTCTCACTCTTAAGGGTTAGTTCTCACTGTGTCTCACTCTTAAGGGTTAGTTCTCACTCTTAGGGGTTAGTTCTCACTGTCTCACTCTTAAGGGTTAGTTCTCACTGTCACTCTTAAGGGTTAGTTCTCACTGTCTCACTCTTAAGGGTTAGTTCTCACTGTGTCTCACTCTTAAGGGTTAGTTCTCACTGTGTCTCACTCTTAAGGGTTAGTTCTCACTCTGAGGTTCTCACTCTAAGGGTTAGTTCTCACTCTAAGGGTTAGTGCTCACTCTTAAGGGTTAGTTCTCACTCTTAGGGGTTAGTTCTCACTGTCTCACTCTTAAGGGTTAGTTCTCACTGTCACTCTTAAGGGTTAGTTCTCACTGTCACTCTTAAGGGTTAGTTCTCACTGTCTCACTCTTAAGGGTTAGTTCTCACTGTGTCTCACTCTTAAGGGTTAGTTCTCACTCTGAGTTTCTCACTCTCATGTCCTTGGCCGCGGGCGTGTTGTGAGTCTCTGGTTATCACTGTGTGTGTCTGCCCTGACACAATGAGGCGTGGTCGCCTGGGAGAGAGAGCAGGCAGCAGAGTCAGCACAGAGCGGCTCTATAGGTTTGGATTTATTGACTGGCAGCAGAAAGTCCAACACACATTAACTTGTGATTCATGGTGGGCAGAATGTACTTAATAATTGACTAATCAAATTCCTGTCATTATTTGTGATTGTGTAATCCTTTTGAACATTGTGAAAACATATGTACTTTGATATTGTGTTGTATTACTAGATTATTGAATTTCAATATCTCAGTTGAGAAACTACAAAAAACTTTCTGCTGTTAATGCAGCAAAACAATATTGCACAAACTCGATATCAATATGCTCTATCCATGCCCCTTTATTGTATCAATACAGTTTAGGATCGCACAAACATTGTGCGTCTCAAGTGCTTCTACAGGTTCTCAGTCTTCTAGGAAGTGTGTTCCACTCCCGGAACGAGCCAATGGCAGAAGGCAGCCGGGTCCCGAAAAGGGGGAGAAAAAGAGGGAGGGAATGAAAGCATTTCTGCAGAGAATGTTTAGGAATTTAGAGAGCAGGTGGTGAGTGGTGACATGAAAAGGCGATGTGACAAACGCAGCTCGGCTAGAAGAAAAGGCCCATGGAACAAAATGGTGGCTTAGAATTCCACCCCCCCTTTCAGGCCCAGCAGCGCCCCCCACCCCCCAACCCCCCCCCCCCCCCCCCCCCCCCCGGGCCTCATGCAGCCACAGAGCAGCCAGCAGCTCCAGAGAGGAATCACAGCACAGGAGGGAATGGGATGGTTTGATATTAACACCCTGACTCAATAAACAATGTGCTCTGTAGTGACAGAGTGAGTATTAGTCATGCAGTGATTGATCGTTAGGATTAATTAACCCACCCTGCTGACCACCAGGGAGAATGTGGGGAGGGAGAAGGGCTGATCGGCCCCCGTTTGGTTCAGAAACGTCTATCCACCTCGTAGCGTTCTCTGGTCACATGGAGGCGTCTGATGTCATGGAACCGCGTCAACCCGGCCTGTTCCTACAGCCCATAAACAAATGGCACAAAGTGTTTTTCCTTTCACTGCCTGGCACAGCGTGGAGAGATGTAACAAACCCATTGTGGACTGGTTAAATGTACACGTATTTATTACGGATACGGAAGACTTGAGTAAAGCTTAATAAAATGTAGTCCATTGGTAGAATCATGACTGTCCTTTGGTAGAATGATTCATGTGGGATGGATGATTATGACCACACCCATGATGACATGTGACATTAGATTAGTGAACCCGGGGTATCGATTGGTTGAATAAAGAGGTTGAGGTTGTACATGGACAGGCTGGTGTGTGTCTGTTGTGTTTGTGTTGTGTTGGGGTTGGCAAGGCGTGGGGACGGATTAGAGTTTCATGCCCCTGCTACACACGGACGCCGCATCAAAGACATTCTTTGCATCACAAATCAATGAGTGCTGTTCTCACACACACATTAACACACTGAAGCCTTGTGAATCATTAGCTGTACAATCCAGATCATGGCATAAACAACTATCGTGTTCATGGTGGTCCATATAAGAGGAGATACTTGACTGATCGATGAAACGCAGATGATTATTGATCCAGTTCTCTTGTTCTCCGCTGTGTCGTTCCTGTTTCTGCAGGTGAAACAACTGATCACCTTCTTTATTTTTTATAGTGTGTGTGTGTGTTTGTTCTTTAAATTTGAATCCTTCTGTGACAGAATCATCCAAAGCATTAGTCCCTGGGGATTGTGTTTTTATCTGTGTGTCGTCCAACATCTGAGGTGAACATCCTGGGAAACATGGGTCTAGACCACAGCTCCATAGAACCCATAGGGTCTGTGTTCCATGGACAGACAAACACGACGGCCCACCTTGCATTTCTTTTAATTTCTTTATTGTGCAGTCAACACAAATACAATAATGTGTTGCCTTTCGATGACCAATAGGACGACTGGTGGAAATGAGTGTGTGGAATGATTTGTAAAACAAAAGGATGTCTATGGCTTACCAAGCACAACATTACTCTCAAATTCAACTCATCGACACATTGAAACCTGGAGGGGGAAAAGCTTTTCTTTATAAATAGAACGACGCTAAAGGGAGGGAGTGGCCTCACGGGCCCAGAGTGGATACAGAGTCTCTGTTACAGAGACAGCTTCATACTCAGCAGAGCTACTGAGAGCTAAGGTTTCTGATAGGGAGAATCTATCTGTGAGTGGTGGCACTCAACCGACACCAACAATAGAACAAAAGACATTACAGAGATATATTGAGGGTTGCATGAGGTATTGTGGATCAAAGCCTTTGTTTCAATTTTCCTTTTTTCATTTTTGTAATAGCACAACAACTTAATTCATATGAACAAAAACATAATGACAAAGATCATGGAATCTAAACTAGAAACAACAGACAAGATGTCAATAACATTTTCTATTTGAAAATCCAAACCCATCATGATAGGATATCGACATTGTGTGTATAAACAAAAAAAAAAAATAGCAGCAAAACATAGGAAAAAAGCATTTTCTTTTTTTTCTCTGGTCATCATACACGGTGGGATTTATTTTCCATAGCAGCGGAACTCAAGGAGTGCTTTCCTCCCTTTCTCCATCCTAACACACAATCAGAAACCTAATTCCCCTCGCCCATCTCCTGAGGGCAAGGCGCGCACAACAGCCAACGTCGCAGTTTGTGCAAAATAATCTCCTTAGTCTACACAGTCCTCACCGTACTACCTACATGGGTCGTGGTTTGAGATGAAATTTAGGACTTTTTAATTGGGCAGCAGCTGCACAAATGTATGACTTGTATACGACTGAGAAGGTGTTGGTTTGTCGTTGTGCATTGTCATCCTTGATTCTTCAGAAAGATTGAGTTATTTCAAACGTATCACAGAGTGTTCTGTGGAGGACACATGTCTGTGACTCTGGGCACCATAGCTTAACATCTGCTCACATCCGTCGACGTGAAAATTAAAAATAATAAAGTCAGCAGGCTGACCGAAAGTGCTTGTTTTTTTTGTTGTCTTTTTTTTTTTTACAGAAAAATAAACTGGAATGGTTTTACAAAGAAAAGAATAACTACACAAAACAAAATGAACACAGCAAAGAAGAAGAATTGGTGGTGAATTGCTTTGCCACACT
Source organism: Micromesistius poutassou (assembly GCF_964030765.1). Taxonomy (NCBI): domain Eukaryota; kingdom Metazoa; phylum Chordata; class Actinopteri; order Gadiformes; family Gadidae; genus Micromesistius; species Micromesistius poutassou. Next base: position 7,826,298 of record NC_140282.1, read on the forward strand.
CGCACATGAATTATCCAATCAGACAGCGGAATAAACCGAAAAACACCAACAAAATCAGTAAAAAAAAAATATAATTGTATAATTGCGAAATTGTTAAGTTAAGAGAGATGCACTAACTTCAGCAAGCAATCCGCAGATACCATTAAAACAGAGCATTTCACAAGAAACAGACTTGCTTAATTTAAATGACCAGCATGAATTTAGAGGGGGGGGGGGGGGGGGGGGGGGTACACCGGAGTGGATATAAAAGCATAACAGGGCTGTCATCACGTACAGTAAAGGGACTAAACACACATGCAAAATTATGAATGAAAGTCTATAAAGCAAGAGACAAGAGTCGGAGGGAGGGGCTTAGGGGCCCTCAAGATACCTTTAGAATCTAGGGACTACGTTGGCCCTCTCGCTGTCTTTGTACGTTCTCAGGAGGCACTGTGAATTGGCTTCACTTTACGACCCCTAGCGTGGACTTTATATACGGAGCCGGCGAACACACATTACCATGTGGCGTGGCCCGCTCTGTCTCGTCTGTTTGTCTGTCTCTCTGCGGAGCTCACGGCCCCGGGGGGGCCCCAGACAGTGTGCTAGACGGACAGACAGGAAGGCAGGAACATTAAGGGCCCCTGTGACTCTGGCGTCACGGGGGGCCGAATGGACAGGGGGGCCTGCGGTCGGGTGGGGGGCCCGGGTCACCCAGACCATGAAGAACGTTTGAGGTGGGGCGTCCCAGCCGGGCTGGGGGGCCGCGGCGGGGCCCCCTCCCCCCCCCCTCCTCCCACTGGGGCGTCCACCCAGACGGGTCGTCCGTGCTTCTCCAGCTCACGTGGGATGCGGTCAGATGTTGATGTCTCTGACGTCGGTGGGGGTGCAGGACAGGTCCCCCTCCTCCTCGGAGTGCTTGGTTTCCGTGGAGACGCTGTACTGCTGGGCCTGCCGGAGGCTGGACTCCAGAAGAGCCTCGATCTGCTCCTGGCACGAGCGCAGGCAGTCCTGCAGAACGCGAAGACACAGAGCCGTCAGTCAGAGCGTGGACCGGAGCCGCGGTTGCATACGAGTCGAGCGCAACACTGCACCAAGGTGATCCGTTAACGGGCTGACGTCACGCCACCAGGAGGGGGAGGGATCAGCCACTACAAGTCGTTTGAAAATCCGCAATTCCCTGTGCCTTATAGTGACATCACTAGTGGGCGTGTCCACCTAGATGTATCGTTAACTGCAGTCCACTGGGTGGGCTGGTGGACTGATCTATCCAGCACACGTCTAGGTGGACACGCCCATTATCAAACTGAGAGTGACGGTTAATCCCACTCCCACTTGGTGGCGTAACATCACCCCTTTAGATCGTTGTGCTTTGTGAACCAACACATGAAGAGCTCTGTGTTGGTAGTGTGTGCAGTTTGACCACGGGCCGTGGGACGTACCGGGTCGCTGCGGATGATGTGCGACAGGAAGTTGGTGAGGTTGTGCGCGGACAGGGAGCTGTCGGGGCTCTTGAGGTACAGGCCCTGGACGGCGGCGACCACGCTGCCCGCCGCCACCATGGACGAGGGGCTGGCGATGAAGTTGACATCTGCGGGGCGACAGAGGGAGGGGGGTGAGGTCACGTGACTGTGATCACCTGACCTGACTCACTCTGATCCGGGAGAAGCGGGAGGAGGAGGAGGGGCGAGGCGTACCTGTAGCACACAGGGCCACGAAGGTCTGCGCGTGCTTCCTCAGGGTCTGCTTGGTGCCGGGGTGGATGTTCAGCTTGGACAGGAAGTGCTCCATGAAATCGTGCGGCGTGACGGAGGCCAGGTCCCACTTCAGCTTGCTGAGAACCAGCAGCTCCATTTGCTGCAGAGGACAGAAAGCAGTTACTTCTGCTGGGCTGGAACTCATTTAACGAGCGCACCGCAGCAAAGAGGCGCGTGCACGGGGGGGGTGGCGTGCACACACGTGCGTCTGTGTACACTCGTGCACGAGCACGGGCGCGCGTTGGGGTTCCCCGCCAGCAGGGGGCGCTGTCGCACCGATCTCATGGCTGCTCGCGAGGCCCTGCTGACATGAGGCCTCCCAGCGTGAAGTCACAAGCCAGCAGCTATCAGAACACACACACACGCACACGCACGCACACACACACAGACACACGTTGGCCTTTAAGTGTTATTTAACATTCAGTGTTAATTAAATTACCAGGAGTTCCGCGGGCTGGATGGAGTGGTCGGTGTAGATGCAGAGCTTCTCGGCGGTGAGGGGGACGGTCTCCTTCATCTTGGAGGCCAGGAACATGCAGGCCGCCCCCAGCAGCTGCAGGCGGCTTTTCCGAGTCGCCTCCACAGACAAGAAGCGATCCAAAAAGTTCATCGCCAGTGGAAAAACCTCTTCCTCACATTTCTGTTCTTCGCAAACCTGTAAATGCGAAAGAAAAAACAACATTTGAACATTTTTTTCCGTTTTCCATCTGCAGCAGATTAGGTCTCTGCAGGCCTCAGACCTGAGCTGATCCACGGGCAGACAGGGGGGGACATCTCGACCCTATCTCCTCATCCAGACCCATTAGTGTTGCTAAAAGGTTGATAAAGGCTCTGCGGTCTATATTAGTGAACAGAAACACGAAGGATTGGCGTTTCTGTTCCGTTCAGTTCACACAGACACACCAAGGTGGCGTCATGAGGAACTCAGATCTGGATTCTGAACTTCGTCATGTTTTCAAAAAAAGATTATAAATTTAAAAAAATGTCTACAGACCCCCAACCATCACGATAATAACCTTCATTATGTCTTGTATCGGATTATTGAAGATTGCGTCGAGTGGATTAAAAAACGAATTAATAATAATTAATGTTTACAGCTCGTGTCGCTCCAGGAGGATCAGGCGTCGGGTCTCAGATCGGACCCAACTTCAAAAATTAATATAAAATATTTCTACTGGTTCGATTCCCATTTAAAGTACATGTTAATGTTCACCACCTATCCGGGCTTCAAACCCGACTGTTAAGAAGCTCTGTAAGTCATCCTAACATTAGTATATTTGATCTGAAACACTACGGGAAGCTGCTCTTCAATACAACACTTCTCCCACATCAGAAAGCGACATGTTGTCCTGTTTGAAGACCTGTCACTCATCTACACCGAGCGACAGGTCTGAGGAAGAGCCTCCAGCTGCTGTCATATTAAATATGATTATACTTTTCTTTTTATATTAAAATCCCACTTTCTCCACAACCAAGATGGCGGGACCGGCCGCGGCGGACTGCCTACGTGTACATCGCTCCTAATTAGTCCATTTCCCGCCGGGCGGATCAATCAGGAGGTCTTCTACAGATTAATTATAACTAAAACACAGGTCGGGTCTGTGGTGGAGACCCCCGTCCCTAAAGCAGCCCCCAGCCCGGGGCTCTGGGACCACCCAGCAGCAGACCCCCTCAGACCCTTTGAGGACCTCCGGGCTGATCCGCGACCCTTTAACCACAAGTAGACAACATATACACAACCAACGCGGTACACAAAGTTAAACTAAACAACCCGGGGGGTCTGAGTCCAGCCTTTAAACCCGGCAGAGAGGAACCGCGTCCAGCAGACCACCAGAACAGAGAAGAACCGCTGCGTACCTCCAGCATCCAGGTCGCGACCACCTTCCTCATGCCGGGGAGGATTTCCTTCTGGACGCACTTGAAGTAGTTGGGCGCCGGGAGGTAGTTCTCCTCCGCCCGCAGCATGGTGAGCAGGACGCGGTCGTTCAGGAGGTTGTGGTCCTGGTGAGCCCTCCTTATGGTCTCCAACTCGCAGCACAGCAGCTGGGGCTCCATAGCGCCGATTCAGAGGATCCCGACGCGGCTCTGCTCTCGTTAGTATCACTACCAGGAGGCCTAGAAGGCTTCTCAACCCGTCTAGGACCGGAGCGTCGGGATGGGTCCTCGTTCTGTCTCCTCTCTGCTCGCGGTTCGCTTGTTGCTCCTGCGACGCGCGACAGCCTGTGAAGGCCGCACAGCTCCAGACAAAACCTCACGTCCTGCACCGGAGGGGGGGCGGGGGGGGGGGGGGGTGCGATGACGTGAGCGGTAGTTAAGAGGAGGAAAAGGGGAGGGGGTGAGAGAGAGAGAGAGAGAGAGAGAGAGAGAGAGAGAGAGAGAGAGAGAGAGAGAGAGAGAGAGAGAGGCAGTGAGAGAGAGGGCGAGGGAGAGAGAGAGAGAGCAGAGAGCAGAGAGAGAGAGAGAGGCAGAGAGAGAGGGCGAGGGAGGGAGAGAGAGAGAGAGCAGAGAGAGAGATAGAACGAGAGAGAGCAAGGGAGAGAGAGAGAGAGAGAGAGCGAGAGAGGGAGGGGGGAAGATCAAAGCGGGCAGCAGCCTCCGAGGGAGCGCGCGGGGAAGGACATTCTACAGACAGAAGAGGAGGACTTGTCCCTCCGTCCCACCCCCACCCCCACCCCCACCCCCACCCCCAGCCAGGAAAAAAGTCCCAAATCCTGGTCCTTCCCCTCCAGCCCGGCCCTCTGTCTCTGGAGCAATAGGTATGGAAATAGGAGGTCCTTAAAGCACGGGTGGCAGATCGGAAGAGTGTGTGCGTGTGTGTGAGTTTGTGTGTGTGTGTGTGTGTGTGTGTGAGTGTGTGTGAGTGTGTGTGTGTGTGTGTGTGTGTGTGTGTGTTCCGTGTGCGAGTTTGGGGTGCGTCTGTGTGTGTGTGTGTGCGTGTGTGTGTGTGTGTGCGTTCGGCATGCGTGTGTGTGTGTGTGTGTGCGTTCAGCATGCGTGTGTGTGTGTGTGTGTGTGCATTTGTGTGCGTTTGTGTGTGTGTGTGTGTGTGTGTGCATGGTGGGGGGCGGTGGGAGACGCCAGCAAGGGGGAGGGGGGGGGGGGGGGGGGGGGGGGCTTGCTAACATCAGAGCGTCTGGATTGTGATTGGTCTGCCCGGCTGAAAAGAATGGTGGGGTTAGAGTTACTAGAGAGCGATGCATAGCCCCCCCGCCCCCCCCCCCTGGCCCCCCCCCCGGCCTCCCCCCGGCCCCCCGCCCGGGCAGACACACTCACACCCCCCTCAAAGTGCCCCCTCTCTCTCCAGAACTCAATGAAAGAAGTGCTCTCTCGCTCTAGTTTGGCACTATTGCTGAACATGAGGTGAGCACATGTGACAACGGACCATCGCCTCTTACACCGACACGCCTCACTGGTCACACTGGTCACACTGGTCCAATCCTCAACCTATAGAACTAGTACTGGTCTGTTAACCTATAGAACTAGTACTGGTCTGTTAACCTGTAGATTAGTACTGGTCTGTTAACCTATAGATTAGTACTGGTCTGTTAACCTGTAGATTAGTACTGGTCTGTTAACCTGTAGATTAGTACTGGTCTGTTAACCTATATAACTAGTACTGGTCTGTTAACCTGTAGAACTAGTACTGGTCTGTTAACCTGTAGATTATTACTGGTCTGTTAACCTATAGAACTAGTACTGGTCTGATAACCTGTAGAACTAGTACTGGTCTGTTAACCTGTAGATTATTACTGGTCTGTTAACCTATAGAACTAGTACTGGTCTGATAACCTGTAGAACTAGTACTGGTCTGTTAACTTGTAGATTATTACTGGTCTGTTAACCTATAGAACTAGTACTGGTGTGATAACCTGTAGAACTAGTACTGGTCTGTTAACCTATAGAACTAGTACTGGTCTGTTAACCTGTAGATTATTACTGGTCTGTTAACCTGTAGATTATTACTGGTCTGTTAACCTATAGAACTAGTACTGGTCTGTTAACCTGTAGAACTAGTACTGGTCTGTTAACCTGTAGAACTAGTACTGGTCTGTTAACCTGTAGAACTAGTACTGGTCTGTTAACCTGTAGATTATTACTGGTCTGTTAACCTGTAGAACTAGTACTGGTCTGTTAACCTGTAGAACTAGTACTGGTCTGTTAACTTGTAGATTATTACTGGTCTGTTAACCTGTAGAACTAGTACTGGTCTGTTAACCTGTAGATTATTACTGGTCTGTTAACCTGTAGAACTAGTACTGGTCTGTTAACCTGTAGAACTAGTACTGGTCTGTTAACCTGTAGAACTAGTACTGGTCTGTTAACCTGTAGATTATTACTGGTCTGTTAACCTGTAGAACTAGTACTGTTCTGTTAACCTATAGAACCAGTACTGGTCTGTTAACCTGTATATTATTACTGGTCTGTTAACCTGTAGAACTAGTACTGGTCTGTTAACCTATAGATTATTACTGGTCTGTTAACCTATAGAACTAGTACTGGTCTGTTAACCTATATAACTAGTACTGGTCTGTTAACCTGTAGATTATTACTGGTCTGTTAACCTGTAGAACTAGTACTGGTCTGTTAACCTGCAGAACTAGTACTGGTCTGTTAACCTGTAGATTATTACTGGTCTGTTAACCTGTAGAACTAGTACTGGTCTGTTAACCTATAGAACTGGTACTGGTCTGTTAACCTGTAGAACATGGCTGTTTGGATGTTAACTGTGTTGTAAACGTCAACACTTTATTCTCCCTTCACGAAAATAGAAAGTGAAAAACAGATTCTTACACACACACACACACACACACACACACACACACACACACACACACACACACACACACACACACACACACACACACAAATACAACAAGCACACCCACACACACATAGGCAATTGGTGGCTCATAAGAAGTTTAGTGTGGTTGTTTGTGATAACTTTATCAAAGTCCTCTAATGTCACGTACATTGTTCAAGTATGCAACATGTGTCCTTCTCCAGGAAGCAATGAAAAACAACAAGCCCACAAACTATATTATAACAATGTCATTTCATCTTATATTTATTCATATCTGCTCCTTGTAGCAAGCCTTTACATTTTAACTCAACGACAACTCTTTCTAATTGTATAGGCCTGTGTTTGATTCTTGTTTCGAATTAATTGTAGATTTCCACATTCTTGGAATTCCTCTCTTTGCTGTTGAACAGAATACCGTAAAGCCTGGAGAGGGCTGCAGCGTGCTCTGGACCATTCCTACCCAGCAACAGGTTTTAATACTTTAATACTGGTTTTAAACACGTTAGGAATTGAACATTAGGTTTGACATTAGTTGGTCAACACTTGGTCACCACGTCTCCCTTTAGTATAGTTAGTATAGTTCGTATAGTTAGTATAGTTTGGTGTATGACTGGTGTTTTACTTTGTTGCTTCATGTCAAAAAACTCCATTATATGATTAATATGCTTGTTATATATGTATCTATATTTATATATATATTCTAGCCTTACAACTATTTAAACAATCAGCAATAAAATCATAATATAATAATAATAAACCAAACAGTTGATCAAATCTCTTTGTCTCATAGTATCAGAACACAGCACTATAGCCTTCTTTGAAATAGAGTAGAATATCCCAACAGGGTTATTTAGAATGAACCAGAGTTACATTCAGTGTCTCTCTATGCACAAGGCTCATGCTCACAACAATGCTCTGTAGCAGGGCACAGCCGTTCTGAGCAACATGTGACTTTTAAAGTGGGCATTTTATACAAGCATTGTGGTAATTGGGCAAGTGGAAGGACGTGGGACCAAAGTAAAGGAAGCATTTAAAGGGAGAGCAGAGCCTGACACAAAGGAGCAGCCTCCACATTCAGGGAGGGCTGTTCACAACATCCAGAGTCATTATGACATGTAAACATCTGTCTCTTCATGCTTCACTGTTTGTTAAGGCTCAATGTGCACACGTTAATAAACCATCTGATTTGTACTCAAATATACAAATTATACAGTATCAATATTATATTGTTCAAAAACACTTCATAAATCCATATTCTGTCAGTTGGTAACAATGGCTTCCAATAAAAAGTGAGCTTCCCATGAGAGGAGAACCTCTAGAGACACGTTCTGGTCCTCTTTTCGTTCAGTGGCCTGGAGAGAAGCTGCTGGTTGATTCCACCGGTTCTCGCCTCAGTCTGTGGGCTGTGTCACTCTCAGGGTCGGCCACTACAGTTGATTTAACTCATGAGAGACACGGCTAACGCTACGATACACCAAAGGAAGAATCCAACCCCCCCTACCAAGAAACACATATTCCCTTTTTACTTTTGTGCAAGTGACCCTTATGCAAAAATATTTTGAATAGACTCATTTGGTCACCCGTACCTCTCAAACCATATCTGCTCCCCTTAGATGATCATACATCTAGTTATGAGGTTATCATAATTGATTCATAACTAAACAGTGAATGTGAGCGTAGCACAGGGGGCTAACTCTCAAAGCTAACGCTGCACAAGCAGTCCAGAGTAGAAAGACCACGACCGCGTCCCCGGGGTTCAGTCTGCGTCCCCGGGGTTCAGTCTGCGTCCCCAGGGTTCAGTCTGCAGGGTTCAGTCTGCGTCCCCAGGGTTCAGTCTGCAGGGTTCAGTCTGCGTCCCCAGGGTTCAGTCTGCAGGGTTCAGTCTGCGTCCCCAGGGTTCAGTCTGCGGGGTTCAGTCTGCAGGGTTCAGTCTGCAGGGTTCAGACCCCAGGGTTCAGTCTGCGTCCCCAGGGTTCAGTCTGCAGGGTTCAGTCCCCAGGGTTCAGTCTGCAGGGTTCAGTCCCCAGGGTTCAGTCTGCAGGGTTCAGTCCCCAGGGTTCAGTCTGCAGGGTTCAGTCCCCAGGGTTCAGTCTGCGTCCCCAGGGTTCAGTCTGCAGGGTTCAGTCCCCAGGGTTCAGTCTGCAGGGTTCAGTCCCCAGGGTTCAGTCTGCAGGGTTCAGTCCCCAGGGTTCAGTCTGCGTCCCCAGGGTTCAGTCTGCAGGGTTCAGTCCCCAGGGTTCAGTCTGCAGGGTTCAGTCTTCGTCCCCCAGAGGCTCCTCTGACGATGCGTCCATGGGCTAAACGTGGTGGGCGTTGTTTAACTTGGTGTTTAATGTTATAGTCACATGAACACAGGTTTTAAAAAGTGTTTCATGCAACAGCTGTGAGGAAGGAGTTATACATTGTTCAGTGGCTTACTCACAGATTGAACAGATTAAATATTATACTTTATCAAGTGTCTATGGAATAGAATTGTTAAACATAACATAACATAACTTAAATATTTTTTTTGTTGCATTTAAGACGGTGTAATGAAGAGACCAGTTGTTACTGTGTGCCTCCAATATTAATATGTTCTTTTATTAATCAACAGATTTATGCAGAATAAATGTGTTGCAGCCAAATGAACCTTGGCATATCATTCCCTGTATGTTCCACATCTCTAGCTCTTTATAGACCCGCTATCGAACCTTGTGTTAAAGGGACGTTTCTGTCAGCAGAGTACAAAGACAAGTTAATTAGAAAGCATGGTCATTTTCCTGATGGCATTTATTAAGTGTTCTACCACAGCTTGTGTCTTTTACAGTAAAGACACATGCCATTGGGTTCTTAGGGAACCACTGAAAAATAAATCATGTTTATTTGATCACTTAGTTCTATAGAGCAAACATTACACCCAATGGAGGTTATAGGGTTTAACCAGTCTGCTGAACCAGGCCTTGACATTCATTCATTCATTCAGTGTTCAGTCGCTCCCAGCTCTATGTTGGTTTTCTCCAACACAAGTAAACCAAACAAGCTTCTCTGGCTCGCCCGCTTTCTCAAATATTGACCACAAATGAACAAATTTGATTTGTGTTCAGTTGAAAGTATCATTCGACGTACATTCCTATAACTGGGAACTTATTTTCTACTTATTGAAATGTTGCTATGCACACAATTCAGAATTATCACCTTGCTCAATAAGCAACCACCATCTTCAATCTTTAATCTTTCTAAAATCTTTTTTGAATTTAACTATTTTTATATTAATCTATAATGTAGAAATATACCAAGACAGGGCAGTTGGTCTGCACTTGGACCAAACAAAGATGCAGCAATTGAAGTTGCTAAACACGTTTAAAACATAAAATATGTCATCTGCCAACCCTCGGAAAACAACATGGATGATCTATGTCTCACCAGACGATGTCACATTTACAACGGGCTCTGATGGCCACGTCCTATGTTTACGGGCAGGTCATTATTTAGTGACCCCTTACTGTGAGCTTATCCTGCAGGCCCCTGTTGTACTGCCTCGGCCATCAGAGCCATGGCTAGAGAGGTGTAGCGGAGACGTTGGAGCAGTATCATCACAACGCATGAAATAACATGTTATGTAGCACAGTTATTTTAATTGATCTTGGCATGGCTGAACCTCAATGTGATTCAGAACATAACAACACAATATTCAACCATCTAAAGTCTACGATCTGAGTGCTTGAGCTCTAGTTCAGCCATGTGTGTCTATCTGTGCAGCCTGCCAGAAAGGTCAAACTAATGTGACAAAAATGGCCGTAATGATCCCATAATCAGATAATTAGGGTGTTTTATGTACTGTTGGTATTGATTCCCCATCAGTGCAGTCATTAGTAAGGGCATTAGGGCAGCCAAAGATTCAGATAAATAGGTCAACATAGCCCATATGCGGTTTAAGAGAGATTACTATTTAGTCATTTAGATTACAGCTAAAGGTTTATGATGTAGGGAACAGCTTAATTCACCCTCCACTGGCCAGGTGAAGTGTCCATCCATCTCATTCACACTCAATGGTCACCGTATATAATATAATCCGGATAACAATGTCAACAATAAATACATTTATGGTTATCCAAACTAAAGACATTCAGCAGCAGATGGTCTGCTGATTCATCATCTGTATTCAAGACCCAAGGTCCCAGAGCCGGACTCTATTGTGCTGCTGGTTACCATAGGAACCTGTAAAAGTAGAAACATTAACTTTATTTGTGCATGTGTCCTCTCCTGGTTTGTTGCTCGTGGTGGTGTTGTGATCGTTCTGCTCCAGCCGTCTCCGTCAGGCTGACGAGCTGCTGTCACTGAACCACAGCAAACGCTGAACTCAGAGCTGCAGCCAGTGCAGAGCTTTACTGTCACGCGAGAGAGAAAAGGGGTGGGTGTGAGAGTCTATCACAGCCGCACAAAGTGGACGTTTATTTATATTTATTTAGTTTCTGGTGTTCTGAACTGGGGTTATTGTCCAGTTGAGTCAAACTGACGAACGATGAACCATCTCACAGCCACACGTCCATGGAGGAGGAGTCTGCTCAATGCACTGAATCTAATGTAAATGAGGTGTCCCCTCTTGCGTTCGCAGGCCTTTTCCCCATCCATCTTCTCCAGGGCAACTTGGAACCGCACAGACATGAGAATGTCTGTGCGGTTGAAAGGGATAGAGCTGTATAGAGCTGTATAGAGCTGGATAGAGCTGGATAGAGCTGGATAGAGCTGAATAGAGCTGAATAGAGCTGTATAGAGCTGTATAGAGCTGTATAGAGCTGGATAGAGCAGTATAGAGCTGTATAGAGCTGAATAGAGCTGGATAGAGCTGGATAGAGCTGAATAGAGCTGTATAGAGCTGGATAGAGCAGTATAGAGCTGTATAGAGCTGAATAGAGCTGGATAGAGCTGGATAGAGCTGGATAGAGCTGTATAGAGCTGGATAGAGCTGTATAGAGCTGGATAGAGCTGGATAGAACTGTATAGAGCTGTATAGAGCTGTATAGAGCTGGATAGAGCTGGATATAGCTGGATAGAGTTGGATGGAGTTGGATAGAGTTGGATAGAGTTTAACAGAGTCTTTACTTGTTTGATTTCCTCACAGCCGCTTCTCAGATATCCTGGGGTGAACCAGAAAAACAATATTCTTGGCCTCCCTCTGCGTGTTGTGATTCGATCAGCCCGGCCTCGTGTTATTGATTAAGATGTCAGCATCCATACCCTGGCCAATCACAGGCTGTAGAACGTGCTCGCATACAAAGAATCAGGGAATTAGATGAAGCCTGGTGCAATATGGCGTACTCTTGGAGTGGCATATGTGTGGACTAATGAGCCGTGAGGTCGGCGGTGGGCGCAGAAGGACCCGGAGACATGTGGGCCGGGCGGGAGCTCGCTGTCACCCTGATGTCCATCTCCTCATTCACCTGCTAATAGGATCAAAGCTGGAAGGTCATGGCTGGGGGAGCCAGCGGGCCGTGAACTAATGCCCAACGCGCGCCACAGTCACCCATCTGCCCCACATGAGCCACGCGGCCCTCCCCTGGGAACCACTATTACTCGGGGGGGGGGGGGGGGGGGTGGTGGTGTGTGTGTGTGTGTGTGTGTGTGTGTGTGTGTGTGTGTGCATGTGTGTATGTGTGTATGTGTGTGTGTGTGTGTGTGTGTGTGTGTGTGTGTGCGTGCATGTGTGTATGTGTGTGTATGTGTGTGTGTGTGTGTGTGTGTGTGTGTGTGTGTGTGTGTGTGTGTGTGTGTGTGTGTGTGTGTGTGTGCATGCGCGTGTGTGCATGTGTGTGTGTGCGTGCACGCGTGTGTGTATGTGTGTGTGTGTGTGTGTGTGTGTGTGTGTGTGTGTGTGTGTGTGTGTAATCCACGGGCCAGGAGGCGGGGGGACAATGGCCCAGAGGTTTGTTCCCTCTCAAATTTCAAGGTGACACATCTCCTGGATTATCCCCTGATGAGGCCTAATCTGAGGCTGAGGAGGCGGGCTCTGACAGCCCCGCTGCCTCAGAGCCGGGCTGGGTGAGCCGCGTTAAACCGTCAAGTCTTTAGTTGCGTTGTTGAGCTGCTCAAGCCTGCAGGATTATGGAAGATTGCATCACATCTGACTGTAGACCCGCAAGATGTAGAAGTTGATGACCAAAAATACTTACAGACATAGAGCAGGCAAAAGAGAGAAATTCAGTGCAGCCAGAGAGCACCAAATATTAGACCTTATATCAGACGGTACAGCAGGCCACCGCCTTTGTGCGCCTGGACAATGGGTTCCACAGGTTAGGCTATAGTGACCCTGGTGCGTCGGGACTCCAGCCTACATTGGTGGTGGTCTGTGTCTCAGTGTCTGTACATCCGGTTCAGAGTCTTAACTCACCACCAAGTCCCAAGCTGCCTTCACAGAGCTGCGGGAGTCTCCTCACTAAAGGGCTGATGATGGTCCCACGTTTACACAACACAAGGGGGATACGGACCCCTTGCGTCCTTGCGGACCCTCCTTGCGTCCACCGCAAGGGCTTGACGTGTGCCTCCCAAAAATTGAAACCTTCCGTTGAGGCAACGCAGCCGCAAGGGCTGTGATTGGTCCGCTCACTAGAACCAGACGCAGAAACATAAAGGCAACGGCAACAGTTCACTCTGTCAGTCTCCTCAGCTACAGACTATCCTACGAAGCAAAGTATGAAACCTTTAGGATTCGATTCAATCCGTATAAAACCCCAGTTTGACCGATTCAACCCAGTTACGGATGGCCTACATCAGATTACCGCCAGTCATCCACGCCTGGCCACAGACAGATTAGGATTCATTGCACCGATTGAGGTGATTTGAAGAGCAGGCATGTCGACAGATATGGGCAATCAATTTTTAATTATCAGTATCTTGCCTGGAATATAAATAGCATGATAGCGTTGATGAAGTGTGTGGAAAGAGGCCCGTTATGATTGGCATTACTTATTATAATACTTATTAACCCAAACACCCTGTGGGCATGGTGTAATCACCATATGCTGCACATGTTGATGGTCACACATCTATCAATCAAGCATCACATTTCAATTAGGAACTACACACACACACACACACACACACACACACACACACACATACACACACACACACACACACACACACACACATTTATATATATATATATATATATATATATATATACATTATATATACATATATATTAGTTAAATATATAGTTATAGATATAGGTATAGATAGATATAGATATAGAATATATATATATATATATATATATAGATTGATATATAGTATATATGATAAATATATCTATATAGATGTAGATATATTGATGAATCAGTATATATCAGAATCAATATGTACTACTACAACTACACCCGTATCAATGTCAGTCCTGTATGGCCTGTGACGCCCTGGGCACTGGCCAATAGGATTAGGCCAATCCTTTAGAATTATAACAACATCTGTGATTATTTTTTGAGATTAAGAGGAGGAATTTGAGTTGTGCCCATTTTGCAGGAGTTCCAAGGTACGTAGAGCCTTGTACACACTCACATGGTTCTGTAGTTCTGTAGTGTTCAGCATTTAGGAGTCTTCTGATGGCATGGACTGGAACAGTTAAAGAACTGAAGAAGAGCCATGTTGTTCACTAATCAGAAACATTTAAATGTGGATGAAGAGTGGACAAAAATAAATAATAATAATAATTAAAATTAATGAATTAATTAAAAACAGTACTTAGTTGTGTAGCGTCTTATCCTAGCTATCTCTGTTACGGGGAATGGGTTAACCTAGTGATGGTTAGTGTATACGGGGAATGGGTTAACCTAGTGATGGTTAGTGCTTGGCACTTGGTTCTAAGAACATCCTTGCTGTACTGAGTTGTTTCTCTTTCTCTGACTAATGTACTTATTCTTAGTCGGTTTGGATAAAAGTGTCTGCTAAATGCCCTGAATGTAAAATGTACTATTGTTGTTAACACAATGACATGGGAAGCCACAAAGATAATGAAATACCTACAGAAAATAGAAATGATGACATACAATTGTTGTGTGGTGTGTTTCAGTTAGAAGTCCCCAGAGCGGGGTGACGCAACTTAATGAATTCAGCTCTGAAGTTGAGCCGACTGGCCCACTAGCCCCCCCCCCCCCGCCCCCCCCCCGCCCACGGTCTTCGTGAGGCCCGGTCCGGCTTCCCCCCCCCCCCCCCCCCCCCCCCCCCCTCCCCGCTCCCCCCCCCCCCCCCCCCCCGCCCCCGGTCCGGGACCCCCCCCGTTCAGTGCTGGGTCCAGCCTGCTGCAGCTGCTGCTGGTTATGTAACTCGGGGCTCCATATGTCCTCCTTGACTAATTACTCCACACAATAGGAGGAGGTGAGGCACCCTCCTAAAATAATAGCAACGAGGAGAAGACAATGAGGATACATTTAAGAAACCATGACAGGGTGAGTGATTGTGAACGAATGAGAGGATGAAGCAGGATTGTATGGAGTCACAAACAAGAAGAAATTGTGGACGGGAACGCAAGAAGAAGAATGAAGTCGACCATTTCCCCAAATGATGTATTCAGCCTTGCCCCTCCCCCAAATTCTAGTGTAAATTAATTTTAAATGAACTCTGATGACTTCAACACTCACCTAGTGGAACATATTCTGCTCACCCCTTAGCTGACAGTATATCTGGTTGTTTGGTCAGACAAGGTGCATTTACACTGGATAAAAAGTTCTACATTTACCGTGACGTTTTTATTAGTATATGCTAGTATATGTACTTTAGTGAACATATACTCTTTCTACATGACCTCTTTTCAATGACTCAATATTTGCTACATGCTGTACATGATATGCTGATTCAGGAGAGGGACAGATTAAGTGCATGGATCAATTTATACATGGGTTGTCCGTGGTAATTTCTTTTTGAGTCAAATCATTTCATTCTAATGCCATTTATTCCACAAACTTCTCGTAAGTCCTCGTAAGTTTCTAAACCAGTGGTAACAAAACAAATGTAATACACAAGTTAAATTCAAGAAGAAAACAATTATTATATTTTAGATTAGATTCAACTGTAATGAGAGTATGAAGTACAAAGTACAGTACATCCAACCCCCAGATATTGAATTACAGTGAATTACTCATACATGTAGTCAGTGTAGAATGGATGGATGGGTGAATAGTGAGTATAAATAGTTAGTAAACACTCGCTGTGGGTCATTTGGGACCGTTGGGGCGGGGGGGGCTGTATGCAGTGCAGCAACGTGACTGTGAGATTGTCCTTTGATGCCTCAATTAATGAGCCAATTAATGAGCCAATTAATGAGCCAATCCCACTTCCTGCAACAGGACAGTCAGACATCAATTGAAAGAGAAACGTCCTGTGTGGCCAGATGTGACCTCGTGTTCCATCAGACTTTAAATAAGTGATTTAAAGTCTGCTGTGTAGTGGAATCATCCTGCTGTGAGCGTTCCTTTAGGTTTTAGATCCTGTTGTCTATCCCTTTAAAGTTCCCACAATATTAAAGATTTGCTCTCTAGGTGAAAATTGGTTGACCGATATTAAAATTATAAAGCTAAAATATAATAATGCAATAATGCAATAATGCAATTATTGAATGTATGTATTTGTTATATATTTGCCACAGAGTTTGCCACAGAATGACCAAAAGATGTGACAAGACAACTCTAACTAAACCACGGTTTCCTGGCCAACTAAGTATGAATATCAACTACTGATCCATTTGGACAAACATTCACAAATCCACATGTTTTTATTGGTACTGGTACGATGGAGTCATGGATCCTTATGTATTGAACAGCACTTATCTTTTCACAAACCAACACCTTTGAACATAACAGAAATGGAGGCGGCTCTGTGTTGGAACACAGTGTTTACAAAAGCAAAAACAATCTGCGCTATCGCTGCTAATCTGCAGCTCCCAGCTCACCTGCATGGCGGTCGTTATGAATGAAAGTCACTTGTGTCCAAGCTGCCGTTTTTTTCATTTGGTTCAAGAGCAAGAGAAAACCTTCTCTCACAATAGACGTACATCAGCGGTTAGGAAAAAATCAAATCATACATAATCATAATTATTTAGTTAATAGAAACACGCACAGAATAACTTCAAACACTGAGGTCATCTTCTGTTGGCCAGCGTTCCTCTCTGTGGTGGGAGTCTAGACTGCAGACACAGTCAGCCATTTTGTAGTTTTTGGTCTCAGTCTCAAATAGACTAAAGGCCAAAGTATACTACTCCGTATCCGTCATCCGTAATCCGACTCTGTAACTACGGAGACCCCTCGAGCATTCGCAGTTCTCCATCGGGATGTCGGATACGCAATGCAATTCGCCGCCCGATCGATCTTATATGCTGACTACTAACCATGTTAATAGTGTTGAAAATCTTATTTGGTGTTTTATTAGTACTTAATGTGCAAAGTAAACAATGTACAAAGTAAATAAGGCGCAAA
Organism: Micromesistius poutassou; assembly: GCF_964030765.1. Lineage (NCBI taxonomy): Eukaryota > Metazoa > Chordata > Actinopteri > Gadiformes > Gadidae > Micromesistius > Micromesistius poutassou. The sequence goes on from NC_140282.1 coordinate 7,843,274, forward strand.
GTCAAAGTCGGGAAAAGTCATTCCGGAAATTATGTTGTTAGAGGACCAATCACAGCCCTTGCCGTCTCGAGAGGGTCTCCGACAGGCTCTCCGTCGACAGAGAGGGCTCTCCGTGTCTATGTACAGCACTTTACGGAGGACTATAAATCCACCTTAAAGCTGTGATGGGTTGTGCTGTGATGAAGATTGAGCCCCTCAGAAATAACGACGCTCCATATCAGTGTTCTGGCCACTCTAATAGGCTTTAAACAGTGTGATGGGAGAGTCAATAGAAGGCGAAAAGAAGATTCTTGATTCAACAAGTGGTTCCTGTAGAGTTACAGTTTTGATCAGCATGGACAACAGATATGATATGTCCCGGTTATTTTAAGCTACAAGCTAGCTTAAATGTTACACAATGCGACTTTAAAGTAGATGTTTTGGTATTTCTTTGTTGGCATACGTAGCAGCAGGCGTAGTAGCAGGCATGTATGAATTGGTTGTAATTAACCGTTATAAACCGTTATAAAGTTAACGTTTATTCTTGTAAGAAATGTACACATCTTGATCATAATCATAATCTTGTATCCTATGCAGCTCTTTGAAGTGAGGGGAACATTACCACGGTGTGCGTCTGTTCTGATGCCACCCAACGCATGGACAGCTGCAGAGGAAACGAACCAATTGTGGTTTTGTTGGGGAGGGGGGGCGAGGGGGGCGAGGGGGGCGAGGGGGGCGAGGGGGGGCGAGGGGGAGCAAGGGGGAGCGAGATGGAATGTCTTTGGAGTAGAGGGGGTGGGCTTCAAGACAGAGGAGAGCGAGGAGAAAGGGAGGCATGAGGACTTAACGATATGGGGGGGGGGGGGAGCAGAGGAAAAAATAAAAGGTGAAAGAGTAGGGGGATAAAAGTGGAGAGAAAGAAGTCAAAGCCCTCCCTGACCGTCCAGCGGGGGAGAGGCCAGGAGCAGAGTGAATGGCCGGGAGGAGGAGGAGGATTAGAGGCTCAATGCAGGCCGGCTCCAGAGGTCAGGGAGCAGGACGGCTCCTCCACCGGGAGCACATGAGACACTGTGTGGCCGGCCGCGCCTCAGAGCTGCTGCTGGGTGAACGCAGTTCAAGTGCAGGCACCCCACTCCCCATGGGGCCACACACACACACACACACACACACTCACACGCACACACACACACACACACACACACGTGCACGCTGACACACACACACACACACACGCACATGAAGCCTCTGGCACACACACACACACACACACACACACACACACACACACACACACACACACACACACACGCACATGAAGCCCCTGGCACACACACACACACACACACACACACACACACACACACACACACTCAGATTCACAGCCTCTGGTCCAGACCCAATCCCTGGTCTCACTGTTACTAAACTAAAGCTACTGTCTACCATATTGTACTTTATTTATGTTAACTTTATTTATGTTAACTTTATTAATGTCAACTCCTTTATCCCCCCCATTGTTTCACTAACCAAAAAGCTCTAAAGCTTGTGTTCTTTATGATAATGTAGCATTATGAGACGGTCTCCAGCGTTGTGGGGCGACACTGATGGGTTGGAACGAGGTGTTGAGTTGAGCATCGCTCAGCTGGGACATCGTGATCATACCAAGATCACTGATAATCCTAATCTGATGCCTCCGGTGTGGTGGTTCCAGGGTTCCACACTGGTGAGTTTACACAAGGTAGAGGAACATGCACTCTGGAGGTGGTTCATAAAGGACCGTTTCAGTCCATAATGGTTCGGAGGAAATGCCAGAAACATGTCTAGAGAAGCAGAAACCAGTCAGAACTGGTGTTGGTGCTCCCAATGTGTGGTCCAGTGAGGTACTAATGATAGCTTTAAGAGTGTCGTCTAATGAGGTAAAAGAGGAAATAAATTGACTTCATTACCAACGTTATAAATTATATAATCAAAACGAAGTCTTATTGTGGCACTATTTGCTCTCAATATCTAGAACTTTCTCTTATTTGTATCCCATGGAAACGGAGGTAAGTTATTTACAACTCACAACTTATTAAGTCTGGAGACTTCTATGCAATTCAAGCAGTAGTTTGCTACTCCAGCCCGTAGGGTTTAGCAACCAAGACGCTTTCAAGTCCTGCTAGTAGAAACCTGAGCTAATACTTCCTGGAGATTGTGGCGTTTCCCAATCTGAATAAATACCACACAGATAAACAGGAGAACGTTGTGCTAGCTCAGCCTCGCAGCACCGTGTGAAGGTTGGACCACTGGCAGAGTATTCAGTATTCAGGCGTATTTATAGGGATGAGGCATTCTCACGGCTGTGCTGTTCTGCACGTTTCATGTTCTAGATGTCTAGTTGATAAATCAGGTTTTTCAGCCCTAACAACGGGTGGTAAACTTGTGTAAGAGGCAGTAGTTGGTCGTTTCTCAGTAGTTCTTCTCCATATTTTTATGGCATTTAAAAGCTTTGCTTCAAAGACCATCTGGATTTCGTGAGGATGGTTGAGGAGGAATTGTTGGTAAACACAGGATGGGAAGTAGTGTTGAGACCAGGGAGTCAGTGACAGTATTTCTGTATGTTGTCTTCAAAGATCTTCAATAATTAGTTGTAGGGCATCAATGATGCCATCTATTGTGGATGTGAATGCTTCATATGTTTGCACATTAGTTTATTAACAAACAAAACAGATGAGTGAAACAGTGAAACAGATACTCTAGTAAGCTCTAAGCTACAGTATCTAGCTCACTAGATCCTCTCTTAAGCTAGAGTATCTGTTCCACCTTGTTTTGTCCGAGGCACACCTACCTAACAGCAGAGATCTGCACCAACAGCGTGTTGTGGATGGTGGGACTTGCGGGGGAGTAGAGTGGAGTTGTGAGAACACATGCCGACACTAAAGATCAAGTCGCCGCTTACAAAGTATGGCAAGTATGTGTGTCTGGCGTCGCATTGCAAACCGATGTGTCGAGGAGTTAACAAAGTAAGAGCGTGCCATTCACACCCAGACATCGTGACCCATTTCTTTATGCCACAGCGAGTTACATACAACTTAGACTAGTAGGCAACACAAAGTTAAAATTTAAGGGAAGAAGAACGGAAATAACCAACTCATGTTCAGGGTGAGGCGACGGCCGTGCTGGACGGCCCAGGGTCGTATGCATGGTCATTATTCTTCTCTCAGAGGTTTCATTCAGAATACATCCTCACTGATGAACTCCGTCCAGACGAGTGTTAATGCACAGTCTCAGAA
>NC_140282.1:7851521-7871521 GCF_964030765.1 Micromesistius poutassou
GAAGAGCGATGTGTCGAGCATCCTGTGTGGTTCCCCTCTCCTCCCACCTCAGAGGAGGTACCGGACCTCTGCTCCCTCACCCTGACCCTCAGGAACGCCCCCTCACCCCGACCCTCAGGAACGCCCCCTCACCCCGACCCTCAGGAACGCCCCCTCACCCCGACCCTCAGGAACGCCCCCTCACCCCGACCCTCAGGAACGCCCCCTCACCCCGACCCTCAGGAACGCCCCCTCACCCCGACCCTCAGGAACGCTCCCTCACCCCGACCCTCAGGAACGCCCCCTCATCCTGACCCTCAGGAACGCTCCCTCACATTGACCCCTAGGAACGTTCTTCCCTGAGGCTGTGATCCACCACTCGTATCACGCATCACTGCACGGTTGACAGCAATTAAACAACGGTGTTATTTGCACTATTCATTTACATTTCACCTCTGGCACTGTTCAAACAAGGTCACTGTATTTATAACTAACTGCTCATACTTTGCATACAAAATCATGTTTGCAAATAACCAACTGTACGTATGTTGCTCTAATCTACACAGGTGTTCACCAAATGTACACATGCTGTTCATACTGTAAGTAGAGCCTTTGCATTCTATTTTGTATATTGTAACTCTCCACTGTCCATCACTGTACATACTGTACGATATAGCAATACTCAGTGTTGTGCATGAACTAGTTCAAAAGAACTAGTTAATTTTTCTATGAACTTTGAACTGAACGTAACATATTTTTAACTAAAGAACTTGAACTTGAACTAGTTCAGATTTTGTGACATTCTGAATTGATGCTTAGGTCCAGATGACATGTTTATTAAATAGAGTTACTGCTTTAGTTGTGATGAATGAAACAGGTGTACAAATAATATCCACAACAATTTGAGATTGTAGTGATGGGCAGCAGGTAATGGAGAGGATTAATTTAAAAGATAAGCACAGAATACAGTTTTTCTTCTGTTTCTAAAAAAACTGTTAATGAACTGAACATGAACTAGTTCAAAACTGAATTGGTGAACTATGAACGTGAATTTATTCATTTTCTTTTGTATGAACTGAACTTTGAACTAGTTCATGTGAAGTGTGAACTTGCACAACACTGGCAATACTGTACGTTGTTGTAATTGCAGAGTACAGGAACAAATCTAAATGAATGCCTTGGCATGATCAGCCGACAGTGTAGGACTGTTCGACGCTTATCGTTGTTGAAATCCAACAGTTTGTGTGCATTCAATATCCTCCCCCTCATATGAGTAGGAGGAGGTCTCTCTGGTGGATCTGAACTGCAGTACCCGTTCTAAACACTTGGTGTCAATGTTACATTTGGTACCTTTAATTCTGATGCAGTATAAATAGTTTAATGTAATGGTATATAACATAATTGTGTAATTAAGAAAACAGGAAAAAATGCTGTGTTTATTTATGGTCGGAGATGGGAAGTGTCATTTCCCCTCTGCCACAGGTGGGAAGTAACAATTACTTCTTTACTCTACTTAAGTACAGTTATTATATATGTACCATTCTTAATACCATGTTTCACTCCCTCACAACAGGCTCTATGTTTGTATATGTACCATTCTTAATACGATGTTTCACTCCCTCACAACAGGCTCTATGTTTAGAGTGAATGTATTTCAGAATTATCTGTAATCCTTTCATTTAGCATCATTGGGGACCTCCCGACATCAAGATGAATGGATGAGACGACAATACGGAGAAAAGACCCTCGTTGTCATCCGCTGTCAACATTGTTTTAAACACATGGAATATTTGCGATCCGATCAATTCTAGTTGATATATTTGATTAAGGTTTGGGTGCTTTGGCAGGTACTTTACTTTTCCGCCTCACAAAGTGAACACAGACTGCATTTGAGACTGTAAACACTCAATCATCTGCTTCTAAGGATGAGTATAATCAGAGTAACTGACCTGGATATGTCAGTCATCTTTCAAAAGACAGTGGGGACAGTAGAATGGAACCACGTCGGGAGGCTGCTTACTTAACATAACTGCTGCTGGGTGTGTTCCGTCCATCAGTGCTGATATAACAGACAATCACGCAACTTTAGAAAGGGAGCACCACACAATTAGAAAGCAGAACGGCCCGTCTGGGGAAGGCCATCTCCAAACCTCTTCGCCCAGACTCTCTCCCACATACGGCTGTGTGTGCGTGCCACTAATGAGGGGATAAGGAGGTCATCTCCCTGTAAACAGAGGGCCCTCCTGGGGAGCCCTGTCTCACAATGACCACGCTTCAGGACACACCACGCTCCCAGTCCACCGTGTGGGTGCCACAGGGTCAGGGGCGTGGTCGGGCTAGCGTGAGAAAGGCTTGTGGTGTTTTATATTCTTTATTTTATGGAACCATACGGTCGCCGCCGCCGCCTAGCCGGTCCAGACACACGGCAGCCGGGCGGACGGCAGGTGGCCGTTTAAACGTGGCTGTGGTCAACAAGAAGCTCTATTCTGAAGAGGATCCATCGGATGTTTACCTGGTTTCTCAACTGATGCAAGCAATTAGTATATTGATAAGATAAACTGATGGACTGTGGTTTTACCCAAAGCATACGTACTTATCCACTTAATTAGGAAGATATCAAGAACATTTTGTTTTGAGTGTGACAGCCAAAGCTGTGTGCTTTGGGCTTATATTAAAATAACTTCCTCTGCTTAACTTCTGCCCCAGAGCCACTGAAACGCAGTGACACATAAGAAGCACCTGTCCCATCATCAGCGTGCTCTCACACACCGCTCCACAGCGGTCTGCCCGCGGCCGGCTGCGCTCACCACAGCAGCACCACGCTGGACCCCAGGCTGGGCGTCCAGAATGAAGGCAGCCAGTAGAAGGAGGAGTGAGGAGAACAAGGACATTGAGAAAGCCATTGGTGTCAAAACAAAGTTAGCCGTGCTAGACGTGAGGTCAGCTTCAACCGAGGTCAAAGTTTAGATTGTTTTAAGATTCAGTGCAGCATCAAAGTCTAAAGTAAATTTCAGCCACCTTAAAAATCCCGGTGTAGAATTTGTATTCCTGCTTTTATGTTGTTGTCGTCCTCATTTATGACATCAAACGCCGAACATTAGCTGCCAATCCCGTAGTTGTCCCTGAAGGGACGGAAGTTTGGGGAAGCGATGGGCGTCTCACCACGGCCAGGATCCCAAACATGTTGCCCCAGTGCATGCTGGGAAGGACGTCGCCCACCGCAGGACGCTACGATATCTAACCCAACGATACGGACAGTTTGATCAGCTTACTCCACTTATCAGCAGTGCTGATTGGTCCCCACTCCCACCGTGTGCTGGTGTGTGTCCGTGGAAACTCTCACGGTGTCCCCTTCTGGAGCCGTTCCGCCGCCCGTCTCTGACCTTGGAGGCTCAGGATGTGGATTGCGGTAGAGTGGCTGGACTCAGTGTACTGGTTTGTGTTTGTTGAGCCACTGGCGGCGCAGCTTTCATGTTTGTTCACTGGTCTGTAATTCACACACTGCTTCTAGACTCTGGTCTCGATGGTCTGGCCTGGAGCGGACTCAATGGCTTCTGAGTGAGTACTTTAGGATGCAAATAGTGGAACTACAAATATTTCCGTCAGGCCTTTGTAGGGTTTAGTTAATTGATATATAAACATGATATATAACTAAATGCCTATGTAAGGAAAATGTCTTTTAAACAAAGTATTTGCCTTTATAACAGCAACTTCATAAGGAAATTAAGTTTTCTGATAAAGAATCTTTTACTTTGAAAAACCTTAACTACAACTATGCTCCATAACCTTTGAATAATACTCAAACTAAAATAACACAAAACTTAACATAAATAAAAGCTAAGGTGGCTCAGGTAGGTCATTCCAAGGACATTTTACGACTAGAGCTTAAGATAAGCTCTAAGTGTTAAGGCTTGATAATTGATAATGTTTTATTTTTAAATCCATTAGTTTCATGACAACGAGGTGAGATACATGAATACACAATCAAACTTAGATTTCTGTTTTTGTGCATTGGTCTGTTTGGTTATTTAATAAAATAAATGTATGCCCATGTGGGGAAAGTTGCTAAGAAATGTTTACAGTGTCAACATGATGGTCACATCTCACTGTACCCACTTACTTCATTTGTTAAACAGCCCAGTGTCCTAAACGTTTGTGTGCTTTCTAAAAGTATTCCAGCTCAAGTGCCTAATGACTAATGGCTTGGGTTGACAATGGCGCACAAGCCACAACACTACTGTTAAACAATATCAATTCCACTCATGGAAAACCATCATGGGAAATGTAATCTTTTGTGTTCCTTAACTTATGGTTCAGACAAGTTGCGAGAGTAAAACTCCTCGCTGAAAGAGTAGGGTGAAGCAGAGGGGGAGTGAGGGCCGGGCTGGTGTGGGGCAGCGCTGAAAGACGCTGATTGTATCTGTCTCCTTCTCCCCGGGACAGCCTCGCCTCACTTGTAAAGAAAATGGAGAGAGATTTAGGGAGAAAGAGAGCGGGCGCTGGGCTCGCTGTGCAGCTGCTCCTGGGATGCCTTTGGATTACATCAGAGTGACTGAGAAAACAAGAGGCAGCGAGAGGAGAGGAGGAGGAGGAGGAGAGGAGGAGAGGAGGAGGAGAGGAAGAGGGAGTGAAAACAAGAGGCAGCGAGATGAGAGGAGGAGAGGAGGAGGAGGAGAGGAGGAGGAGGAGGAGAGGAGGAGGAGGAGAGGAGGAGGGAGTGAAAACAAGTGGCAGCGAGAGGAGAGGAGGAGGAGGAGAGGAGAGGAGGAGGAGGAGAGGAGGAGAGGAGGAGGGAGTGAAAACAAGAGGCAGCGAGAGGAGAGGAGGAGGAGAGGAGGAGGAGGAGGAGGAGGAGAGGAGAGGAGGAGGAGGAGAGGAGGAGGAGGAGGAGGAGGAGGGAGTGAAAACAAGAGGCACCGAGAGGAGAGGAGGAGGAGGAGGACAGGAGGAGGAGGAGAGGTGAAGGAGAGAAAACAAAAGGCAGCGAGAGGGAGACACACTTCAAACATCAGACATGTTTCGACTGCTTGCTTTCTTTCCTAAGTACACACATACACACACACACACACACACACACACACACACACACACACACACACACTTGCACTCGCACACACACACACACACACACACACACACACACACACACACACACACACACACACTCACTCTCACACACACACACACACACACACACACACACACACACACACACACATGCTTTCTCACACACACTCTCTCACACACACACACACACACACACACACACACACACACACACACACACACACATACAATCAGTTTTAACTGCCTACACTGCATTGGTAGATTAAACCTCAGATTATAATTTTCCTTTCATTTTGCCACTCAGGGATGTGTATCCCACATCATAAGGCATGTCTGTAACTATGAATCCTGAAAAAAATTAAATGTGTACTATTATTTATGGTACGAATGAAGGATTATCAATAATCAAATAATCTTTTATATAAAATATGAATAACACTATTGTTTTTGTGTAACATATGTTAATAAGAAATCAATGTGATGTTGTGTGGACAACTGATAGTGTTATCCATGTGAGCACGAGCAATGTGACCTGAATCCAGACTGATGTTGTGTCCTTGAAGTTGAAGTGCTATTACCCCTTAATGCACTCATTTGAACGTAATGTAAATGTACTACGTTTAATTTCTGCAGAGCTGGAGTAAAGCTGTTGCAGTGACACTTCCAGGGCAGCCTTCACTAATTCACTACAGAAAAACACAGCTGGTAACCAGGTATTTACAATTCTATTATTATAATAATGCAGGCTCAAACACTTTGAGATCATTACAAAACTTTTAGCTCAATTTCCACTTTTATTTCTCCAGAATTATTTTACTTTATAATTTTACCATTTTGCTACCCACGTTTGCATGTGTAAATGATGTGTTTTAGCATATACCTTATCTTATATACCACCTTCTCTTATATACCTTACCTCATTTATATTTATAGTTAGGTCATTTAGCAGACACTTGTCAGGAGAAAGAGAAACAACAATATATCTCTGTGGGTACAGTAAGGATGTTCATAGAACCAAGTACCAAGTGTAACAGACTTCGATCAGCCTGTTACATTAATGTTCACAGGTCTTCGTATGACTAGTTGGCCGATAATGCAGAGGAGACGTGGAATGGATCTGACAGCATTTATTCTTTCTGTAACATAGGACAACAGGGCATATCACACGCAGGTAGTTGGAGATAACGCTGGCATCCCCCCTTTCCAAACTTCCAACGAGAGGAAGTCTGGGCGTGTGTGACCCCAATTAGCGCCCCATCGGAACCAACAATAAATGACGAGTGGAACTAAATAAATAATGTACCATGTTACAGGTCAAAATTTGGGGAAGTTCACTATAAACCAACATTTGTTTTATTATACTGTTACACAAGCACTAACCATCACTAGGTTAACCCATTCCCCGTATACACTAACCATCACTAGGTTAACCCATTCTCGTATACAACAAAGCTAGATAGGCTAAGATGCTACACATCCAACTATTTGTAAGTGCCAGGACGTACAACATACACCTCACCTTATATACCTTACCTGATAAACCTTTAAGTTCAATTCTGGGGACATCATTGGTGTTTGTTGTCGTTTCAGACCATGTTCTCGGGGGCTCTGATGCTGCTGCTGGTCATCCTCATCATGTGCAGGAGGGTCATATGGCACGGGATCTGCCTGCTGATTGGTCAGATGTTGTTTAACGGGCCTGTGAGGGATAAACAAATAACTAATAAAGTTTTGTGAGACCAAAGCACTGACTGAGTCAATCCTTTTATTTAATTGTCGATGACGAGTCTCCACCTCATGGAGCTTGAAACTGAAGATAGATCGCCGTTGTGTGAGGAGAAATGTGTTATTTCCTCTCAGAGAGACCTGATGACCACCACAAGTTGAACACACACCTCTAGAAAGGCTGCTCTGGGTTCCTCTAGAAAGGCTGCTCTGTGTTCCTCTAAGAAAGGCTGCTCTGGGTTCCTCTAGAAAGGCTGCTCTGTGTTCCTCTAGAAAGGCTGCTCTGGGTTCCTCTAGAAAGGCTGCTCTGTGTTCCTCTAGAAAATCTGCTCTGGGTTCCTCTAGAAAGGTAAGGGACACATCTGTCAGTTATTAGTCATCGATCTCCAAGCCAACGGTCCACTGAGAGGAACCAGTGGTTGTGTCATTTTGGAAGCGGTTCTTTAGGTTTGAATTATATCAAATTTATTTTTCAATTTTATTAAAAATTGCATCACGCCACGTGAATATTTATCACTGGAGTTCTTGAGTCAGTTGGCACAATATTGAACAGATTAAAGTTTTTGTCTCTTTGATCATATTATATATTAGCCCTTTTCATAACATGTATTTACTATAGACTTTCACTACAGAAGATGCAGGTATTATCTTCTATCTTCTATCTATCCTAACGACCACTTCTGTCCCCCGTAATCATTCAAGATCGGCTCACAGCGCACAGGGGCGCCACCTGCAGGCCGGGGGGGGGGGGGGGGGTTCTCCAAATGGGACTAGTTGCCAGTTCCCGAATTATTAATTTGTGGGGAAATTTGTGGAAAATGACATCGACCTATATGTTCCATCATCTTCCAAAACGCGGAGGATGGATAGTGACTTGCGTACTTAGTTACTTGCCATGCATCCAACGCGCCAGCAGAGGGCACTGTGGTACCACAATAAGTGTTGTCGTAATGCGCTAAACCACAAGCAGCAGTCTACTGATCCTAACCCTAACCCTGACCTAACTCTAACCTTGACCTAACCCTTACCTTACCTTTTCGATCTCAGAAGACCACAAGTAGGATGACGTGTTTACCAGTAAACATTGCCTCAACATGTAAAATCCTTTATCATGCAATCGCGTGAGCAATAAGCAATTGTGGATGAGGCAACAGAGGAAGAGGCATGTATTTAAGCCTCCACCATCTGTGGGTCTCATTTAAACTGAACTCTGCGGTAACATCGAGGTTTCACTCTTCATCAACAGTCGGTATTCTTAATTTGACCAGACAAAGGACAGCGTGTTGACTTGGGTTAGATTGGGGATGTCTGGGAGGCTTGTTGAAGGTGAAAGCCTTGAGTTGAGGATGGAGAGTGGAGAGAGAGGAGAACAATTCACTTCTCCCCAGAATGAACCAACAGCCTTTGAGGGCCTCGGAAAGTTCCAGCGATTGAAGCCCACAATACTCGGAGTAAGAGATCACACAAACATGCGCGCACACACACACACACACACACACACACACACACACACACACACACTATAACATTGATTCTGTTGTCTCCCAGCAGGCGATTAAAGTAACAATTGGGATCTTCATGGCACTGACAGCAGTTACGTATCTGGCTTGTTGAAGTCTACTTTATTATAATAGCAATCCTCTACTGGGAAATCCTCATCGTAAGTAAACTTTAGGTGAAGTCTCAATGCATTATATCAGCTACAGCTGCTCTAGTAGCCTATATAATGTGTATGTGTCTATGTACTCTTTAGTAGCCTATATAATGTGCATGTGTCTATGTACTCTTTAGTAGCCTATATAATGTGTATGTGTCTATGTACTCTTTAGTAGCCTATATAATGTGTATGTGTCTATGTCCTCTGCCTATATAATGTGTATGTATGTACTCTTTACTAGCCTATATACTGTGTATGTGTCTATGTAGCCTCACTCTTAAGTAGCCTATATAATAGTAAAAAGCCTTACCCTATCTGTTTGGATCCTTTATATATTTTGGTCTCCCAGTGTTGTGGTGAGTTTGGTCTCCCAGTGTTGTGGTGAGTTTAGTCTCCCAGTGTTGTGGTGAGTGGTGAGTTCAGCTCCACTAAGGAGCAGGTCAGGGTGAGTATAGTCTGGTCCTCTTGCTCTATGAAGCCTGCAGACGTGTGGCTGTAAAGCAGCTCCTGCTAGGAGTGGAGCAGAGCCACACACCCTGAGTCACTGCTCAGTAGTTCCTGTTTAAAAGTGGAACCTAAGAGTTCTTGTGATGTTGTCCCCTACAGTACATCCCTGCTGGGGGTCTGACCATCGCTGCTGACAGGAAACCCACCAGGGCCAAGGTGAGCCAACAACAATCAGGAAATTACTCTTACTTTCTGTTTTATTCTTGCCAATTCTCCTCAGTCTTCAGCCCTGTGGTCGTATGCTAGAGGCCTCGTTGTGTTAAATCCTCAGCATTAACTTCATCTTCTTTGGGTGGGTTTAGTTGTGACTGTTGTTCCTGATTTTTTCAGGTGTGCACTGCGTTGGGGATGAATGTGCTGGTGGCTCTCTTGGCTATCGCTGGAAGTGTTCTTCATTTCCTTGCTAGTGTACTATTTGCGTATCCTCCCTGCCACCTTGGTTGCAAACATTTGGTAAGAAGGTTAAACTATTGTGTGTTTTGCTTTCAAATTAAACTTCTCTGTGTAATCCATAATCATTTTCCACTGAAAGTATTGCTGTCTGAAGCTTCAAATACATACAATATAATACAATATGCTTTCATTTTTGTTTTGTCAGAGAAACACTGAATTGGTCATGATGGTGGTGTCCATCTTGCTGTTCATCGTCTCCATACTGGTTGTTGCATCTGCAGCGTCTGCTCTGTGTTCCTCTAGAAAGGCTGCTCTGGGTTCCTCTAGAAAGGTAAGGGAGACGTCTACAGTGTCTGCTCTGTGTTCCTCTAGAAAGGCTGCTCTGTGTTCCTCTAGAAAGGCTGCTCTGGGTTCCTCTAGAAAGGCTTCTCTGTGTTCCTCTAGAAAGGCTGCTCTGGGGTGCTCTAGAAAGGCTGCTCTGGGTTCCTCTAGAAAGTTAAGGGACACATCTGTCAGTTGTTAGTCATCGATCTCCAAGCCAACGGTCCACTGAGAGGAACCAGTGGTTGTGTCATTTTGGAAGCGGTTCTTTAGGTTTGATTCGGAGGTATTGCATTCATTGGGCTAATTGTTACATGATTCACCCTTACATTGTACATTGAATGAGTGATGCAAGCAATGTTTTGTAAGGAGGCTATCAACCGACTGTGGCTGTTATGTCACTCATGCCTCTCCACTATAAAGAAAATCATACTTTGATGAGCCTCCTGTAGCCATGATCTGTGTGAATACATGAGGAGGTGACAGCCAATAGGAGTCGTTCTCATGTTTTCTTCGATGCTGTCACCTCGCTGTTTCTACGTCTCACTCTATCCTCTTTGGTTTTTATTTCAGCCTTCAAAAGAACACACAGGAATCTAAGAGGTACCCCTCGTTCTAAGGTGGACAAACCAAAAGATGAGCCTCTTCTATCTTCAGATTTCACACCAAAAGTTTTATTTTATAAATATTTTTTTGTATACATTGTTTATCCACTGATATCTTTCTAATGCGGTTTACTTTGATATTGCGTAGATATTGTAACCTTCTTGTGATTGATTGTTGTGTTTCCAGAATGTTTTATTATGTACAATTGTTGCATCTGTTTTTGTTTTTTGATTACCTTTTAGTTCGAATCATATCAGAAGTTAATTTTTAATTTAATGAAAAAATTGCATTCCTCCACGTAAATATTGTCACCGGAGTTCTTGAGTCAGTTGGCACAATATTGAACAGCTTAAAGTTTTTGTCTCTTTGATCATATTATATATTAGCCCTTTTCATCACATACATGTAAAGATTTTATACATTTACTATACTTCATAAGAATTAAAATAAACTAGTAAATAATTTATTGGCCCTGACTTTCACTACTGAAGACGCAGATATGATCTCAACGTCCACTTCTGTCTACCCCGTAATCATTCAAGATCGGCTCACAGCGCACAGGGGCGCCACCTGCAGGCCAGGGGGGGAACCCCGTTTCCTCCAAATGTTACTAGTTGCCAGTTCCCGAATTATTGATTACTGGGGAAATTCTGGGGAAAATGGCATCGACCTATATGTTCCAACATCTTCTAAAACGTGGAGGATGGATAGTGACTTGCTTACTTACTTACTTGCATCTGACACGCCAGCAGAGGGCGCTGTGGTACCACAATAAGTGTTAACTGGTAATGCGGTAAACCACAGTCCAGGGCACAACTTTTCATAGCCTGTTGAACCTAACCGTTTCTTATCTCAGAAGACCACATGTAGGATAGGACATTGCCTCAACATGTAAACTAATTTATTATGCAATCGCGTAAGCAAATGTGGATGAGGCAACAGAGGAAGAGGCATGTATTTAAGCCTCCACCATCTGTGGGTCTCATTTAAACTGAACTCTGCGGTAACATCGAGGTTTCATTCTTTATCAACAGTCGGTATTCTTAATTTGACCAGACAAAGGACAGCGTGTTGACTTGGGTTAGATTGGGGATGTCTGGGAGGCTTGTTGAAGGTGAAAGCCTTGAGTTGAGGATGGAGAGTGGAGAGAGAGGAGAACGATTCACTTCTCCCCAGAATGAACCAACAGCCTTTGAGGGCCTCGGAAAGTTCCAACGATTGAAGCCCACAATACTCGGAGTAAGAGATCACACACACACACACACACACACACACACACACACACACACACACACACACATTAATGTTGACATTTACTTCATTTACTTGTACTAGGGCATTTTAGGGCTATTTGGGTTGTTTCTGCCCTGTGATGTGTATTGGCTGCAATAAGAATTACTAGTGATGATTATTGATAATAATAACATTGATCTGTTGTCTCCCAACAGGCGATTGAAGTAACAATTGGGATATTCATGGCACTGACAGCATTTACGTATCTGGCTGTTGAAGTCGACCTTGATATAACAGCAATCCTCTTCTGGGGAATCCTCATCGTAAGTAAACTTTAGGTGAAGTCTCAATGCATTATTTCAACCATAGCTGCTCTTTAGTAGCCTATACAATGTGTATGTGTCTATGTACTTTTTAGTAGCCTATATAATGTGTATGTGTCTATGTACTCTTTAGTAGCCTATATAATGTGTGTGTGTCTATGTAGCCTCACTCTTAAGTAGCCTATATAATAGTAAAAAGCCTTACCCTATCTGTTTGGATCCTTTATATATTTTTGTATCGATCAGAAACATTCCTTTGCCCGTTACATCGTAATATATTGGATCATTTTCTTATTGAAATATCTGGATTGATGTACAATCTGCACAGAGTGTGGTGGTGAGTTTATTCTCCCAGTGTGGTGGTGAGTTTGGTCTCCCAGTGTTGTGGTGAGTTTGGTCTCCCAGTGTTGTGGTGAGTTTGGTCTCCCAGTGTTGTGGTGAGAGTGGTGAGTTCAGCTCCACTAAGGAGCAGGTCAGTGTGAGTATAGTCTGGTCCTCTTGCTCTATGAAGCCTGCAGGCGTGTGGCTGTAAAGCAGCTCCTGCTAGGAGTGGAGCAGAGCCACACACCCTGAGTCACTGCTCAGTAGTTCCTGTTTAAAAGTGGAACCTAAGAGTTCTTGTGATGTTGTCCCCTACAGTACATCCCTGCTGGGGGTCTGACCATCGCTGCTTACAGGAAACCCACCAGGGCCAAGGTGAGCCAACAACAATCAGGAAATTACTCTTACTTTCTGTTGTATTCTTGCCAATTCTCCTCAGTCTTCAGCCCTGTGGTTGTATGCTAGAGGCCTCGTTGTGTTAAATCCTCAGCATTAACTTCATCTTCTTTGGGTGGGTTTAGTTGTGACTGTTGTTCCTGATGGTTTCAGGTGTGCGCTGCGTTGGGGATGAATGTGCTGGTGGCTCTCTCGGCTATCGCTGGAAGTGTTCTTCATTTCCTTGCTAGTGTACTATTTGCGTATCCTCCCTGCCACCTTGGTTGCAAACATTTGGTAAGAAGGTTAAACTATTGTGTGTTTTGCTATTAAATGAAAATTCTCTGTGTAATCCATAATTATTTTCCACTGAAAGTATTGCTGTCTGAAGCTTCAAATACATACAATATAATACAATATGCTTTTATTTTTGTTTTGTCAGAGAAACACTGAATTGGTCATGATGGTGGTGTCCATCTTGCTGTTCATCGTCTCCATACTGGTTGTTGCATCTACAGCGTCTGCTCTGTGTTTGGCTGCTCTGGGTTCCTCTAGAAAGGTAAGGGAGACGTCTACACTGTCTGCTCTGTGTTCCTCTAGAAAGGCTGCTCTGGGTTCCTCTAGAAAGGCTGCTCTGGGTTCCTCTAGAAAGGCTGCTCTGGGTTCCTCTAGAAAGGCTGCTCTGTGTTCCTCTAGAAAGGCTGCTCTGTGTTCCTCTAGAAAGGCTGCTCTGTGTTCCTCTAGAAAGGCTGCTCTGGGTTGCTCTAGAAAGGCTGCTCTGGGTTCCTCTAGAAAGGTAAGGGACACATCTGTCAGTTGTTAGTCATTGATCTCCAAGCCAACAGTCCACTGAGAGGAACCAGTGGTTGTGGCATTCATTGGACTAATTGTTACATGATTCACCCTTACATTGTACATTGAATGAGTGATGCAAGCAATGTTTTGTAAGGAGGTGGATCAACTGACTCTGGCTGTTATGTCACTCATGCCTCTCCACCATAAAGAAAATCATACTTTGATGAGCCTCATGTAGCCATGATCTGTGTGAATGAATACATGATGAGGTGGCAGCCAATAGGAGTCGTTCTCATGTTTTCTCCGATGCTGTCACCTCGCTGTTTCTGCGTCTCACTCTCTCCTCTCTGGTTTTTATTTCAGCCATCAAAAGAACACACAGGAATCTAAGAGGTACCCCTCGTTCTAAGGTGGACAAACCAAAAGATGAGCCTCTTCCATCTTCAGATTTTACACTAATAGTTATACTTATTATATATTTTTTATATTTTTTGTATACATTGTTTATCCACTGATATCTTTCTAATGCGGTTTACTTTGATATTGCAGAGATATTTTAACCTTCTTGTGAATGATTTTTGTGTTTCCAGAATGTTTTTTTATAATATATATCTTATGTACAATTGTTGCATCTGTATTTGTTTTTTGATTACCTTTTCAGAAGTTTTTTTTTTCAATTTTATAATATAATTGTATCGGTTGTCTCTTTGATCATATTATATATAAGCCATTTTCATTACATGAATGTAAAGATTTTATATATATATATATATATATATATATAATTAGTTCATATATATATTAGTTCATGAGAATTAAAATAAACTAGTTAATCATTTATTGGCCCTGACTTTCACTACTGAAGACGCAGATATGATCTTAACGACCACTTCTGTCTACCCCTTAATCATTCAAGATCGGCTCACAGCGCACAGGGGCGCCACCTGCAGGCCAGGGGTGGAACCCCGTTTCCTCCAAACGTTACTAGTTGTCAGTTCCCGAATTATAGATTTGTTGGGAAATTTGGGGGAAATGACATCGACCTATATGTTCCATCATCTTCCAAAACGTTGAGGATGGATAGTGACTTGCGTACTTAGTTATTTGCATCCAACGCGCCAGCAGAGGGCGCTGTGGTACCACAATAAGTGTTGTGGTAATGCGGTAAACCACAAGCAGTCGATGGCCCCACATTTCCTAGCCTGCTGAACTCCAGAGCCCCTCTGGCCACTATGGTTTACGGTGATCTGCTGGCTTATACCCCCAGAGAACACCAAACTAATCCCTCCAGGAATGGATCCAAAAACATTTAGTTTCTGATTTATTTTAATATTAGCCTACACAAAATACTTTACCCCCCAAAACAGATAACAAATAACTAATATTGCATTGCTGTTATTGTGAATGAATTGACAGATATATAGGCTACTAATCGACTTTACTTTAACTTCCAGCTGATGGAGTGCTTTAGATTTGGGTCCCTTAGGTTCATAAACGCCCGCTGGAAATCACTGATCTGGGTTCATAACGCAACGTCTCTCACATTCCAGCATGCATGCAAGATTTATCAGCCCTGCCCAATGGCCCACCATTATTAATTGAACACAGGCGATACGATCTGCGTCCAAGAGAAACATAAAGCCCCCTCACGTCCAGAGCCCACGTCTGCGCGTAAAGTGCGTTCTGCTGCGTTCAGCCTGCGGACCTCGAATCCTCGTTGAGCCCTGGCCGGTCTACCAGCAGGGAGACCCCGCCCACGCCCAGATGTGTGTGCCCCCCCCCCCCAAGCAGCGCGACGGAGCATCTCACTGGACATGCGCGTCACACCACAGAAGTTGGCTCGGCCGTTCCTCTTCCCATTACGCGTCAGTTCCTCCGCGTCTTGAGTCGGAGTCTCGTTCTCCTCGGTGTCACTGGGGAGTTCAGATCTGCGTGGTCTGCGCCATGGACGCGTCGGGTTGGGTTTACCTGCGCAGTGGGGCGGTGTGACGGAGCGGTGGTCCAGGGTTTGGAGACCGACGCGCTCTGCTCCGCTAGAGGAACCGAGAACCACAGCAGAGAACGGTCTCTACCCTCTGGAGAACGGTTCACGAAGGCATCACACACTGGAGGAGATTGAGCTTCAACACACCGGTTGGATTCCCGTGTTCCTCTTCTTCTTTTCCCAGGCGGCGGGATGATGGAGTATTTTTTTTTTAACGTTTTCCACGTGGATTTGAAATTCGCGTGAAATTCCACCTGCGATACGAGGAGCGGAGAGCTGGTCTGGAGACCCGAGGAGCGTAGAGCCGGTCAGAGACCCGAGCAGAGGAGAGCCGTTCGGGAGACCACTGACATCGACGCGGTGGTCCATAGTTTGATGTAAAGAGGCGGACGTTGGTTCGTTTCCCTCTACAGCCCAGCATGACGTCGCTGTCGGGGACCAAGGAGAGGTCCGTGAGCCGGAGCAGGAGATACGGGGTAGGTGGTCACTGTTCAGGGGTAGGGTTCAGTAGAGACACGGGGTAGGGTTCAGTAGAGACACGGGGTTCAGTAGAGACACGGGGTAGGGGTTCACTGTTCAGGGGTAGGGTTCAGTAGAGACACGGGGTAGGGTTCAGTAGAGACACGGGGTAGGGGTTCACTGTTCAGGGGTAGGGTTCAGTAGAGACACGTAGTAGGGTTCAGTAGAGACACGGGGTAGGTGGTCACTGTTCAGGGGTAGGGTTGAGTCTCTAAGGTAAGGGGTAGGGTTGAGTCTCTAAGGTAAGGGGTAGGGTTGAGTCTCTAAGGTAATGGGTAGGATTGAGTCTCTAAGGTAAGGGGTAGGGTTCCGTCTCTAAGGTAAGGGGTAGGGTTCAGTCTCTAAGGTAAGGGGTAAGGGTTCAGTCTCTAAGGTAAGGGGTAGGGGTTGAGTCTCTAAGGTAAGGGGTAAGGGTTCAGTCTGTAAGGTAAGGGGTTCAGTCTCTGAGGTAAGGGGTAGGGTTGAGTCTCTAAGGTAAGGGGTAGGGTTGAGTCTCTAAGGTAAGGGGTAGGGTTGAGTCTCTAAGGTAAGGGGTAGGGTTGAGTCTCTAAGGTAAGGGGTAGGGTTGAGTCTCTAAGGTAAGGGGTAGGGGTTCAGTCTCTAAGGTAAGGGGTAGGGTTCAGTCTCTAAGGTAAGGTGTGGGTTTGATATAATGTAGAATTGTTTTGGAGTACGACCAGAAATAAACTCTAATCACGCCGTGCGTCCGTAACTGTTCAACGGTCGGGCCGCGATGCTTTCAGTCAACTTATTGTGGGTGCAGCACCCACTGACACAATAAGTTTTACAGATATCGCGATAGATAAGGATGTATCAGGTGTATTGTCCTTACCTCCTCACCTCCTCACCTCCTCACCGTCCTCACCTCCTCACCCTCCTCACCTCCTCACCCTCCTCACCTCCTCACCATCCTCACCTCCTCACCTCCTCACCTCCTCACCCTCCTCACCTCCTCACCTCCTCACCGTCCTCACCTCCTCACCTCCTCACCTCCTCACCCTCCTCACCTCCTCACCCTCCTCACCCTCCTCACCCCCACCCCGGCTCATGGGCACCGGGCTGTGGGTGACTGGTTCACTGGCTGACTGGTTCACTGGCTGACTGGTTCACTGGGTGGCTGGTTGGTGGCTGGTTCACTGGGTGACCGGTTCACTGGGTGACCGGTTCACTGGGTGGCTGGTTGGTGGCTGGTTCACTGGGTGGCTGGTTCACTGGGTGACTGGTTCACTGGGTGACCGGTTCACTGGGTGGCTGGTTGGTGGCTGGTTCACTGGGTGGCTGGTTCACTGGGTGACTGGTTCACTGGGTGACCGGTTCACTGGGTGGCTGGTTGGTGGCTGGTTCACTGGGTGGCTGGTTCACTGGGTGACCGGTTCACTGGGTGGCTGGTTGGTGGCTGGTTCACTGGGTGGCTGGTTGGTGGCTGGTTCACTGGGTGACTGGTTCACTGGGTGACCGGTTCACTGGGTGGCTGGTTGGTGGCTGGTTCACTGGGTGGCTGGTTGGTGACTGGTTCACTGGCTGACTGGTTCACTGGGTGGCCGGTTCACTGGGTGGCTGGTTCACTGGGTGAACGGTTCACTGGGTGGCTGGTTGGTGGCTGGTTCACTGGGTGGCTGGTTCACTGGGTGGCTGGTTGGTGACTGGTTCACTGGGTGGCTGGTTCACTGGGTGGCTGGTTGGTGGCTGGTTCACTGGGTGGCTGGTTGGTGACTGGTTCACTGGGTGGCTGGTTCACTGGGTGACCGGTTCACTGGGTGGCTGGTTGGTAGCTGGTTCACTGGGTGGCTGGTCACTGGCTGCCTGTCCTCTGAAGGGGACATAATCAGAGGTCCATGTGGATCCTGACAGCGTGTCTCCAATCTCCATCACAGCTCCACCCTCCGGCACCACCCTCTGAGACACTGTGAGGGGGTGAATGAGGGGCTGAATGAAGGGGTGAATGAGGAGGTGAATACATCAGCGTGAATGCGATGTCTTCTCACGTTTGCCTCGTTCCTCACGTGAACATTGTCCCGATATGTTTACCGTCTGCTCATCAGAACGCCCTCCGATAACACGTCTGTTTCCCTGAACCAGCCCCGCTGTGTGGCCCTTAACCAACGCACTGTGGCCCTTAACCAACGCACTGTGGCCCTTAACCAACGCACTGTGTCCCCCAGGGGCCCGACGCCTCCCCGACCAAATCGGCCTCCTTCTCCCCGGAGACGTGGTACCGCAGGGCGTACGAGGAGTCCCGCGGTGGCGGCGGCGGCGGCGGCGGTGGCGGTGGCGGCGCGCGGCCCGCCCCGGAGGGCGCCGGCTCCATGCCCAGCTCCACGGGCACGCCCTCCCCCGGCTCGGGCACCTCGTCCCCGGGCTCCTTCTCGGGCTCCCCGGGCACCGTGTCCCCCGGCATCGGGACGGGCTCCCCGGGGTCCCTGGGCGGCTCGCCGGGCTTCGGGACGGGCTCGCCGGCGTCGGGCAGCGGGAGCTCGCCCGGCAGCGAGCGCGGCGGATGGTGTGAGAACTGCACGGCGAGGCTGGCCGAGCTCAAGAGACAGGCCCTCAAGCTGCTCATCCCCGGACCCTACTCCAGCAAGGTAGGGCGGGGGGGGGGGGGTGTGTGTGTCTGTGTGTGCAAGTATTAGCTCATGTGTTTGTGTTTGTGTTTGTCCAAAAGTTTAATCCAAAGGATGACATGCAAAAGTGAAATACTTATTCCCAGCATGATCCATGGTCCTTGTGTGTGTGTGTGTGTGTGTGTGTGTGCGTGTGTGTGTGTGTGTGTGCGCGTTTGTGTTTATATCAATGTTGTTTCAGTGTGAACAGAGAGAGGATATCGATCACCCCGAGGCTGAATTGGTGAACCACACTGTAGATCATTTACCTGGTCAGAGAGCTCCATGCTGACAGGATGGCTGTGATTGGTTGGTCAGAGAGCTCCATGCTGACAGGATGGCTGTGATTGGTTGGTCAGAGAGCTCCATGCTGACAGGATGGCTGTGATTGGTTGGTGAGAGAGCTCCATGCTGACAGGATGGCTGTGATTGGTTGGTCAGAGAGCTCCATGCTGACAGGATGGCTGTGATTGGTTGTTGTGACGGTTTGGATTCACTACGTGATGATCCGGTTCATTCTGTTCTGTCAGCAGACATGATGTACGGCTCCCAGTTATGGCTTATTGTATTTTTGAGACGTAACGATTTTTTTTTTTCCCAATTTTCTTTGACATTTGGTGTCCTCCCCCCTCACTGGGAGCCAATAAAATCCATTTCAATTGTGTCAGGAGACGAGCGAGGCTCTTCTGGACCAATGGGAAGGTGGGGATTAGCATGTGGGGGCCATTAGTGTGAGCTGGTGGGGGCCCTTCTAGTGCTGCCTCTGCTTTAATAGAGCCGGTCTGAATATCAATAATATATTAACAGAGGACCCAGCCTTCTCACACGCGCTTAATTGTTTTCGACCGGGTTGATTTTCTCTTTGAATCCGACATTTGAGATGGACTTCAGAGGTTCCCCAGCAGCTACAGAGGGTCTCCAGAGAGTCCGCTCAACGCCGGGTTCTGTACTGTAGCGTCCTGTCAGCTACAGAGGGTCTCCAGAGAGAGACCGCCCAACACCGGGTTCTGTACTGTAGCGTCCTGTGAGGCCGAGCGGCACTCAGCCTCGAGCTCAGAGACCAGCAAGGCTGAGGACCTCCAGGGGAACGTCTGAACACCTCACACCACAGACTGAAGACCTACTGCAGAGAGGAGAGGGGGGGGGGGGGGGGGCTTAGGGAGAGGGGCTCACAGAGACCAGGAACCAGAGATAGTGGGGTGAGGAAGGGGTAAGAGAGAGATGAGGTACTGGAGATAGTGGGGTGAGAAAGAGACGAGGTACTGGAGATAGAGGGGTGAGGGAGGGGTCCAGGAGAGAGACGGACTAGAGATAGTGGGTGAGTCCATGAGTCCTAACGCGCTGCAGAACAAAGAGAGCTGTTCCGTGAGGTTAATGGATCTGGGCAGTCTGGACGGCTAATTAAAAAGTTATTTGTATCGTTGAGCTGCACGCAAACTGGAGAGGAAGAGAAGAGGGTGGGAGACTTAATCAGCCGCATGTGTGGATGTGTTGGTATGTTAAAGTGGGCTGTGTGTGTGTGTGTGTGTGTGTGTGTGTGTGTGTGTGTGTGTGTGTGTGTGTGTGTGTGTGTGTGTGTGTGTGTGTGTGTGTGT
>NC_140282.1:7873903-7881403 GCF_964030765.1 Micromesistius poutassou
ACACTATGAAAGCATTATGCTTATCCATCTTGCAGATTTTGTGTCCCAGAGAACCAGATTCACAGAGCAGTCCACTCTTTTTGGTCAACAAATCCATTCTATTTTCACTGATACTTCCTGGTGTACCTTTGTTTAACATACAATAAAAAAATAAAGATTACGCCAACGCAGAAGTGAGGTCCTCTTTGTGGTTGCAAGATGGACAAACAGGGGAAAAGTGTTGCTTTTGAATGCGTCACTGAGGAAAGAACTGATCTACAAACACGCAGCCAGCACGCAGACAAAACTTAAATAAATAAGAATTTCACAAAGTGCTGACCAGGCCCTCATACCGGATGTTGTTCTTCAGCACCTTCAGGCAGCTCTGGCACTTGAAGGTGGTGTTGGTTTTGTGCTCCTGCCTCTGCGTCTGCCAGTCCCCCTCCACGCGGCCGTAGTAGAACTCTCCCACCAGCAGGATGTGTTTGGGGTTAATGACTTGGATTGGAACAACTTTGCTTGGAGGTGGGGATGGGGAAACACTTTCCACAGGTTTGCCAGAGCAGTTCTACAGTAAACACAAATATTGAATATCTGTAACTACTGTACATCCTACATAGCCATGCAGCTGCAGAACACTTGCATGTACTCATTATGTACTCATTATGTAGGATTAGCTTCAACATTAGAAGGTGTGCGTTCTACTACAGAATGCCTTTACAGCCGTTATCTATTCTGAATATTCAGCACTAGTTATTAGGCCGTTTACGTTTAAACATTCAATTTAAATTTTAAATTTGAACAATGGAAATTGACATGCAAGGTTGGCGATGAGTTTGGCATGTGACATTACTGCACAAGACACTTACCTTTAGGTGAGACTTTAGAGAGTCCTGACTATGGAAGATTGCTTTGCATTTGTAACACTTCTTCTTGAAGATCACTTTTGGTGCATCGACCACTTTGTTATTTTGTACTGAAATCCAAAGAACAGATTTATTAAATACTGCAGATCAGCTGTGCAACTTCTCAAAGGGATTCTGGAGGAAACTCACCTGGCTCTAGTTTGACTTTCTTTGCCTTGACCTCGTTTTGCTGTGGCATTAATCGCCGTTTCAGCAAGCTTTGATCTACAAATAAATACATAAAAAACAGAGAGATTGCCAAAAGTAACAGAGAAAGCCAAGTGTAACAGAGAAAGCACCAGAAAGAGGATTCTCTCCGTCCAGTTCCGCCCGTACCTCCTTTGGTCTCGGTCGGACTCTTCACAGGCATGGAGAAGATCTTGATGGGCGGAGGGTTGGGCAGCTGGTTCTCTGACGGTTGAGGAGCGGAGGAGGAGTAGACGGCCGGGTTCTGGACGTTGGACAGCGTGACCACGTTGTTGTTGAGCTTCACCTGTGGTCTGTGGACGACCCCAGGCATGATCCTGGCCTGGGGCAGCAGAGGGAGGAGGTGCTGCTGACCAGCTGCAAGGAAAGGTTATAGAAATATGTATACAAGCATTTATAGAACGCAATGCACTTTACATCACAACCAAACTACATGGAAGAAGTAGACTCTGCATAGCCTCCCCCCTTACCCCCCCACACACTTGTTGTATGTTGTATGTCGGCACTTGGCACTTGGCACTCTGTTGTGTATGGGAATGGGTTAACCTAGTGATGCTAAGTGTATACAGGGAATGGGTTAACCTAGTGCTGGTTAGTGTATACGGGGAATGGGTTAACCTAGTGATGGTTAGTGCTTGACACTTGGTTCTATGAACATCCTTACTGTACCCACAGAGATATAGTGTTGTTTCTCTTTCTTCTGACCAATGTACTTATTGTAAGTCACTCTGGATAAAAGCATCTGCTTAATACCCTAAATGTAAATGTAATGTAAATGTAAGAACCAGATTGGCCTCAGAGGGGAATACCTGGAATGATGCTGAAGGTGGTTCCGGGCGGGTACTGTTTCCCGAGCGTGGCCAGGAGGTTGGCGGGCCTCAGCTGATGCGGTTGAACAATGAAACCCTGATAAGAAATAACGCACAAACTGAAGTCTGTCACACAGCATCACTCCACACCTTCACACGCACACGCTCGCCTCCTGAGACCAGACACAAGTTCACGTCTGTGTTTTGGAAGAGGCTCAGTCTGGCCGGGGCGGGGAGGCGGGGCGTTTGATTAGCTTACAGTCTCCGTATAGAAACCCCTTTAACGTTCATTTAGTTCACACTCACACTAGGCAAAGTGTCCCTGTACAGTACTCCAGTACGATTGCCCCCCCCCCCCCCCCCCCCCCCCCCCACTGTGCCGCTGGCCTGTGCTTACACTAGGCGATCTCAACTGGGCCTGAGTACGGTTGGCTCTTGTCCATGTAGGTTGCATATCCGTGCATGTGCGCGTGTCGGCTCATTAGCATCTGTACCGTGGCCTGAGCACACCTCTCCGTAGTGTACTGAGGCCACAGAGTTGAACTGTACTGGAGTACGGATGGCGTGCTCACACTAGCCTAGCGATCTAGACAAGGGGGCAAACGTACCCGGTACAGATAGCCAAGTGTGAGTGAGCCCTTAATTACACCATAAGTATCGTTCATAATGAATAACCTACCTGGCTATTGACTATGACTGGGTGAGGGGGGGCGGCTGGTAAGGGGGGTGGTGATGTCATCGCTCCGTTGCCAGGGACGCTGGCTGACAGCATGATGGGCGTGGCCCCCCGGGGGGCCGGGGCCGGGGGCTGTTGTCTGGGGATTACGATCCGTACGGGCGAGGGGCTGGGTTTGACGACCTTTGGGCTGTTTACTGAAAGAGCAGATACACAATCTTACATTATGTTAACATATGCCGCTTTTTCTCGACTCGACTCAACTCGACTCGGTTTGGTTCCAGGCACGTCGCGTTTCCATCTAAAAAAAAGTACCTCTTCAATGTGGGCGGGTCGTAGAAAATAACCTCTCCAACATGGGCGGGTCGTCATTAGGTTTTAATCACGGGAGACTCCCGAGAGACTTCTCGGGAAATCTGAATCTGATCAAGACTATTTCCTGATTCCCGGGAAAGGTTATGATGGGAAATAAAATAGAATAAAAAGTGCAATGCTGCGCGTCTATTGTTGTCATACGGTAACGTTGATGGAGGCAAAACTCGAGCCCTGGGAAAGGAATCAAACGCTGATCCTCGGGAGCCGGTCCGTGGACTCCAGCCACGCCAGACACACACAACCACGCCGGACACGCACAGTCTAACTCTAGCCCCGGGAAAGGAGCGGCACACATGGCGAAACGCTGATCAGTGTCCCCCTCGGGAGCGGGTTCGTGGACTCCAACCACGCCGGACACAACTTAACTTTGAGTGATTATTCCCATTTACAGCCTCTGGCCAATCAGTTGCCAGCAGCCTGTTTACGTCACACAAAAGTACCTACTCCGCTCACTTGGAACCTCGACGGAGGTAGTACTAAAAAAAGTACCCAGTACTAGGTACCAGGTACTTTTTTTGCCAATGGAAATGCAAAAAAAGGCGAGTTGAATCGAGCTGGTACTGTCGGTGGAAAAGTGGCAATAGAAGGGAACACACACACACACACACACACACACACACACTTCAATGCCGTGACTAAGCATTTATGTTTGGCATACAAAGTTTCTGGAATAAAAGCTGGTTAATAAGAGGTTAGACATACCAAGCTCTCCGATGAAGATGGGCTCATCGTCGTCATCATCATCCTCCACCAGGGTCACCTCTGGGACTTGTCTCTGCCATGGCTCCAACTCCTCTTCCTCACATTCCATAAACAGTTCAGACATGTCCGAGCTGCAATGAAAAACATATCTCATAACTCATTTATATCAGCGGCTCCATACCTTTACAGATCCTCTCATGTTAACTGCTTGATTGCTACTGTGGTGAAGCCCATTTAAAATCACGTTTGCGAACATCCACCACACAGACCAGTACACACCCGTCCTGCAGGTCTCAGGCCTATGGTTGAATTAACTTGTCAACATATTGACCACTCAGGGAACAGGGGGGTGGGGATCTTCATTGACCAGCCGACACAAAAAGGAATACACTCTGGGAAACGCGTTTCAAATGAATGTACTGATTATCCAAGATCTTTTCAATGGCGCAGACTGGTAGTTCCATTCCGGGTCTGCCCGTGGGTTCATGGACCCACCGGGTCAGGACTCTGTACACCCCTGCTGTGCGTGTAAACGTGTGAGAGAATAGTAAAGGCAGTTCTGTGGAGATCCATGTCTCGTCTATGACGCAACTCTTCCCAGAGACGTTTAAAATCCAGCTTTTCTTGATTCCAGCCGTCGCTGTCAGCCACACGCTCACATGTCTGATGTTTTTTCAAGGAAATGTTCCGAAGGTAAAAGGTGTAACTGAGGATTTTCTTTCGGCTTTCCAACATTTTACTTTCATTTACACAAACCAAAAAGTGGCAATCACATTTTGGTTGATTTAACTGCATTCTCTGATAAACCAGCCCCACTTTGATTTGGCTGATGCAGTAACTACAGCCAAAGTACAATTCAAGTTAATTAATAGAAATTAGCAGGATTAATCAATAATCAATGTTTGGAATATTCCTGGACTCCAGGATATTTTGGTTTGAAGAAATGAACCGAATGTCCCAGGCGAATACGCGTTTGACGGAACATGAAACAACGGCGATATTTCATGTCACACCTGATCTCCGATTCTTTTCAAGGCCAGAGAACGTTGCCAGCACACGTCTCTCCATTTAAAGAGGGAGTCCATTCACAACATCTGAGGAAATCCAATGTCAACTTTAAATGTAGTGGATATTCAACCGCTCATAAAGCACGATGAGCGAACCAAGTCCTAACGTGGACGGCCGATCGTCTCAGTCGTTACGCTATTATTCAGACCGCTTTATTACTAAACTTTAATTTACGATATATTTCAAAGTTGAACTGATTGAGATTGAGACAGAATGGATCAATCTACATTTCTTGACTTTTTGTCGTGTCGTTATACATGCCAAATCAGTTTCCTTCAAAACCAGACATTAACATGCACAGCGTGTTCAGATACCTATTATGAACAGATTGCCAGTGTTAAACAGTTGTAGCATAAGCCCCTCCAAGGTTTTTTAATAAGTTTCGATCTGTCACAATAGATTAATATGAAATATTTGTCCTTGTGCGGCATTAGTTCTCGTAGCCTCGATTCTCACTTTCGTTGTACTGTACATGTTTATTGTACACGAGATAGAAAGCTAGAAATATAGATTAGAATACACTTTATTTAGAGACTCGATCTGGTGGCACTTACGCTTTGATTGGCTGCACTGGTCTTGAAGTGAGTGTCGGAGGGCGGGGCGGGCAGCTCAATGGACCAATCAGCAGTCTGCAACCACGAATCCGAAGTTTTACGAAGGTGACCGAGTGGCTGTAGCAGCTACCTATCGGGTTTCGGTAATTATTTCACGTGTGGGTTACTTACTGAAACGTTATTTTTTACCACACCATCGCTAGTTCGGAAGAAATCCGGGTTTAATTGGTCTCGTTTAGAATTCAAGATGGCTGCCCCGATGAACGCCAATAGCGCTGGAGAATTAGGAAGCGAGCAGGAGAGAACTATTGGAACGCAGACCGCATACGAACCCTTCTCCTCCTGACGTCATTAGTTAATCGTCGTATTTTAACGCTGTACGTGCGATATCAGGCCGAACCTCTGGACGTAGTTGAACAGGTGATCACTGGAACCTTTCCCCACTAAGACGCCATTTTGGAAGGAGTCTCCTCCTACCTCAGGAAGGAGTCTCCTCCTACCTCAGGAAGGCGCCTCCTGCTCTACACCTGGAGACTGTGAGGCTGGTATTCAAGGTTATCATTATGAAGACTATTCCTCCAGTTTCATCCACACATGCGCGCTGAGAGCTGCACAACGAGCCCCTGGAGCTCCACACTGTGAGCTCTGTCTCCTAGTCTGGTCTCCTAGTCTCCTCGTCTGGTGGAGCCTGCAGCTCCTGACAGCCGGGGTTCAGCTCTGGGACCTGATCCCGACCGCACACCACATGTTACTAACATGTTACTAACGTGTTACTAACGTGTTACTAACGTGTTACTAACATGTCCCCCTCGGAGAAGAGCGGGTCTCACGCCGCTTTAAATCCCGATCGGCGGCCGAACGGAGCGAAGTGAACCGACCGGAGCTGTGCATGCTGGGTAATGCTCACTTCCTCCGCGCTGCCCTCACTAAGGAGACAAAGAGCGCCTTAATGACGCGTTAATAACTCGTTCGTTACCTTATCAACAGCCCGGCTCCGGTAGAAGGACGTGCGGCCGGCGGGCAGGGCTCACGGAGGACGCAGGCTTCGCAGGAAACGATTAGGACGAGTTCACTGGATCCGTGTTCGCTCGACCGGAGGGAGGGACGCAGCCGCACGGAGCCGGCCTCTGATTGGTCGGACTGGTCCGGTAACCGGATCTGACGTCATGACAACGGAGTTCTCATTTGCATCTCCCAGATAGATCGGTAGATCGATCGATAGATACCCATGCATGCACAGGCTTCATTAATAATATGGCTTTAAGGCTTAAAAACCACAACTAGCAAATCGTGCGTGGTGGTTTATATGCTTAAAATATCCAAGCCATTTTGTTTTATTTATTATATATATATAATTTTTTTGTTACAGTGCCTACCATGCATGTTGCATTTCTTTTTTTTTGAAAACGTGTACATGGTTTCTATTTAGTCAATGGTTACACACACACACACACACACACACACACACACACACACACACACACACACACACACACAGATACAAAGTGAGAGGATTTCTTTATTTTATCCAACAGGTGGCAGTCTTTTATATCATACCTCCATTAACCTTTAAGCGTCTTTATAACACCTTCAGTAAACCTGCATTACAATAGCATATATTTTCAAATATCTTTAATAACTTGAATAGAAATATAACTCTACACTTATGCCTACCTGACCAAAATCTGATGCTTTGAAGTCAACATGCTTAACAGCCCAGCTCATAAGGGTCACTTTGGAACAGATGTCAGCCTGTGAGTGGATCCAGCATAATGCTCTGTACCGTAATGCAGTGATCTACTGTAACCAATTCTTTCATTATATGAAACAGAGGGGTCTCCTGTCAGGTGCACTGATATAGTTGAAGATTAAATGGGTAATCTCATTTATTAGGCCGATAAGATTTAGACATAATTTTAAGCAGATTTTCTACTAATCCAACAATACGTATTATTAAATGTCAATAAAGCCCTAACAGGACGCTTAACCTGTTTTATAATAATTTAATTAAAGGACAGATTGTATGTTTTAATCTCATTGAGACTTCTCCTGGTTAAATAAAGGTTGAATAAAAATAAATAAAATAAAAATAAATAATATAAGTTAAGATAAAAGTGTACATTTTTAAAGAGACGTGTATACACTTAACTCTTAACTTACTTGAAAAAGGGTCTTTAAATGGGTGGCAACGCTGTGGTTACATGGCAGGATGGTCACTTTAACCT
>NC_140282.1:7886403-7988903 GCF_964030765.1 Micromesistius poutassou
CGAGTATTAACCCGTTAATCTCTGAAAGCTTCTGGTTCTGCCAGCTAGCGCGCTGCTCTGCCCCAGTTAAGATAATCCCTGATGGTGTCGTTCATGGGCAGGAAGGGAAAATTAACTATCAACAAAAATAGTTAAAAATGATAAATATGTAGTCACTCGACTTCTATTTCTGTATATCCCACTTCTATCTTCTTACTATGTAGAAGTGAGTTCCAGTTGGACTGGTCCTGTTGTGTGTGTGAGTAGTGGACTGACTGGCCTCTCTCTCCTGTGACAGGATTGGATGAGAGGAGCAGCCATGCCTGGACCCCTGGGGGTCCGTCCAGCCCTGAGAACCAGCCCTCCAGGGTGAGACTGTTAATGCACTACACTACACTACACCACACATCACACAAGCTGCCCCTCTAAAGAGGGCTAGCCTGTGACAGTTTATTACAGTGAATGGTTTACTATATCAATACCATTGTGTTCATGATATAATTAATGATAATTAATTCATGATATGTTATTGATGATGTATATAAATAATAATATTTAAGATTGTTTATTATATATTTATAAATGACAGATTCCTATAATCTAAATAGGATTCTAAAGGGCGATGAATGTGCATGTTTTTAGGAACGCTAAACCCTCAGTGTGTCTGTGACTTTGTGCGCTGCAGTTCATTGGATCATCGGGTGTGAAATTATGTCGTTGTCGACCGACCGGGTGTAAACATCACATCACAGCGTGTGTGTCTCTCGTGTGTTTGTGCTCCGTTCTGCCTCGGATGAATTTCATTTCATGTCAGTCTCCTGTCATTTTCCATCACGGCTGCAGAGTGTCAGCGCGGCAGTGAGCTGCGGTACCTTGTTTGTGTCTCCGTGCCCTTCCCCGGTGCACGGCTACAGGCTACGGCCGCCCCCCCCCACCCCCCCCCCCCCCCTCCACTCTGAGCTAAAGACGGGGACACTTGAGATGTCTTCGCTCGGGGTCCAGACACCAGTGTGCTGGTGACATTGCCAGTGAGAAGACAGCTGTTTCCCTCTGAATATAATAAGACAAGGAAATGTGCACGCCCGCACTCGTGCACGCTCCGCACTCGTGCACGCTCGCCCTCGTCCACGTACACTGTCGTGCACGCTCGACACTCGTGCACGCCAACGCTTCAGAGCTACGGACTTGATTCACATTCATAATGTGTCGTTATGTTTCAATCTGTATGTTGGAGGCAAATTTGGTCACAATAATTCTACAGAGATATCTCCAATTCTTTCCCAAGAGAGGTGATTGGTTTCCTAGAGAGGTGATTGGTTCCCTAGAGAGGTGATTGGTTCCCTAGAGAGGTGATTGGCTGAGGGTCTGATGGGGTGCACCTCACAGCCTATCAGGGGGAGGGGACCCCTCAGCCAAGCGTCTCCAGACCTCTGTGCTTGTTTAAGCAGGGGGGCTGCGAGGGTGTGGCCCCCGACCCCCTGCCCCCCCTCCCTGTGACCTTGGCTGGCTGCCAGCCGCTGCATCCTGGACGGCTGTGGCTGCAGGCCAGCGGCTGACAGCCAGTGCTGGGCCGACCCCCGCAGCACACACACACACACACACACACACACACACACACACACACACACACACACACACACACACACACACACACACACTCGCATATTCATCATAACCACATCGTGTTCTCTGAGCTGCCACGCACCCCCCCCCCCCCCCCTCACCTGGGAAACCACGGCAACAGATAAAGAGCTGACATCGTGGCCCGTTGTGGGCGGGGCCAGCCGCTCCACGCCTGCGTGCACACGCCTCTGCGCTGTCACACAGGCCGACGGTTGACTTCTTTACACACCCTGCTCCACCCTGCTCCCTGGAGTCGTGTGTGTGTGTGTGAGAGAGAGTCAGAGTGTGTGTATTTGAGTTTGAAAGAAATGGACAGACACACAGGAATGGAGAGAGACTGACCCTGAATGTATCCATGCCATTGTATGTGTGTGTGTGTGTGTGTGTGTGTGTGTGTGTGTGTGTGTGTGTGTGTGTGTGTGTACAAATCCGGGTACAATAGGGAATCTGGTAGGATTCCCAGACACAGCGCACAGACATTCTTCTTGATTTATAGGAAAGATTGATAATACAATATCTCTGCTACAGAAGGTCTAGTGATGTTCCATGTCCGTCCAAATTGTGTGTCGATTGAACTGATATATTCCACATATGCTGAAAACGTTTCAGTGGTTGAGTCTTAATGTTGTTCTAGTCTTGGCTTCACAGCAACAGAATAATGTTTTTGAAGGACTTCTGTACGGTATGTTGCCTTGTCGTCTATTGATGCTCTTTATAGCCAATGAGGCTGTTGTATCCCTCCATTAGCGGGCACCTGACCCCCCCCTGCCCTGTGCTCCGCCCCCAGGGGTTCACCGGGGCTCCTCATTACGCCGATCAGCTGAGTGGCAGTCGGCCGGCGCCCCTCCCCGCGCCCGCCGCGACACCTCCCACCAGCTCCAGCAGAACGGGTAAGCAGATCATTCCTGTCACTGCACCCTCCACGCCCGTAGCCGTGGAGATACGTTTAAAAATACACCTGCTACAACCCCCCTAACCCCCCTAACCCCCCCCCCCCCCATGCATCTGGAGGGAGCTCCGCAGCGGCGCTGGTGATACTCCATCAACCCCCGCCTGGTCTCCTCTCATAACCCCCGGCCTCTGACACAATGCCTCTCCCCCCACCTTAGAATTCAATTAAAACCTGAAAGGCAGAACAGCTTCCAGGCGTCCCTGATGTCGTGAGAAGCCTCGTAAGGCAGACGATTAATACCTTTTTCTTTAGTTGTGCAATTTCTGTTGAATTCACCTAATATTTTAATGTAATCATCTTGTGATCATCTTAACAATAGATGTGTGTGTATTTGGCACCATTTAAATGTATTTGACATCACATGTGTTGCTCTGAGCTCGTCTCCTGATGCTCTATGGGGACCATGTGAGGTCACTGCTTTCATCCTCAGTGGATCAGACACAATTGTGTGATTTTTTTTTTTTTTATTACACTTTATGCGTTTGATTTCTATGTTTTATGCTGCATATGCGGGAAACATGTTCTGTTGGTCTGTGTTTGATTGCAGTGTTTGTTGTTCTTTCCTGCTTTGTGATTCATCAATTAGACGGTTTGGCTTCAACCTCAGAACTACTTTATGAGTAATGTCTGAGAGCAGTGTGGCTGAGGGTCGCCAGTGAAGAATAGGATTCAGCCTCACTGCTAATGGTGCCATCTCCGGGGGGAGGGGGGGGGCCGCGACATCAGCCAAACTGGCAGTGGAGCCCGCAGGCTCCCCCTTGATCTCCACTGGTCTTACTAGTCATACTGGTCCCACTTCATCAGGCTGGCCTCTGCGATGGGGACTGGCAGGTGTCTGCAGAGTGATCTATGTTAACAGCGCACTATAACGCCGTCTCCCTCGCTGACAGCCGGGTCGACCCCTCAGATCCACCTCTCACGTGTTGGAGAGCGACTGATGCTCTGCACTCGGTCTGTTCATCCTCAGCCTGCACATGCTCTTGTTTTACAGATCAATGTTCTGGTACGATTTATAGCTTTGATCTCAGTCCTGTGTGTTGGTTCTCACTGGTTTATCCTCCAAAACAGTGTAGATTTAGTCTGTCAATAAATAGTCGCCAAATTCATTGCCATGCTAAAATAAAATGCTCTGAAATGTCAGAAAGGTGCATTTCCAATTCGATAAAGCATTCGATTCAGCACTAAAGCTGTATTAAGAGTGAAGCCATGTTTTCCTCTCTTGGTGTCGGGTTATTTTAGTTCATTGTTGTGCAGACGCGTTCCTGATGTCCTGATGAGGGAACGCCGAGCGCTGATACTGAGGGGATAGTTTGTAGCAGCAGCGTTTTGGGAATCAAGTGAATGTTCTGAAGAGTCCTTCTGTCCGCTGGTTTCAAGGACGTGTGATAAAAACTACACGCTGTGACACAAAGACCTCAGGTCACAGCTTAGAACACTTCTCCTCCAGCATCTGACCATCCCCCAGTGAGGCATTATTATCATAATGCAAGGCTTATACCATGCATAATTATCAACACCAGGACCAAAGGAGTCAGCTTTTACTCAGGAACTGAATGTTGGTGTCACTTCCAATAATAACCAATAATAACCAATAATCCAATAACAAACAATAAAGCATGTCAATAAAACAATGACATGTTACTTGCTTCTTTTCTGTGAAAGGTAATCTGTTTTTGAGAAATTAAATTCCACCCTGATAAATGACGATAGTGTCATCATAGTATTTTGTTAAGTCTGTTAACATGGAGCATCTCCGAGATGCACTTCTAGTTCTTTGCACGAGAAAATAATCCATATTCTCTCCTGCCTATTTGTCTGCCGTTGTCCCCCTAAGCCGGACTACGGATTACAGACTCCCACATCACACGGCCCCTGGCGTGTTTTAAGTGGTGCGGTTGTGCCGTGCTAATGCCCGGTCCCCTGGGGGCCCCCCCGACCGGTGGGGGCCGGGGCCAGGTGCTGCTCAGGTGTGGAGGCTCTCCCTGCAGTGCGGTTCACAGATGCTGCCAAAGCTGCTCCCACTTTACTCATTCACATCCTCCCACTCAGACATACACACACACACAGACACACACACACACACACACACACTCAGACACTCGTGAAGACATACCACCGCACACAAGTGCGTTGGCTGGTCTCAGCACTACAGCAGGATGCACTATCAGTTGGCTTATGTTAATCAAGTCTTTTTCATGGGTCACATGATCATTTGTTCTTTTAAGCGGTGGTGATCTTTAAGTCAGGAGGAGGAGGAGTCAGCATGACCGAGTGGCCTGGTGTGTGTAGTGTAGTGTAGTGTTTGTAGTGCAGTGTAGTGTAGTGTGGTGTGTGTGTGTAGTGTAGTGTGTGTAGTGTAGTGTAGTGTAGTGTAGTGTAGTGAGTGTAGTGTAGGGTGTGTAGTGTAGTGTAGTGTGTGTGGTGCAGTGTGTGTAGTGTGTGTACTGTGTGTGGTGCAGCGTGTGTAGTGTAGTGCTGTGTGTATAGTGTAGTGTAGTGTGTGTGTGGTGCTGTGGTCGTGGCCGGTCATTATGCAGAGCTGCAGGGTGCTCTTATCTGCAACTGTGCTCATGGGAGCGTGCAGACGGGCTGAAAGGCTACAAATCCCTTTTCTCCTCCCTCACACCCACCACGTCTCCCCGTTCCTGGGGCTCCCCCAGCTCCACGCTGCCCTACCCACACTCCCAGTATTCTACTGGTGAGGCTGCCCAGCTGCACTGGATCAGCTAGGGTGGGGCTTTGGGTCTTTAAGACGCAAACGAGAGCAGGGGATTGGCTAAGGTGTGGTGACATCATAGAGAGACTTATTTTTAATAGACCTCTGAAGAATAAGTCCCGCCTCCGATGCTCCGGTTCCCTCGGTCAAACGTCTATGGGGAATAACATGGGGTTTATGAATGATCATACATAACAAACTCTGTAGGTGACGAAGAAGTAAAAGCTGCGTCACATTTTGAACTACACACATTTTCCATCTAGTTTCCACTGGGATTTTGTCGGTGCCGTTAAAATAGCATTTATAATCGTTTACTACTTTTACGACAATCCAAAAAGCCATTCGAAACTAGATGGAAAATGTGTGTAGTTCAAAACGTGACACAGCTTTTACTTCTCCGCCACCTACAGAGTTTGTTATGTATGATCATTCATAAACCCCATGTTATTTCCCATAGACGTTTGACCGAGGGAACCGGAGGCGGGGCTTATTATTCAGAGGTCTATAGAGGAGTTTGAGTCACCATCTGGTCGGTGTTTCAGCCAAGAAGTCCAAATAAATACACTGGGCTCGGTGAAGGAACTAAAGTGAGATGTTAATTTGAATATGTTAGAATTTCAGACCGTGGACACCCTCATTAGCCTCAACACTGAACCATGGTGACTGCTTTAATTGATTGATTGCATGAATCTTTGATTGGTGATAAAGTATCAAATTAATAGCCAAGCTCATTAACTGCTCATTAATCGCCTGAAGATGACATAATAGTACACATTTATAGCTGATTGATCAGTTTCTACATTCAGATTATTACTATTTAACATTAAATATATATATATTTTTTTTTAATTGGACTGCATTTTATTCTCAAGCATTACATGCAAGGATTTGAGTTTTGAATTAATTGAGCTTGTTTAATGTGTTCACTTCACACGCCCACTGTTCAGTCTGTTCACTGTTCAGTCTGTTCACTGTTCAGTCTGTTCACTGTTCAGTCTGTTCACTGTACAGTCTGTTCACTGTTCAGTCTGTTCACTGTACAGTCTGTTCACTGTTCAGTCTGTTCACTGTACAGTCTGTCCACTGTTCAGTCTGTCCACTGTTCAGTCTGTTCAGTCTGTTCACTGTTCAGTCTGTTCACTGTTCAGTCTGTTCACTGTACAGTCTGTTGACTGTTCAGTCTGTTCAGTCTGTCCACTGTTCAGTCTGTTCACTGTACAGTCTGTTCACTGTTCAGTCTGTTCACTGTACAGTCTGTTGACTGTTCAGTCTGTTCAGTCTGTTCAGTCTGTTCAGTCTGTTCACTGTTCAGTCTGTTCACTGTTCAGTCTGTTCACTGTTCAGTCTGTTCAGTCTGTTCAGTCTGTTCACTGTTCAGTCTGTTCACTGTTCAGTCTGTTCACTGTTCAGTCTGTTCAGTCTGTTCAGTCTGTTCACTGTACAGTCTGTTCACTGTTCAGTCTGTTCACTGTTCAGTCTGTTCAGTCTGTTCAGTCTGTTCACTGTTCAGTCTGTCCACTGTTCAATCTGTTGACTGTTCAGTCTGTTCAGTCTGTCCACTGTTCAGTCTGTTGACTGTTCAGTCTGTTCAGTCTGTCCACTGTTCAGTCTGTCCACTGTTCAGTCTGTTCAGTCTGTCCACTGTTCAGTCTGTCCACTGTTCAGTCTGTTCAGTCTGTCCACTGTTCAGTCTGTCCCCGGCGCCGTGGGGAAGCACTTCTTAACCCAGCAGCCGAACTGGGCTGGACTGGGACCAGTTCCCCTGAACCCTCGCCTTCTACAGCCCGTCAC
This sequence comes from Micromesistius poutassou, assembly GCF_964030765.1. NCBI lineage: Eukaryota > Metazoa > Chordata > Actinopteri > Gadiformes > Gadidae > Micromesistius > Micromesistius poutassou. The sequence continues at coordinate 7,893,465 of NC_140282.1, forward strand.
CATTGCACCATTGCCCGTCCCAGTACAGTGGTCCCAGTACACTGGTCCCAGTACAGTGGTCCCAGTACTCCCAGTACAGTGGTCCCAGTACTCCCAGTACACTGGTCCCAGTACAGTGGTCCCAGTACACTGGTCCCAGTACACTGGTCAGTGGTCCCAGTACTCCCAGTACAGTGGTCCCAGTACACTGGTCAGTGGTCCCAGTACTCCCAGTACACTAGTCCCAGTACACTGGTCAGTGGTCCCAGTACTCCCAGTACAGTGGTCCCAGTACAGCGCTCCACTCTACATGGCGGAGGGGGGGGGGGGCTACGTTTGTGACTATGAAGTCGTCAGCCATGAACCGGTGAGTCTGGAGACGGTGGTCTCTCTCAGGTCCTCAGGGGCCCATTGATTGGTGGCCGTGTGTGTGTGCCTGATAGACTGTGAAATGGTGTGTTGGCGGCGCTGTGGCCCACCTGCGTCCCTGGAGGTGATGGATGGCTCCGGTCACGGGCACCGCTCCCATCTGCTCGGCGGTAATGCCTTTCCTCTGAACGTGTAAACAGCGACAGTAGAAGAAGAGTTAGGCAAAGAGAAGGTCAGGGCCGCGTTACAAGACGTTCCCCGCCCTGACCCCCGGTCCACCACGAGCTCTGGGATGAACCGCACAAGGAGACACTGACCATCCGGAGAGTTGGCGCCTTTCATTTAATCTGAAGGACAACGGCAGAGTTTAGTATAAACGTGCTTTCAAACACATGGTCAGTCCTCAGCCTTCAGCCCTCCTAGTCTAACGTCTCCTGTTCTGTTCTGCTCATACCGGCCCCTCTCTCGTCTCGTTCTCCTGCCTAATGACGGCTCCATCGTGGGGAATTAGAGGACGGTTTCATCACTGACGTACCGGTCGGGGAAACAAAGGAGGAGATCAAAATGCAAATAGGAACTCATTATCATTTGTGTTTAGAGTGAATAATCGTCAGTGCTGCTGACACAGCGGTAAACAGTGTTTGAGGTCCGTGGTTGGAGTGTGGAAGAGGCGTGTTTCCAGGCTGTGTCGTTGTCTGTCCACCTGTCTCCCTGTGCCTGCCGGGTCCGTCTGTCCATCCCATGTCGGCAGGGGTTTCTGGACAGTGAGTTTGGTGTGTTCTCTGCTGTCCAACACTGATCCAACCCCCGCACGCGGCCCAGTCGGTCTTTATACACCTGGCAGACGCATCAAAGGGCTTCAGAAGCACGGTGAGCACACACACTTGAGGGAAGCATTTTGAGGAGACGGTGGTTATGAGCCAAGGAGTTGAGTGAGTGGGCGTGTGTCTCTGCTAGACAGCAACGTGCGTTGATGTCAACAGTTTACTTCTAAAGAAACCCACATTTGTCGTTTATAACAGTCTGTTTTTGGAACCTTGACAAATGGCTCATATTTCAGATATATGCACACTGATTATTTCTTGTTTCTAATGAAGCTAATGGCACAACAGGCACAAACCTAGCAGACGTTTACAGTCTTCCTCCTTCATCTGTTCCCAGCTTGTTGACTCAGAGAAGGGGCTTCTCTTTGTGGCTGAGGCGTCCACTAATTGGCTCTTCTCGTGGCGGTGGCACTGACTGCCTCCCTGGAGACACTCGGGTCACTACCCCTCACATTAGTACCGACATAGAATCACCACACATAGAATCACCACACATAGAATCACCACACATAGAATCACCACACATAGAATAACCACACATAGCTGAGACATCAATATCAATTCAAGACATGCATGGCATCTATATGCCATATACATATGCCATATACAGGCCGTATATGTATATATATATATATATATATATATATATATATATATATATATATATATATATACATTTATGAATCAAAATGGGAAACAGACTAAAACGATTGTCACAGACACCCCCTTTGTTCACTGCAGCTTTCAGTGGGCATCAGGACACCATCAGTAAAGGGGCATTTGGCAACAACAAAAAAAGCTCAAATAAGAGTGAGCTGCTCATTCCCCAGGGGGTCTTTCCTCCCCGGGGGGTGTCTCCTCCTCAGGTGTTAGTGATGCTTTCTGGACCTGAGGCGTGTAGGATTGTGTTGGTGGTCTTCAGGCTTCAGGGTATGGGAGACTCAGGATCAGCTGATCAGCTGAGAGTGTGAAAGGGTGAATTCCTGAGCACCACTCTGCCCTGGTGGGATGTGAAACAACAGGTGGTCCTCCATTATTCACGGCAGACACAGTGAGTGGGAGGAAACATGCTGATGATTCATGTTGCCAGTCTTGACCAGACCTTTCAGTTATGAGGTCCTGTGAGAAGATCCGATTTACACTGAACCGACCTCCGGTAATTACATTTCACAAGGATGATGTGTGTAACATTTCAACCAAATGGTGCAAATGCTGACTGCGTTTACACCATTTGTGTAAGCCTGAATGTGTAAGCCTGCCATTGCGCCGCCTGGCTAATGACACCATTGTTTCATGTAATGTTGCATTCTATTGTGCAATTCAAATGAAAAAGGAGTTATGGCTGATTGGGTGTAGGACCACCTCTAGGCCTTCATGGTTTGTTTTTTTACACATCTAAATGGTGAAACATCGGTCTAGGTGTAAAAGGTAGCTCATATCCAGTTTGTCTTAAACCACGACATTCAAGGAACTGACACGGTTCAGCATTAGCTGAAGCGCTAACTTGCTAAATATATATAGCGCCACTTTCTTGCCAATATGACTTTGTCGTTTCAGAAGCATTTCACAGTGTATATCTTTGCATGTTCAAAGTTAAATTTCTCTAGTTAGCAATTACCATCTCTCAGGATGTTGAGACAATGAGGCTGGAGTGGAACCATTCTAAACCAGCAGGAAAACACAAGGATCTTTGTTGCAGAACCCCAAATGAATGCATTAGTAAATCAATCTCTGGAATATATAATATAAGTCATTGATATGATATATTCCAGAGATTGATTTACTAATGGAATAGTAACAGTAGGTCATTGTTAGGAACAACACAATACCGTTCCCTGTTTTTAGGACTTTTGGGGAGGATTGTTGCATCAAAGTTCTTGTTGATGGAACGCCGAGCGGCCTCTCACCTGACTGAGTCTCCTGAGACGCAGCCAGCAGATGCAGCCGCCTGTTCTGCTGCAGGACTGCACAGATAAGCACTTGTGAATCTGTGAGACCAGCCCCGCGCTCACCTGTGCACGTGGAGGCGACGCTCAGATCAGTCATTGTGCGACAAAATATCCAGACTGTGCAAGTTTTTAACTCACTAAAAATATTTACCTTTTCCCGAGAGTAAACAGAATTTAGTTGCAATGCTTGTGTCTGCGCCTCTAATGTTTTGAAGTCTGACAAAACATAATGTACGAGGTTGGGAAAGTTGTTCATCATGGTGGGAGCGCCGCGTTCATCTCTCTGCTGTTTGTTGGTTTTCCAGAGGGGTAAACCGCTGAGTGGGGATATTGTTGAGGATGATTCATGGCCTTTATTTGTCAGTTTTTTCATTTTTTCCCGCTTTTCTTTTCCCCGCCTGAATGCCTCTTTGTGAACAAGTCCACACGCGACATGTGATGGATGAGCTGCCCACGGATCTCTCTATTAGTGGGGAGGATTCATTCTGTTACATATCGATGTAGTCTACTGTGTATTACTGCAAATAAGTACCGTACTTCTTGCTATCTATACTCGTAGGGGAACATGTTGTTCTCTAGGTGTTTTTAAAATAGTTTTTCTGCTGGGTGCTGGTTTCTGTTTGCCTCCGGTAACATTGCCTTTATTCTATAGAGCTAAACTGCAGCGATAACTTTTTTAGTTTAGTATCGTTAATAAAGTTAGAGATTAATCTATTTTATGAGAAATAACACACACCTAACATGTTGTGTTATCAAATCAGAAAACAGCATTTTAACAGCATTAACATAACATAGGCCCTGTTTACACCAGAGATAAATCTAGGCTCTGCAACCGGTTTGGAATTATGATTATGTCTGGATTCAGAATCTGCTCTTTTTACACGATGGCAGCACGCGCTCATCAGCATCTCCTCGCTGTGCACACCGGGGCGGCCCACTTACAGGGCTTTGGATCACCGCAAATCAGGAGTCTGAACAGAGAATAACGCTTGTGTAAACAAGGCGATAGCTATTGACCTGATGATACCTGATATCTCTGTGGCCTTATGTCCTGTGTTTGATGTGTGTGCAGGTAGAGCAGAGAGGGCCGTGGGTCCGGGCTACGGGAGGGAGGCCGTCGGGTCTGGCTGTCAGGTGAGTTGGGGAGATTGTGAGACCTCTGACGCCTGAGGCGATAAGAGAACACAGTACTACACGAGTACATCATCACACCCTTCATTAACCTCCGGATCTATGCAACCTCTACGGATATATATATGGTTAGAAAAAGAAAGTCGATAGAAATAGCAAAGAAAGCAACCCAGAGCCTGAGGGGCACAGCCCGGTTTGGTGAATCAAGTCGTCTCATTGTATAGTTTGAAAATGGCCCTGATTGTTATACTGTTTACCATGCTGATTAATGATTGATTGATTGTTTGCTAATCTAACTTTAATTATCTTGTATAATGTATAATTACATTATATTTATATCTTATGTAACGTTTTTTACTAGCAGTTTTATCCTTGTATGATTTCGAATTTCTGTCTTTGTGTTTTCTTCTCGTAGTCAATCTTGCGATCCAGTGTTGGAACGCGTCCTACGGCAGTGAAGTCGCCGGCTCCATTCCCCTCGTTCACAGCAGCCAATCAGAGACGGCGCTCACTTCCAGAGCCTATCGGTAACGGCCTCTTCACAATCAATATACTAACTCCCTAACTAAGAGACGTCTACAGTGAACAGACCGTTGTCTATGATGTTCAAGTACATAACCCTGCTGTAATCCTCCAAGGTTGTAGTATTTGAATCTTATGCAGGTTGTTTTATGTGTAGTACCAGTCAGAGCAGATGAGTCCTCCTAATGTGTTACAGACTGTGTTACCCTAAAGAGTGGCTTCATTAAAGATGCACTCAAAGCTCAGCTCAGTGACTAAGGCTTGCATCAATGTGTGCATAATGTATTAAAAAAGCAGATAAAATATATCCATACTACTTCAAATGTTTAAAACCTCAACATCTTACTCAGTCATCATACCACACTCGAGAGTATACCCTAACTCACTGCTTCATGTTGCTGTACCTGTTTTAATATATACTATTAAATCTGCAGCCTGGTGGTGGTGAGTGGTTGTCTTTGATGTGTCTCGTTGTATCCAGTAACACGATGTTGTGTGTGGGTTCCCAACATGTTTGTTGTCCTGCTGCCTTTATCCCACCGCTGTGTGACCTGAGCTCTTTTATCTCCACAGACCCGCTGCACACAAAGAAGGTCCGCAAGGTCCCGCCCGGCCTGCCTTCCTCTGTGAGTGGACAACATCTGCTTCTCATAGCAAGAGATTCCTCTGCTCTGTCACACACACACAGCACAGACACACAGACACACAGACACACAAACACACAAACACACTGACGATGAAGCATCTCACTGTCTCACACTCAGATGACTGTCTCTGTCTCTCTGTCTGCTGTGTTTGTTCAAAGGATTGGGCCAGCTCTATGTATTTACACATAATGTATATTTAGTGTAAGCTGTGAGCATGTGTGCGTGTTTGTGTTAAATGTGTGTGTTTAATACAGTCAGTAGTGTGCGTGTTTAACACAGTCAGTTGTGTGTGTGTTTAACACAGTCAGTAGTGTGTGTGTTTAACACAGTCAGTAGTGTGCATGTTTAACACAGTCAGTAGTGTGCGTGTGCCATACGTGTGTGTGTACATGAGGTGATGGATCTCCAGCCCTGTCACTGCGCCCCCCCGCCGGGCCTCTCTGGGGGGGTGGGGGGGGGCTCAGAGCTGTCACTGTGGATCCCCTCTCCTGCTTGTTTGATGTTTAATTAGTCATTATGCTGCCCAACAGGGCGCAGACAGAGATTAATAGCGGAGTGTCTCCACGTCTATTGGAGCCGGTCCCAGCGGAGCATGAGGCATTAGGATGCAGAGAGAGGAGCTCAGCTTGCACCCGCTTGGACCTCGATGGGGGGGTGGCGTTAATATACATAAATCACCACGTCAGACGGTCATTGTTGGGTTAGCAACGGTTCTTTCTGTCAGCTCTTAACTTAAGGATGGCGAGTGGTTCTCTTTCATCCCTGTAATAAGAAGCAACATGTTAGTGGTTCTCTCTTACATCCCTGTAATAAGAAGCAACATGTTAGTGGTTCTCTCTTTCATCCCTGTAATAAGAAGCAACATGTTAGTGGTTCTCTTTGGTCCCTGTAATAAGAAGCAACATGTTAGTGGTTCTGTGCGGACTGGAGCCAGCGTTGTGGTTCTGTGTGGGCTGGAGCCAGCGTTGTGGTTCTGTGTGGGCTGGAGCCAGCGTTGCGGTTCTGTGTGGGCTGGAGCCAGCGTTGTTCTGTAGGATCACTGCGAGCTGTGGTTGTTGGGATGTGATCCAACACGCAGCGGACTGGAGGACATGGAGAGGCTGGGGCGCGTGGCTCTGGTTTAGTTTCTCCTTCTACTCCGAGTGTCCGTGTGCACGAGAGTCTGAGTCTGCCGGCTCTATGAAGTGAGTCGCTGCCTCCCCCTCACATCAGGGAGATGAGGAGGGGGGAGGAGGGGGAGGGATGGACCAGGAGGGGGGAGGGATGAGGAGGGGGGAGGAGGGATGGACCAGGAGGGGGGAGGGAGGAGGGGAGGAGGAGGAGGGGGGAGGAGGAGGAGGAGGTGGGAGGAGGGGAGGAGGAGGGAGGAGGGGGGAGGGATGGACCAGGAGGGGGGAGGAGGGAGGAGGGGAGGAGGAGGGAGGAAGGGGGAGGATGAGGAGGGGGAGGGGGGAGGGATGGACCAGAACGGAGGAGTGATGGAGGAGGGGGGAGGAGGAGAAGAGGGGAGGAGGAGGAGGAGGGGGAGAGTAGGAGAGGAGGGGAGGGAAGGGATGGACCAGGAGGGGGGAGGAGGAGGAGGAGGAGGGGAGGAGGGGAGGAGGAGGAGGAGGAGGAGGGGTGCATCAGGAGGAGGAGGGAGGAGGAGGAGGAGGAGGGGTGCATCAGGAGGGGTGGGGCGCTGTCCGGTGGCCCAGCTCTTTGTTGTGTAAATGTGCGTTAGTCTTTTATTTGTCACTACTTAACACACGGCCGCAGGTGTGGCTCTGAAACTCATAACCACACAATCAGCAGTGCGTTGTGTAGCTGTGGGGGGGCGGGGGGGGCTGGAGGAAACACACGTCCCTCGTATCCCCGCGCCGCTCAGCACGGGGGGTTGAACACACTTGGACTTTGATCCTATAAAAGAAAGATGAAGATGGTGATGATAAGGGGGAGAACAGAAGCAGTGCAGGAAGTAGAAGACAATAGAGACTGTCAGCCATAGGGGAGTGGGAGGGCGTCTGGCGGCAGGCGGAGGTGGGAGGTGGTGGTTCTGAGGGAGTGGTGGGAGGTGGTGGGAGGTGGTGGTTCTGAGGGAGTGGTGGGAGGTGGTGGTTCTGAGGGAGTGGTGTGAGGTGGTTGTTCTGAGGGAGTGGTGTGAGGTGGTGGTTCTGAGGGAGTGATGTGAGGTGCTGGTTCTGAGGGAGTGGTGTGAGGTGCTGGTTCTGAGGGAGTGGTGGTGATGGGAAGTGTCATGAACTGTTCCTAGCGCTGAGGGCTCTGCCAAGGGCCTCTCAGTGGTGCTGATTGTCCGGGTTTCTCTCTGGTTTTTCCCGAGACTGTGCGCTGGTGGCGGTGTTTGTGCTGCAGGTCACGCTCACGCGTTGTGAAGCCGTCAGCTGAAAGCGTTCATGTCGCTGGTGCTGACAGCGGAGGTAGGGGCGTTTACAGCGGAGGTAGGGGCGTTTACAGCGGAGGTAGGGGCGTTTACAGCGGAGGTAGGGGCGTTTACAGCGGAGGTAGGGGCGTTTACAGCAGAGGTAGGGGCGTTGTGAGGAGGGTGGAGGCTGAGGAGGACTGAGGCTGAGGAGGCCTGGATGCTGAGGAGGACTGAAGGCTGAGGAGGCCTGAAGTCTGAGGAGGCCTGAAGGCTGAGGAGGCTTGAGGCTGAGGAGGACTGAAGTCTGAGGAGGCCTGAAGGCTGAGGAGGCTTGAGGCTGAGGAGGCCTGGAGCCTCAGAGCAGCTGGAGGAGGCTGAAGCCCAGAGCTGAGAGGTTCAGGCTGCAGATGCGGCTGAAAGCCTTCTGCTGGTGTCAGCACCTCCGCCTCGCCACAGGCCTGAAAAGCTGCTTGATTAAAAATACATTTATAACAAAATGCTTCCTATCTTCATTTCTACCCCTGAGAGTATTTTGTATTCATGTTTTTCAACCTCCAATCTCCACTTTTTTTTTTCGTTCCCTAAGCTCTTCTTCCTCCTCAGTCTAAAAATACTTAAATCAGATGGGTAGTATGAGTTGCAAATGTGTGTGTGTGCGTGTGCGTGTGTGTGTGTGTGTGTGTGTGTGTGTGTGTGTGTGTGTGTGTATGTGTGTGTGCCAAAGCGTGTGTGTGTGTCTGTGTGTGTGTGCTAACGTGTGTGTGTGTGTGTGTGTCCTACATGAAGGAATCTAATCTAAATGTTTATGGAGGCACATCCTCTGTGCATGGAGCCTCTGACACTGCAGTCTCCATGTGAAGGCTATCTGGAGGGGCCAGCTGGTGATTGCAAACATTTAAATGTTTATAAGCCTTTTCACCTCATAGACAAACCTTTTCTAAACGTACATCCACATGTATACACCACACGTTCACATTCACATGTCCACACACATCCTAGCACAAACACACCCTCATGGTCTCACTCTACTTGTACATTCATCGTTGTTCATACCTCATTTTATCATGATTGTTTGTCATTTACATTAATCTGGTTTTAACTTGAATTTGTCTCCAAAAAACGCGGTAATTGATCTGATGTCTTGGGGAACTCGTTCATATACCGGCTTTGAAAAGATGGTTCACAGTGGGACAGATATCACAGCATCATCATGAGTAGAATGTGATTTGTTTCCTGATTTAGTGGCCGTTCCCTGATTTTGTGGGCATTCCCTGATTTTGTGGGCGTTCCCTGATTTTTTGGGTTGGCCATTCAACTGATTGACAGGCTTGATTGACAGGCCTTAATCTGTTGAATGAGTTGGAGTTGGCTCTCTCGTGTGAAGCTCTCTGTGCGTGACCTCAGATGAATGGGTGCTTGTGATTGGTTGGGTGGATGGCTCCGGGCCTGTGAACTGGGCAGTGCCCACAGGATGAGTTCATGTAGCTTCTCAGGAGGCCCCTGCTTACCCAAAGCTAAGGGCTGATAGCTGACCATGTCTATTGATAAGGTCAGCTCTGATAGCAGCTGATCATGTCCATTGATACGGTCGGCTCTCTGGACGGCTGCAGAGTGGAGCAGAGATGGAGGGTTGTTGGGAATGTGAGGAGATGTGGGACAAGGGTTCAAGTCTTATGCGTGTGTCTGCATGCGTGTATTGGAATCTATATTTTAGTGTGACACTACACTCGGATATATTTCGGGAGCACAATAGCTCTTGTTCTCAGGATGAGGCTGGTTGTGTGTGTCTGTGTGTGTGTGTCTGTTTGTGTGTGTGTGTGTGTGTGTGTGTGTGTGCGCGTGTGTGTGTGTGTGTGTGGGATTGCGCTTCAGGGATTTCCAAAGCAGTATCTCAGTGTGCGGTGGTGGATTGTGTGTGCATGACCAAAAGGATTGACATTAGCTTTGTGACAGATCACATCAGACAACATCAGCTCTGGTGCTCACGGTTCCAAGACAGAGAGAGCCGGCCTGGGGCAGAGGCTCAGAGCCGGGCGGACGGGTGACATTCAGAGGAGAGGAGGAGGAGGAGACAGACTGCTCACTGACTCCTTGTGGCTCACGCCCTCACACTGATGATCTCTGCTCCTCTCTTTCTCCCTGGTTGTCATGGTTAACAGGTATTTAAGCAGACTTTGAAAAATATGCTTGCAGTTAAGTTAGACTTTTGTCTTTTTGGTCGAAGAGAAGCAGAGGTTGATGTGTTGGTTAAATGTGTTTGTGTTTGTAACGGCCATTTGATTCCTTCCGTCATTCATTCCTAAATGGGTAAAATGATATGTTGTCTCATTGTGAGTTTACAAGTCAGTCTGATTTGTGAGAGTAACTCCAATACTACACCACTATACCAGCAGTACGGTCAGGACTTATAGTCCTCAACGTTTCTGTTTCTTTCCTTTCAACTAATGAGATACTATTATCATTATTAATATTGTAGTGGCTTAGGCATTGATGAAGCTGAGGCAGGCAAATTTAACATCTGATTTAAATAACATTTACCCCAAAGAGGGCATAACCGGAATGAGCAGTCTAATAAAAAAATGGAAAATGTATTTATTTGTCTTAGTAAACGTGACTCTGAAGTTATCCATATGTAGTCGAGTTAATCCGGTTTCCTGATTATTAAACTTCTGAATGTATCATCTTCAGTCTCTTATTATTCTCCAATCATTTTGAGTAATACTCAAAATGCCATCAATATATTGTTTTTCAAATAAAACCCGAATTATAAGTGTTTTTCTTATAAACAATAATTCTCCTTCTAAATGTGTGCTGCCACAGGCTACACTTATTTTCAATAGCTGGCTATATTGAAAATGTCAAAAAACAATTATATTTTATTATTATTTCCATTACATGCAACAATCAAATCATTTTTATGATGCCTGGATTGCATTCAGGGCTGTTTGGGCGACCTGTGATACGATTCTTTATTAAAGGATCCATGCTGATGTCTCGTGATCCTTTTTTCATCACCATGTGCAGATTGCAAAGCAGACCTAACCATCTTTGGATTATTTTTTAAGAATATTAAATATATCTTCATATTCAGACGTCCTTCGTGAGCCTGGCTCTGGTGTTCAGCTCTGGCTGTGAACCAGACTCAACACTCTTACAGGATTCTAATTCTGGCGTTGTGAAGTCACACCAACAAACGCTATTGTTGTTGGTTCTTTGGGACGTCTGAACGCTCAGCCAGTTTAAGGAACTGGTTCGGACGGAGCGTTGGTGAGTAGACTGTTGCTCTGCCTGTTCTGCCAGCCTGGTCCGTCCCTCCGGGGGCGAGGCTGAGAGGGGGGGGTCATGAATTAGTATTTTGTACCGCAAAACAATTCCCATTCCTCGCACTTCCTGCGAGCTGTGAGTTTGGCAGGTAACAGAAGTCCCAGGAGCCAAGGATAACTAGAACATAACAGGAGTCACAACAACAAGGACAAGAACAGAAACGGGACGAATCTTACGAAACACTATTCAAAACATTAACGGAAACCGTTATCCCTCCTTCAGAAGTCCCTCCCTCTCTCTCAGTTGGCGCCTCTAAACCCATGTCACTCTGTTTTCTAAATGAATATTCACGAGCAAGCTAGAACCGTCTCCATTTTAAATCTATTAATGTGATAACAAAAAGGGTTGATCTCCAGCCGGGACCGTCCCTGGGAAACGGGCGTGTCTAGTAAGTGCGTCGGCTCCCCAGAGATAGGCCAATCACACGGCTGATGAGCTAGGCTCGCCTGCTCTGACTGGGAGGACCCTGACAGAGTCGTGGACACCGCTACATCTCTGCCTGAGAGTGGGGGTGGTTTTCATGCTTTGGGTTTCAGAAACGCTCCTCTGCCTCAGATCCTGGTTACAGGGAGGCCCGCCAGAGGCCTGACCCCCCCCCATCTGCTGAGGGGAACACCTTAAAACACAGTAGAACGTAGAAATGCTCTAACATAGAAATGCACTGATGAACTCATAACTTATTTCTGCCCTGGTGTAAATGGTTCCTGGATCGCTTGTGTTCATGGCATTAAGGCAGTCTTGATTTGAGACTGTTAGGATTCCAAACACAATCCGTCCACAATCACTACGGTGATGGCTGTTCTAGAACGTCTCATCCTAGTGACTGGGAGCTGGAAGGAAGTATGCTTTAATGCATGACTGCTGTAGCTCACAGCCTTCATCCCTCTGGTTATCTGTTCGGCAAATGGGACGATTTGCGTGAACATTGTTGCATCTCTGTGCTTTCGTGTATGTGTCAGCAATACTTTTGGAATGACGTGATCGCCTTTTGCATTGCCAGTACCCCTTAGTCCAACTGTTTTGTTCTACAAACATGTTTGGTGCTGAGATTAACATTGAACGACTTATTGCCTTTGAAATGTGTGCGACAATATCCAAACCTGAACATCATTTTCTGTACCCAAAAACATGCTGTGGTTTCTATTTCTATACATAGCAAATAATATAGTTGCACTTTATTTAATCAATTCATTTCCCGTCTGGGATTGTTTAAGGATTTTCAAACATACTTCTATCATCAATATCCCCTGGAGCATCAACGCCAGGACTGAAATTATATCAACATGTATATTTCATCTCTTGGCGAAGTTTGAAAGACTTGCAGAGAGGAAGGGTGGATAAATAACTAAAAACACACTAAAGTGCTCCTCTTAAAAAGCGTGGCTGGGAGCTTTCATCTGCGTCTAACAATAATCCTCTCATTGCGTGTGTGGGCCTGTGATTGGTCAAGGAAGCCTCCGAGAGCAGACATGAAAGGCTGCGGCCCGACTCTGCAGAGTGCTCTCTGCATCAGACGGACTGGGCTTCTGCCCTGCTCTCACCATCCCTCACCTCCTCCACCATCACAGGGGGAACACAAGGCCCCGGGCCGGCTGCTGGGGACCGGTCAGCTGTGTGTGCGTTGCCCCGTGTGTGAGGGCGCACCCACTGGCTTTAGAGAACATCCTTTTCCTATTGGGTGTCATCAGGGCGAGCTCTAAGCAGCTGTTACACGCCAGACTTTTCTGTTTACTTCCTCTGCTCTGGATTCCTCTCTTTTTTTTGGGGGGGGGGAATTGTTTGTTATGTTTTATAAACACACTCTTGTTGGTCTGTCTTTGTCTTCATTCTACAGCCGTTCTCTGGCCGTGCAACGTAACCATGCAGTACTTATCCATGCAAAGGTTCCCTCTGCTAATTGTCATATGGAAACAGGGTTGTTTCCATATTCAGTCGTTCGTTTGAATATTCAAAGATAGATGTCTGGATTGCTACAGCAATGCCTACGCACTCCTCTGATTATTACAGGAAGAACGTTTGAGTTTGGATCCTATTTTGGCCAGCAGGCTCATGTCCTAGTTTGTTTTGTCTTTGCCATTTTTTTACTTTCTATATTTTTTGGGCTGTCCTAAATCTGCTCACGCGTTTGTTTTCTGTCCCGCCCTTTTCCCTTTATACTCTCTAGCTCCACCCCCGTCTCCCCAGTTCTCCCCCCGCCTCCCTCAGCACTCTGAGGGCGGACTGTACCACAGCAGCCAAGCCCCCCCCCCCCCCCCCCCCCCCCCTGCTCCGGTCCACCCTTGTGATTGGCGTGCAGTGGTTCAGTCCTGCTTTGCATAAGTTCCCTGTGAGCGGTCGGTGTGTCGGTCGGGGCTGGAGAATCATTAGTCCCTGCTGAACGGCTGGATGTACGTCTAGGGAGCAGACCAGCGCTGTGCTCAGACAGGACTCAGTGTGAGAGTCCAGGCTAGAATGCATTGTGCCTACCCGCTCCCAGGAATGGGCAGCAACTCCTTGATGTATTACTACAACGGCAAATCGGTGAGTTACCCCTCTGTGAGTGTGGTGGTTAGAGGGGGACAGGAGAAGACAAAAGTGTGCAGCTATGTGTGTGTGTGTGTGTGTGTGTGTGTGTGTGTGTGCGCGCGCGTGCGTGTGTGTGTGCGTGTGCGTGTGCGTCCATGTGCGTGTGCGTGTGTGTGTGTCTGTGTGTGCGTGCGTGCGTGTGTGTGTGTGTGTGCGTGCGTGTGTGTGCGTGTGGCTGTCTGTGTGTCTGTGTGTGTGTGTGTGTCTGTGTGTATCGTGATACTTGTGACAACTTGTGACAGCCATGTTCAGCTTCAGTATCTCAGAATGAAGTTATTTCAGCACCCAGCACTGTACCACTGTGGGTTCTACCGTAGCCTCTGCATGTGGCTAGACTCTAGAAACACGTCCGTGTTGTTTCCTTATTCTCATAAATATTCTCTTAAGTGTGTCAGTGAGTGGAAAAAGGTTCCATTCTCAGGCAGCTGTGAATGTGTTTGTATTGGCTGTTTGGTTCGGCTCGGAGATGGATTGAAATAATAACAAGTGGGCGCCTGGAAGTGATTAAGGGAGAGCGAGCGCCTGGTGAGGATAGACTTCCCTGTTTGCTGATTGAGCTCCAAGCACCAGTGTGAACCAGTGTGAACGCGGCTCCATCTGGTCCTCGTCACACCGCCGTGTACGAGCCGCGGGGAGCCCGGCGGGCTGGGTGAACTTTTCAGTTACAACCTATTGCATTTTATTTTGTGTGTTTATTAAGTGATATTTTTTGTGGAAGTTTCTGTGACTGAATGCAGACTAGTATGTGTGTGTGTGTGTGTGTGTGTGTGTGTGTGTGTGTGTGTGTGTGTGTGTGTGTGTGTGTGTGTGTGTGTGTAACACGTCATTTTATTAATTTGGATCGTGATTAGTGCTCTGTAGTAAGTTGCAAAATGCAATTAAGTTTCATACTTTTCTGTAATTTTTGACCAAATGTATTCATCAATCTTTAGTTTGCACTGCACATTTGAGGGCATATGGATAAACATAGTTACAACTCTCTGATCCAAACAAGTTCCTAAAAGTAGACACGAAAACCCAAACTCAAACCAAGCTAAGGGATTTTGTGATTGTTTTTGCAATAAAGAAAGTGATGGTAAAGCAGAGTGCTGAGGCTCTGAGCCTCTGGGGCTGGAGGTTCATGTGGCCCTCAGCCTCTGGAGGTTCATGTGGCCCTCAGCCTCTGGAGGTTCATATTGGCCCTCAGCCTCTGGAGGTTCATGTGGCCCTCAGCCTCTGGAGGTTCATGTTGACCCTCAGCCTCTGGAGGTTCATATTGGCCCTCAGCCTCTGGAGGTTCATGTGGCCCTCAGCCTGTGAGTGGTGACTGAGGGCCAGAGGAAGTGATCAGTGTGATCAGTTCCTCTGGCCTGGGCCGGGCAGAGGAACTGATCGGACTGATCAATTTATGGGACCTTCACCGGGTTTTAGTTTGAAGAGTTTTACTGGCGTGCATGTGAGTCCTCACGTGCATGTGAGTCCTCACGTGCACGTAAGTCCTCACATGCACGCACACATGCACACGCAGTCTCCTCCCATGATAAGAACATTTCAACAATATTCCTTTGTGTCATTCTATCTATTCATACTGATGTTGTAGCCTCTCATTTAGGATTTTTTATTGGTTATTATTATATCACCTTTTAATAATTATTCATATTCATATTTGCAAGTATTTTGCATTTATATGGCAATGTTACAGCAGTATATAATTATACACGAAACAGTTTTATTTGCAATCAGATATCATCACAACACTAAACCTTTGTTCCATGAAGTTGGAGATCCGGATATATTGAAGACAGAACCGAGCTTAGCACAGTTTGGTTTTGTTGCCGTCTGTGGCATGTTGAACTACAACGCAATATCATAACAACAATCTCATATTTATGGTTTTATTATGTGTCGCTATTGTGATGGGAGTCTGTAGGTGATCAGATACATTTCTCTTTTACAAAATCGAAATGTTTCGATTTTCAATTTGTTATTCAAACAAACATAATCAATTTTAAAATATAATATAATATCTCAGCAACCATATCTAAAAAAAATCAACCATATCAAAATCTCATCATGTGAGATCATGTGTGTACGCTATAGGGGCTCTGATCCCAGAGATCATGTGTGTATGCTAAAGGAGCTCTGATCCCAGAAATCATGTGTGTACACTGTCTTTGTAGTCTGTGATTGACGGCGCTTTAATGAAGGTCCTCACAGAGGGGTGAAGGGGGCGTCTCCTCAGAGGCCGCTGGCATTGGGCTCGAGACCCGTTCAGGGATGGTTTATTAACTGACTGGTTTATTAACGCCCTGCCTGGTTAGCCTCCGCTCTAACCTCCGGGCCACATTCTGCTCGACGCGGGGCCCCAGGTGGGGAATGCTCCCGGGAGAGGCCAACTTCGGAGCCCCATGGAGGTGGGCTGAAAACCCTGGTCCCATGGGCACCAAGAACCCCCCACAACACCCAGAACACCCAGAACATCCACAACACCCAGAACACCCACAACACCCTGACCACCCAGAACACCCTGACCCGACGGGACCCCTGCCCCCCCCACAGTACCTTAATCAGACGTGGTCTGTGGACGGTCGTCTGGAGGACTTTGTGCTGCAGGGGAATCTGGGGCACACCTGAGGCGGCCATTTTAGTGGTGGTGATTCAGCATTCATGAAGTGACAGTCCTCACACGGCCCGGCCTCTAGAACCGTGTCCTACCTCTAGAGCCGTGTCCTACCTCTAGAGCTGTGTCCTACCTCTAGAGCCGTGTCCGGCCTCTAGAGCTGTGTCCGGCCTCTAGAGCCGTGTCCTACCTCTAGAGCCGTGTCCTACCTCTAGAGCTGTGCCCGGCCTCTAGAGCCGTGTTCGGGCCGGGCCGAGGTCACGACGTTTCTTGTTGGCGGTTCAGGCACAGTGACTGTATATCAGGTCTGACAGCAGCCAGAGCGTCTGGTTCCTGTCTGGCCTTGGTTAGCGCGACATGATTACAGGATAAATCCTGTCTGTCACATGGAGGCTCTTCAAATTCTCCGTTCTGTTCCTCTGGACGTGGTTCTCTGGACGTGGTTCTCTGGTTCTCTGCTCGTGGTTCTCTGGTTCTCTGCTCTTGGTTCTCTAGTTCTTTGGTTCTCTGGTCGTGGTTCTCTAGTTCTTTGGTTCTCTGGTTCTCTGCTCGTGGTTCTCTAGTTCTTTGGTTCTCTGGTCGTGGTTCTCTAGTTCTTTGGTTCTCTGGTTCTCTGCTCATGGTTCTCTATTTCTTTGGTTCTCTGGTTCTCTGGTTGTGGTTCTCTAGTTCTCTGGTTCTCTGGTTCTCTAGTTCTTTGGTTCTCTGGTTCTCTGGTCATGGTTCTCTAGTTCTCTGGTTCTCAGGTTCTCTGGTTCTCTGCTCACGGTTCTCTAGTTCTCTGGTTCTCTGGTTCTCTGGTCGTGGTTCTCTGGTTCTCTAGTTCTCTGGTTCTCTGGTTCTCTAGTTATCTGGTTCTCTGGTTCTTTGGTCGTAGTTCTCTAGTTCTCTGGTTCTCTGGTCGTGTTTCTCTAGTTCTCTGGTTCTCTGGTTCTTTGGTTCTCTGGTTCTCTGGTCGTGGTTCTCTGGTTCTCTGGTTCTCTAGTTCTCTGGTTCTCTGGTTCTTTGGTTCTCTAGTTCTCTGGTTCTCTGGTTCTTTGGTTGTAGTTCTCTGGTTCTCTGGTCGTGGTTCTCTAGTTCTCTGGTTCTCTGGTTCTCTGGTTCTTTGGTTCTCTGGTTCTCTCTCTGCCTCCTCATCTGGAGTGGATGAAGTCAGAGCAGCGCTGGTGTCCTCGGGTCTGTTTGATCTGTCTGCCTGGCACACACACACACACACACAAGTACATACACACAAGTACACACACACACACACACACACACACACACACACACACACAGCTGTCCAGCAGCATGTCTGATGCTCCTTCACTCTTCCCAGATCCTGTGGAGGAAAATGAAGAAAAGTCGAGCTGGCTTTAAGTCTTTTAGTGTTTTAGTAAAAAAACATTCAGATTTGACATCAAATGACACAATTGAAAGCAGGTAAGCTGCGAGGAGAATGTTCAAACACGGGTTCAAACGTCTGAAGAGCCCAGTTTGATGTTCCTTCCTACTCTTGCTTAATGACGAGTTCCTGTATTTAACATCCTTCTGCAACAGCTTGTTGACTAAACACCATCTGACTCCGAGCACTGAGCTACGCTGAGATGCAAATACCTCCAGTGATCCCTGTTCCCCAAACGCACTCGTTGTCATCTGAGCTCTAATTCATGGGCTGGATCCATCGTCGACTCATCTGTGTGGAATGCTATTTGCATGCTTTATCTGGTGGATAGAGATGGGAGTGAACAAGAGATAAGATAGTATTCATAATCGCAGATGGAAGATGAGGGTGTCACGATGGAAAGTACAAACAGAAATACTTATGGAAAATATCTCTTCTAGCAGTGTACACTAGAGTAGTAGCGATGTAAATACATGTGATGCTTCTAATTAAATAATCAGCTGGAGAGGAAAGGAGGACGAATTAAAAGTGTTCATCCCTAACTTGGTTCAGCGCCGCCCTCGCCATAAAGGACGTTGGGAACTGAATGCGTCGTGTTCGTTTGTCCTGTGTCCTCTGGCAGGTGTACGCGCCGTCCCCCAGCTCTGAGGACTTCACCCGGGACCCCCCGTCCTACTCGCCCCCCAAGCCCTCCGCCAACATGTTCGCTAGCACTTTCTTTGGTAAGTTTTTCAGTAAAGGTTTTAAAAGAAACATAGCCAACTCTCTGTTTGAGCTACCACTTGAATTGTGTCACTAAGCAGATACAACATTGAGTCCTCAAAGGGAAGTGTCCCAAAGTATTGATGTCATGAGATCAACAGCCCATTGAGGAGGAGATAATGGGATTTTAAATGTTTCTGTTGTTGTTTCAATCTGATATGACTACAACGGGATCAGTTTTAAGGCTGTATGCGTACAGCAGTGCCACCTAGCTGGAACTGTAAGCTCAATTGTTCCGAACACAATCCACACCGGGCGGTACCTCAGTGTGGATCCAGGCCTGGCTCGGTGAGAACCGGCCTCACAGAGCCTCGTCTGGGGGCTCTCCTGACTGACCTGCTGCTGTGTAACTCCAGACGGGACCCCCAGCTCCTCTGACCCGTGGACCCCGTCCAGTGGGATGGGCCAGACCTACGGAGGCCTGCTGGGAGGATCCTCGTCTCACATGCAGCAGTCCAGCGGCGGCTACAACCACCTCCACGCCCAGGAGCGTCTGGTAAGAGCCCAGGAACACCGAGAGGAACATGAGGGAGAGCTTCCTTTGGCATGTGGCTCAGGAGGTGGAGCGGGTCGGCTGGTGACTGGAAGGTCGCTGGTTCGATCCCTGGCTCCTCCTAGCAGAGTGTGGAGGTGTCCCTGAGCGAGACGCCCTCACCCTGACTGCTCCTGACCCGCTGGCTGTCGCCCTGCTCTCAAGGCACCTTGAACTGTTCCAATGTACAGAGAGAGTCCTCGGTGGATTACAAATCGACTTTTATTTTTCCAGAACTATCCGCCCCATCCGGTCTCCCCGGACATCAGCGGCGGCCTCCCTCCCATGTCCAGCTTCCACCGCGGCCACGCCTCGCCGTTCCTCACCGCCGGCCACGCCCCGCCCCGCAGCCCGGCCGCCGGGGCACTGATGGGTACGTGGTCACCGGCGTCCAGCGCGCTGGTTCAACGATGATTCGCTCTGTATTGGTAGAGGAGGTGAGACAGGTCGGTCTGCATGTGGTGAACCCTTCTCCAACCACCTGTCTGTCTCCTCAGCCGCTGCCAATCAGGGCGGAGCCACTGGAGGATCGCAGACCGGAGACGCCCTCGGCAAAGCTTTAGCCTCGGTGAGCCATGCCCCTCAGTGAGCCACGCCCCTCAGTCAGCCATGCCCCTCAGTCAGCCACGCCCCTCAGTCAGCCACGCCCCTCAGTCACCCCCACAGTCCCTCACCCCCACAGTCCCTCACCCCCACAGTCACCCTCTCCTTCAGCCTTTACACCAGCTAATACAATACAACATCTTTATATTAATTTTTACTTCTATATACCATACAATTCAATGCAATAGTACCATGACTTATTATTTGCATATTTTTAAATGTTTTAACTTATGTTAGTCTGAGCAGCATTTCTGATTCCCAACTAGGAGAAGGTTACAGGGAATAGGTTTTGCTTTGTTAAACCTACGGCACTAAAACGACTACATAAAAAGACATGAATATTATATATGTTGATTGTTGCTGACGCAGTAATAGAAGTACACTTCCGCAGAAGAATTAAATGTGTTGGGCCACAGTGATGGAGCTGTAGGCCAACAGAGGACTACACAGGTTGTGAATCACGGCTGCAGAACACCCGGGAACCAGGTTCCTCCGAGGACAGTCCGTCTTCAGAGAGTCATCCCAGCCCTATCTCCAGGCTCTTGTGTAACGTGTATTTTCCTCTCCTGCCCCCGGAGAGCACAGCCCCGCTCTACAGAAGGTGATCTCTGCAGTCACATGGGGAATTAAGTGCTCCGCTGAATGCTGATTAAAGACGGAGCCCAGAGGATATGTTGAGGTTGCTTTTTGGCCTAAGCCTGGATAATTGTGGGCTTAATCTGAGTCTATTCAAGAAAGGGAATCGTACATTCAGAACGCTCCTAAAGCCTTCCTATCCACCAGGTCTTGAGTGATCCAGATTTATTTATGTATGAACTCTTGAAGATACATCGTTGTTTCTCTCTCTCGCCATTTGGACCAACTGACCAACATTAAGGACAACCAAAGGAGGACTATATCTGTTAAACACTCTTGGTGGTCGGGCTAAACTCCCCATATTTATTTTAAGTACATAATCATTCTGGAAGAATCTCCTCATCATTTAGAAATATGACGACATGTGGGACAAATCAATGCCTGCATGAACCTCGATGGAGACCAGAGCATTAAAACACTGGACCAATCAATATGTCTGAAATGGAAGGAGGATTGTTGATTATAACAAATTAAGTCTTTTTGTATTCGCCGACTAGATTCGATTAGCATGACAAAGCTGTGTGAGGCGGCCCCGGTCAGGCTAGGGCTGGGCCGGTCGGGGGGAGAGGCCCCAAAGGCCCCGGGGCCCCAGAGGCCCCAGGGCCCCAGGCCGCTGGGGTCCGGCCCCACGCACCCCCCTTTGTGTGGCCTTTGTTCGCCTCCTTTCTGAATTAGCCGTGCTGATTGGCCGCCTGCTGTCTGTGGGACCACAGACCCTGACAGGCAGGAGTGGGTCCATGACGGCGGACGCGTCGCGCTTCAGTCCGACTGCAGCTGCACCGGTCAGGGAGAGCGGACCGTAGCCCATCGCGTGGTTTCCGTAAATTACTTTTGGCTTTTGTTCATTTGGGGGTTTGTTCTTATTTGGCGGCGTTGGTTGGGCTCGGACAATCCCCCGTACCTTGTGGAGTGGATAGCGCTGTGCTTTCTGTAATATGTTTGTTACATTCTGAATTCACTATCCCCCCCCCTCCCCGTGTTCAGCAAACATTCAGCCTCAGTCCCACAGCTGATTGAAACACCAAAGCCCAGAGATCAGGACCGTATGAGGAGATTATTGATGATGATTTTCACTCAATCCTCCCCGCAGAACTCAGATGGTTTCCTGCAAGCTCAGTTTGACCGTAGGTTAGTGGTCTTAAGACTCTGGTTCTCAGAGATATCTTCCATTCTGACACCACCTCCTCTATTTGAAGATGTGTCCCGTTTTGAAGTCTTTGTTTGGTTTGGTTTGATAATCCCGCTCCCTCCAGTTCCCCTGTTCTTATGACAGACATGTCATCCTCAAACGACGATATCAGCATCAGTGCAGCAGATAAACTCCTCTCCTAACCCTCCTCCCTCCTCCTCTCCTCACCCTCCTCCTCTCCTCTCCTCTCCTCACCCTCCTCCTCTCCTTTCCTCACCCTCCTCCTCTCCTCCCCCTCCCCCTCTTCTCACTCTCCTCCTCTCCTCTCCTCCTCCCCTCCTCCTCTCCTCCTCTCCTCTCCTCTCCTCCTCTCCTCCCCTCCTCCTCTCCTCTCCTCTCCTCTCCTCTACTCTCCTCTCCTCTCCTCTCCTCTCCTCTCCTCCTCTCCTCCTCTCCTCTCCTCACCCTCCGGTCCTGTGCCCTCCCTCCCTCCAGATCTACTCTCCTGACCACACCAGCAGCAGCTTCCCCTCCAACCCCTCATCCCCGGGGGGCTCCCCCAGGCCCCTCTCGGTGGGAGACGGCTCCGTGGACCCGGCGCTGACTGCTGCCCCGCCCTCCTCTGGACGAGCAGGTAGGAGGGCCGCTTCTAACACCGTATACACCATACACACTCACGGCTCCATGTAGGGGCTCGGTGTTACCAGGACCAAAACAAAGGTATTCCAATTGGTGGCGGGTCAGTCGTCAGTCGTCAGCATCCCACTACCGACCCGCCTGCAGGAGCTAGTCTCTCTCTCTGGGAGAGACTAACGTCATGCTAGTTTCTCCTGTCATGGAGAGACTAGCTACATGCTAGAGACAGTATGTTGCTAGTCTCTCCAAGACAGGAGAGACTAGCATAAAGTTAGTCTCTCCCGTCTGGTTTTCTCAAACACCGTCTGTCACTCGGTTACACCAAAGAACGGGAGGACAGATTGATAGTGACAAAGGTAATATTTGGTAGACACGCGATCCTTATACAATCGTTCCAGCATGTTGCAGTTCATAACTGAAACCTAATAAATACCATCATATGATATTATTTTTCCTCTTCACTGTATCCTGATCCAAGGAAAATGTTCCTGTTGCAGTATTCAGTGGTCATGGAGGCTTCGTATGACAGGGCTTAATGAGTGTCATCAGTGAGAGGGTCTCCTCTACCAGTTCAACCAATGAGAACATGAGCAGTCATTACACCAATGAGAGGGTCTCCTGTACTAGTTCAACCAATGAGAGCATGAGCAGTCATTACACCAATGAGAGGGTCTCCTGTACTAGTTCAACCAATGAGACCATGAGCAGTCATTACACCAATGAGAGGGTCTCCTCTACTAGTTCAACCAATGAGAGAGCATGAGCATTCATTATACACATACTGTCCGAGGAAATGCAGAATTAGGGAGCGGTTGGTATTTTCTGTTGGCAGTCATGCCCACGAATGTGTGAAGATATTCCGGCAGCAGCTGTCTGTCTGCGTAGCTCTTCCTCAGCTGTCGTTCCCGGCCCACCCGACTAGGGAGCGTTCAGCCTGGAAAGGCTTCCCGTTTCCACCCCGTTTTAAAGGGTTCGGCAGAGATGTCAGTTATTTACAGTTTCAGACGTTGCTAAGCTAAGCTACTACA
Source organism: Micromesistius poutassou (assembly GCF_964030765.1). Classification (NCBI taxonomy): domain Eukaryota; kingdom Metazoa; phylum Chordata; class Actinopteri; order Gadiformes; family Gadidae; genus Micromesistius; species Micromesistius poutassou. The sequence goes on from NC_140282.1 coordinate 7,916,446, forward strand.
ACACTGAGCTACTACAACACTAAGCTAAGCTACTACAACACTGAGCTACAACACTAAGCTAAGCTACTACAACACTGAGCTACTACAACACTAAGCTAAGCTAATACAACACTAAGCTAAGCTACCTCAACACTAAGCTAAGCTGCTATAACACTAAGCTAAGCTACCTCAACACTAAGCTAAGCTACTATAACACTAAGCTAAGCTACTATAACACTGAGCTAAGCTACTATAACACTAAGCTAAGCTACTACAACACTGAGCTAAGATACTATAACACTAAGCTAAGCTACTATAACACTGAGCTAAGCTACCTCAACACTGAGCTAAGATACTATAACACTAAGCTAAGCTACTATAACACTAAGCTAAGCTACTATAACACTGAGCTAAGATACTATAACACTAAGCTAAGCTACTATAACACTGAGCTAAGCTACTATAACACTAAGCTAAGCTACTATACAACTGCAAGTCAATGGATGAGGCTAACACTAATAAACAGATATCTAGGCGTATCCCTTTCACTTATTTATTTTTTACAGTACAGAGTACAGGGGTTGTCTGGTGAGGATGATCTCAGATCCCAACGTCTCCACAAAACAAGTGGCACGTTTCTCCCAGCAGCCATGTTGTTGATAACTGACTCCCAGCAGTGGGAAACTACAGGCACTACAGCCACTTCCCCTGTCCTGCAAAGCAACGTTCAATATCCGGTTATTAATGATTTATTTTAGATTAAACATTAAACATAATTGCTTACATTTGATAGAATAAAAGGTTAAATCATAAAACAAGTGTAGGGATTAGATGGGAGACGTGTAGACTTCGTTTGGTTGTAGTTTTTGCCAGGACGTAGGCTGGGTTTGGCAGCTCTCCGCCGTAATGGGAAGCAGATGGAGTGGAGAGAACGGCCTTCAGCTGGAGAGAGAGACCCACACGCTGCCTGCATGCATACGTCCAGTCAGGCTGCGTGTGTGTGGTGGATAAAGAGGATACACGCTCGGGCAATCTGTTGTTGTTTTATTCATATTATTTCACCCCAATGTTCATATTTACATTCCGTGACGTTAGGCCTTGCTGACAATGAAACGTATCTAGTAAACCAACAGATAATCAGTCCTGTGATAGAATCTCTCATTGGCATTCTTCCTGTGCTCATCAGGTAACAACCAATGGCCTCGTGCCGGTGGACAGACTCCTCCCTCCCCGGGCTACGACACCTCCATCCACTCACTGGTAAGGCCACCCCACTGTCCTTGCCTTGTCTCTGCTCTAGTGCGCTGTGGGTTATTATGGGCTGCTCACTGTAAGTCCCCATGGAGAGCAGACGGATAGCGTTACAGGAAGTCCTGTCAGAGGCCAGGCGAGCTGCGCTGAATAATACCTGCCTCTGGTGCGGGACCAGCCATCTGTCCCCCGGCCCCTGGGCCGCTGTCCGGCTGACAGCGTCGGGGTGGGATGCAGGATAGAGCGGGACTGGGTAGTCAGTGAATGGGGGGAATTGGCAGCTGTCGCACTGAGCCACCGTTCCGGGAAATCCTGTGCTGCTCTGCAACGGGAGCCGTGGTCGGGAGGACATGCACGCATGCACCCGTCACTCCCCACAGCCCACAGCCCCCGCAGGGTCCGCTAGGGGGTTGGTGCTCTGTTCAACACAACCCTGTGTCACCAACATATGAGTCACTAAAGGTGAAGGGGTCCCCTGGTCTGTGCACGCATCTTGACTGAAGCTGAACCACAGCGTTGATCGATGTGGTTCCTAGTGACCGTTCTCCTTCCTATTCCTCATGACAGAAGAACCGAGTGCATCAGCAGCTGCATGAACACCTTCAGGACGCCATGTCCTTCTTAAAGGACGTCTGTGAGGTACAGACCCAGCCTCACACCCTGTCTCACACTCACCCCTCACACCCTGTCTTACCCTCACCCCTCACACACACACCCTGTCTCACACTCACCCCTCAGACCCCCCTCATACACCCTGTCTCTCCTCTCATCCTCGCCTCCTTGTTTCTGAGTCTCATGCTTGGCAGCCCATGTCTCCCCTTTCTCCCCTGTCTCTCTTTTGATGGTTGCTATTTTTATTTTGCCGTCTTGGCTTTGCCATCTTCACCATCTTGTCCACGATTATGAGTTTTTTTCTGTGTTTCAAGAATGCAGAGAGGGGGGTAGAATTTATGTAATGTAGTTATTTAGAGGCAAAGACTAATTGTTGATTTTGATATTCTTAAAACACGCTGAAATGGCTCCCTGTTCTAGTGTTTGTTTGCCTCTGCTTAGCTCTTGCTCGCGTGCTGCTCGCTCAGCCCCTTCATGCTCACAGGTATTAACCTGTTTGTCTCCCTGTCTCTCTCCCCCTCCCCACCGTCACTCCTCCCTCCCCCGGCGGTCCCAGTCCCGGATGGAGGACCGTCTGGACCGGCTGGACGATGCAATCCTGGTCCTGAGGAACCATGCTGTGGGCTCCACCGCCAGTCTGCCCGGCGACATACACAGCCTGCTGGGTCAGGCTCACAACGGGCCAATCGCGGCCCTCGGAGCCACCTTTCCTCCCTCGTCATTGGTTCCCGGGCGAACGGCTGCGGTGGTAGGAACACATTCGCTCACGCAGACGATGTTTAGGAAATTGCAGGTTTCCAGGAGTTTAAACGTTCCACATCAGAAGGTCTTGAAATATGGATGGTTGTTTTGACTGGTCTTGGACGCGTCGCCAGCGACAGCCACCTGCTCCCAGCCGGTCAGCAGGACATTTTCCACACAGAGCCGTTCAATTCACGACCACATAGTTTCCAGACGTGTAATGTGCTGGCTGTAGACTCCAGTATCCACCAGAGAGAGAAATGAGGAAACCAGACCAAATGGAGTGAAGTTAGTCGGTCTGGAAAGAGTTTTGTTCTCTCCTCTTGGGTATAAAGGAATATATAGTCTCTTGGAAATAAGGCTTTCCCCCCGAGCCTGTAAAGAGGCTCACAAAGAGCACAGATGTGCAGTGAAGCTGGGGTGAGACGTGTGTATGGGGACGCTTAGTGAAGCTGGGGTGAGACGTGTGTATGGGGATGTTTCATCATCTGAGCTGTTATTGCACAAATTGTAGCAGCTTTATTTTAAACTGGCTTAGATAAAACCAAAGTCCTATTTATTCATTGGTCTGTTCTGAGCTTTCATAAGATCTCCCTTACCTATTGCAATACTCTTTGCAATATTCTATCACAGTTTTAGATACAGGATCTTAGATGGCTCTCACACCATACCCGTGGCCCTTTATTCGATTATCGATGAAGATGTGTGTGTGTGGAGGGGGAGGGAGACGTCAGACTTAAGACGGGGGAATCTCACTGAACACTTCCTGTGTGGGAGAAGTTCCCTCAGCTCCACCGGACACAACTCCCCTCATTCCCTCATCCCCCTGTCAGACCTCCGGAGGTCCTGATGGGTGGGAGTGAGGGAGAATCCCCCCCCTCCCACACTGAAGTCCTCAGCTGGAGTGAGAAACAGGGCCTTACACTCCATGAGAAAAGAGAAAGAATCCCACACACACGCACACACACACGCACACACACAAACACACACACACACACACTCTCTCTGTCTCTCTCTCTCTCTCTCTCACTCTCTCTCTCTCACTCACGCACTCACTCACTCACTCACACACACACTCCTAGCTCTCCTCTACGTCGTTGATCCACATCCCGACACGTAGAGACTACGACTCCACGAGTTCTTCATCAGTCGTCTCGTCATCACACCGCTGTGGCCGATCTAACGGATGTGATTGGCCTGATTGGGATCAAGCCTGAGGAGAAGTGTTGAGGGGCAGCGTGTCATGACGTCTCTCTCCCTCCAGGGGGCGCCCCACCGAGACGAGGCCATGGCCCACGCAGGGCTGGGGGGGGGCGGCTCCACCTCCACTGCCGAGCTGAACCACACGCTGGAGACCTTCAGAGGTAGGACCCGTCAGAGCCCTCTGACACCTGACAGGTTGTTCTGTGGATGGACCAACAGGACGGGATAACTAAGTAAGAGTTGGTGTATTTTGTCTTCGCTCAAAGGCCTCGCGTCGAGCCTGGCCGGACACCTGAAGACGGAGAACCACGACCTCGACGAGATGCAGGAGAACCAATCGGAAGACGACGTCCGGTCAGAGGACGACAGCGACAGGAGGGACGTGAAGACGCCCAGAGGTGGAACCCGAACGAGGTGAGGCTCAGAGAGACGGAACCCAGAGAGACAGACCCCAGAGAGACAGACCCCAGAGAGACAGACCCCAGAGAGACAGAGCCCAGGGGGGGAACCCGCACCAGGTGAGGCTCAGCTACTAGGCCGCTACTGAGGCAGCATGTGGCTCAGGAAGTAGAGCGGGTTGGCTGGTAACCTTCCGGTCGCTGGTTCGATCCCCGGCTCCTCCTCGAGTGTGGAGGTGTCCCTGAGCGAGACGCCTCACCCTGACTGCTCCTGACCTGCTGGGTGTCGCCCTGCGTGGCTGACTCTGCCGTCGGTGTGTGAATGTGTGCATGAATGGGTGAATGACGTGTGCGGCAGTATTGTACAGCGCTTTGAGCAGCCACTGGTTAGAAAAGCGCAGTACAAATGCAGTCCGTACTCCAACATGGTTCACCACCACGCAGCGGGGACTCCAACCCCCGGCTTTGGAAGGCGAGCGCTCTAAAGCGGCTGACACCCGCACTAACGCCTCCCCCCTCCCCTCCGCAGCAGCATCAACGAGGGTGACGAGGACCTGACCCCGGAGCAGAAGGCAGAGCGCGAGCGCGAGCGGCGCATGGCCAACAACGCCCGGGAGCGCCTGCGCGTGCGGGACATCAACGAGGCGTTCAAGGAGCTGGGCCGCATGTGCCAGCTGCACCTGAAGAGCGAGAAGCCGCAGACCAAGCTGCTCATCCTGCACCAGGCCGTGGCCGTCATCCTCAGCCTGGAGCAGCAGGTCCGAGGTCAGCGTCCGGGGAGCCATCCTCCTCATACCTCTCGCCCTTTGGGTTCCACCGTGTCTAACTGAAGTGCTTGTCCACCTCCCCAACAAGAAGCAATGGTCACATCAGGCATTGTGGGAAATATTTTTTCTTCTGTTGGCGAAAATGTGGCATCGGTGTTTGTCGACATTCCCTAATTGGGTGCTGGTGTTTGTTTAGGCAGTAGGAACGCTTTAGATCAAACTAAATGAGTCAGGGATGAAACAGATGTATCATAATATTAGCGCCATGTGGTTCAGGAGGTAGAGCGGCTTGGCTGGTAACCAGAAGGTTGCTGGTTCGATCCCCGACTCCTCCTAGCTGAGTGTGGAGGTGTCCCTGAGCGAGACGCCTCACCCTGACTGCTCCTGACCCGCTGGCTGTTGCCCTGCATGGCTGACTCCGCCGTCGGTGTGTGAATGTGTGCGTGAATGGGTGAATGTGAGGCAGTGTTGTAAATGTGTGTTTCCTGTGCCGACAGAGAGGAACCTGAACCCTAAAGCGGCCTGCCTGAAGAGGAGGGAGGGGGAGAAGATGTCCGGGCTCCACGCCAGCCTCATCGACGCCTCCAACCCCATGGGCCACCTCTGAGGAGCCACGGTACGCCCTGTTCACCACCTCAGTCCTCAGGTCTCACTCCAGTCCTCAGGTCTCACTCCAGTCCTCAGGTCTCACTCCAGTCCTCAGGTCTCCCCTCAGTCCTCAGGTCTCCCCTCAGTCCTCAGGTCTCACTCCAGTCCTCAGGTCTCACTCCAGTCTCACTCTGGTCGTACTGTATCCACACCTAATGACTCTGCAGCCAGCGCGGGGTTCGGATGTCACTGGTTCTGCTAATTGAGTGAAGCCTGCAAGTCCAGTAGCAATCAGAGCCAGACCCTGGGATGTGGTCTCAAGGTGATCAGTGTGAACAGATTCTGATCTGGACTGTCCAGAGGAGACAAATAGCTCATCCTACGTGATTGGATAATACAACTTACTGTATGGAAACATAAACCTTGTGCATATTTTCCATTGTTTTTTATTGTTCTTATCTTGATTCCAGATCATATGACCCAGTGGATTTCTGTGGGATAGAGGCGGAGACCGGTCGAGGACTGACAGCTTGTGACAACCAATAGGAGGAGACAGACCACTTAAGGCAACACTACAAGAATGACACAATTTGATCCTCTGACTTGAGAAGAACCAGGAATCCCTTCCTCGTGACACCAGCTGGTGTCTAACGGCGACTGTCTGCCGATGAGCAGCAGTTCAGCTTGCACCGTTCGGTCTGAATGAAGCCCTTTGCTCCGGAACAATCAGAGACTGACGCGGTCTTCTCCAGAGCTTCGGGAGATCGCCTTGTGCCTAAAGTGTAGTTGATGAATGCATTGTAACAGCAACTGTTTATTTTTGTTCATTTTTTTCTATTTATGGTGTAACTGAATGACATAATGTACGTCCAAAGGGAACGTTGAGTTGTGGTCATCTAGGCTTTGCAGTTAATTTACAGTTTGCCAACGTCACGAGTTACACTGAACGCTTTTAACACCTTGATCCAAATCATTCAAATTAATTTATTGGCTAGTTTAAGAGTGAGATTAGGCTCATATTAGCGACCCCTATGGTAAAAGATTATATTTATTTTTATATTTTATTCATTCCACAATTAAGCACATCGACAAACCAAAACGATGCCAATCTGTGTCTGTGTGTCATTAGTCTCCAAAAAAACAAATCAGACTTCAGATGATCTTCTGCAGTGGGAATCAGACCAGCTCAGATCTCGGTGAACAGGGTGTTTCACTTTCATTTTCTTCAAATGTGTTTCGACCAATCGTGATGTGGGGATCTGTGTTACATGAAAGAGGTCTTTACTGGGAACAGCCAGACCGGCGGAACCACAACAAGGGTGATGTGGCGAAGCATTCATCTCCAGAAGGACTGATGACTCAAACCATATCAGCGTCTTCCCACTGAATCCGTCCTTCTCCCTCTGCAGCCGAGAGGGAACTCAAACTCGGCCAGCAGTCGTAAACGTTTTTCTCGTAGTCGGTGGGAGGTCAGGCCAAATGTCTCAACATCCTGAGTCTAAGTGTCTGTAAAGGTTTAAAGTCAAACCTGGCTGGTAGACTGGCCACTGTAGAAAAACATTTGTTCAAATCGTCTTGTCAACCCTCATGCGTGCGTTGGCGAATGAGTTCATCTTCAGAAGAATTCATTCTGCAGTGAAAACGTAGGCCCAAATAAGGCGTGACTGTTGTGGTCATGAAAACTATTAAAGCCGACTAAAGAAAATCAGACTAAAGTTAGTTTTACTGTAATGTCAACCTATCTTTTTCACTCAGAGTTGGTGATGAAAACCATTTGCTCTTTTTTGTGTCTCAAACAAAAGACGATGGGACTCTGTACCGTTGCTCATTGGCCATTTAGGGTTTCATATGCACTGCTTCGCTGATGGTTGGTCCATGGTCCTTGATGACTGGTTCAGCTGGAACGCTGCAGTGACAAACGAAGACCATGCAATCTCCTGGCCTGATCAACGTATTGCAAAGATTTCTGTTTGCAGCTCAAAATATAAGAAATCACTATCCACGTTCAACTGGTTCATTTATCTCGGGTTTCATCATTTAATGTTCAGGTGGTTTTATAGGATATGTTTTTATTTTAGAAGTTATAATGTAGAAAGTGAAATGAAATACATTTTAGCCGGACCCGTCATTTGACATATGCTGTGTAGTATATCAATATGCACAGCATATAGAAATATTTCTTTATATATAGAAACAATAATATTGGCACAGGCACAGGAAACACAGTTCACCTTAACGCTAGTTTCAGAGTACAGACGCCTTCAGCAGCAGTTAGTTCAGTACGTTTATTGATTATTAGTGTGGTTGTCCGGTGGGGGGGAGGACTCTGAGGGAGGGGGTCTCCCCTCTCTAGACCCAGAGGAGGAGAGAGAAGGGGGAGACGGGAGGGGGAGGAATACTACGACTAATACTTCTACAAACTCAGACTCAAACTCAGACATATCTTTAAGACATTGGTCATGCTTATACTTTTTTGTTATCAGTGTGCATGCTTTATGGTTTTATTTTGTACATTATAATCCATGTATTTCTTTGTAGATGGTTTATCATATTTTACACGTTAAACAACACTGCCACATCCAGAACGACTGATTGGACTACAAGAGTTTTCCGATTGTATTTTTTTGTTTAAAAAAATAATTGTGTAATGTCTGAGAGGCGTTTGTCTTCATTTCAGTATTCATTAATTATCATATTAACGTTGGCCTTGATTGGGGACATTGTGTATGCCACGCATTGCTTCCAGCCTCTATGTTGACATGATTTCCTCTGCTCCTCTGTACGTTACTTGCTGCAGTATTTGCAGATACTTTCCCTTGTATATATGAAACATGAAAATTCAAAAGAAAAAAAAAATTGGCTTATTTTTCACTGTAGCTATAGTCTTTTTATACAATAATACTGTAAGAATATTTCTTCAATTATAAATATAACTCTTTCTAGATTTTTTTAAATCAAAAATTTTGAGTAAAAAGTTTCTTACTTTATTTTACTATATTAGATAGTAAACAAAACAACCACATACATTGGTGACTTTACCATATCCTGTTCATTGTGTTCAGATATTATATCTTACAAACCACAAAAGTGCAGTCTAGTAGTTCAGGGCATTGTGTGGGAGCCAAAAAATCCTCAAGTCATCGATGGATGAAAGAAGAAAGGAGTTGTTGATACAGCAGCAGAAGAATTTGCTTTTTTCTGTCCCTTAAAACAGAAAATACACTAAATGTATATAACATTTATGTTGCAATAAATGTACCATCTTTTTTAAGCTTAATTGTGCGTTCATTTATTTCCCTGAAAGCAGCACCACATCCTCTGCAGTATAATTATTCTCTCCACATCTTTATTCAGAGTCAGACGGTCTGGTGGGGTACAAGCCTGTCTGGATTCTGGTTATCTCCTTATAATATCTTCATATATATTCAAGCTCATGAACAGTTTAGTATTTGATGAGTATTTTTGGATTGAAAACTACACCTGATTTATGTTCTTGCCTATATTTGTCTTCCAAATGTATCTGTGTGTGTGTGTGTGTGTGTGTGTGTGTGTGTGTGTGTGTGTGTGTGTGTGTGTGCACACGTGTGCCAATATACAATAATAATACCGTCAACATTATTTTGTTGCACATGCCTGAGCTCCCTCCGTCCTGACAATCCAATCCCCGTTTCACTGACTCCAGCGGTCGTACACAACGTGCTGCAGTGAGCTCGGTAATGAAATGTAAATCATAATCATCATATTTTAATGCTCAAGATTGTGTGTGTGTGTGTGTGTGTGTGTGTGTCTGTTTGTCTGTGTGTGTGTGTGTGTGTGTGTGTGTGTGTGTTGTGAGTGTATCTGTGTGTGTGTGTGTGTGTGTGTGTGTGTGTGTGTGTGTGTGTGTGTATGTACATGTGTTTATGTTTGTGTGAGTGAGTGTGTGTGTGTTGTGAGTGTATCTGTGTGTGTGTGTGTGTGTGTGTGTGTGTGTGTGTGTGTGTGTGTGTGTGTGTGTGTCTGTTTGTCTGTGTGTGTGTGTGTGTGTGTGTGTGTGTGTGTGTGTGAGTGCGTACGTCTGTGTGAGTGTGTGTGTCACTAGGGGAGGGACCAGCGGTCTGGGAGCCTGTCTCCCTGTGTGTCCGTCTGTCTCTGTGTGGGTCTGCTGACAGACAGCTTCTGGCTTGTCTGCTTGAGCTGTCACAGACGGCCTTCTGCTATGCAGAGAATCCCTCCTCACTGTGCAGCGTGTACTGGACTACTGGTGCATTCTCCGCTCAAATACGTAGTCTTTAGTTTGCTGTTTGTTTCAGCTCATGTTTCATCTTTGTTTACAGACCCTGTTGTTATTAATAGGATTATTTTAATTCCTATTAATTATTATTGTTATTAATAGGAATCCACAGGAATCCCGCTTCAAGGTCGATGCAGGCTCATGGTTCTGTCTGGGCTTTTAACATGAGGGAAAAATATGAATTATGAAGCGAAAAGTCTCTGGATCACGACTCCTCCTCATTCATGTTCACTTCTCTGATGCAGTTATTATCTGCCCAGGTCAGAGAGTGCTCCCTACTGAGCATGCTCAGTAGCTATGGTCCCAGTCGCGGCGCCTCGTTGGAGAACAGAGCCTCTATTGTGTGTTTCTGTAATGTAACTCAGAGCCAGAGAGCTGTGATTAACGCTGGGCTGCTGTACTGCAGTCTGAACAGCAGTGGTCACACTTTAACACACAGATCAGCTGGAGCTCAGAGGACGAGCCAGTCCAACGTGAAGCCGCTCACCACAAGAAGAAGAAGATGATGATGATGATGATGATGATGATGGTGATGATGATGATGATGATGATGATGATGATGATGATGATGATGTTTAATTGAAGCCTCTATTCCAAGGTGTGGCAGAAGGTGAAATGTTTCAAATTAATTGAAATTGTAATCTTGGGGAGATATGCTGTATGCAAACAAAAGTCAAAGTGGTAATTCTTAAAGGACTTGGAGATGAATTATGAGTGAGTGATTAAAAGTTATTGATGAGTTATTTTTTATTTAGTTTAATTCTGTTGCATTTAGGAAAATGTTAGTTCTAGCATTGTATTTGAACTGTTTAATGTTATCTTTCTGTAAATTGTAAGTGTTTTTTTCGTCTTTATGTTAAGCCGATAACATAGAAGCAGACTATGATATTACTCAATATTGTTGGAATGAGAAGGGCTGATTCATATTTCAGCACGTTTCCCGTCTACCACCTACAGAAGATCTGAACTATTGCAATTCACAACCAAAATCCAATTAGTTAGTTTCCTGATTAAGTTACTTTCTGCTACTTGTATGTTCAGTGCCTCTGCCAAAACATGTGACAGACAATTTCCAGACAACATTTTGAAATCTACTGATTTCCATAATCCCAATCCACCAGGCCTGCTCTGGTAAACAACGATTGCCCCATCCACTAGATGACGCTCTCGGTTTTAAAAGAGAATCAAAACGTCAACGCCAAGACAACCGTTGTCAAACGGGTCAGATTTAACCCCGCATGTAATTGAGGTCGTTAGGGCTTTTTTAATCACATGTTAGTGAGTCGTCCCAAACTAAAAAGGCCTCACCCAAGCGGGTGTAGAAGTGTAAACACTTGTCATGTGAAAGGTTGTGGATCACTGAAGTGTTGGAAGTTCACAGGAGGGGCGGGGTCTGGTCCCAGGAGGGGCGGGGTCTGGTTGAGGAGGCGGGGTTTCGCGTCTCATCCGCGGAGTCCGGAGGAACTTGTGAACTCCCGCAGTAAACAAGACGCTGATTAAGAGCTGATTTACACTATTCCCTGGTGCAGGGTATGCTGGTTCACTAAACTATCTGTTATGTGCCGAGATACCCTTTTGGAAACCATTCTTATTTGCACACACTGAACAAGTGGACGACGCTGGTGAGTAAAAGTTTTCATTGTAGTGAGATGATTTAATAACGCTGTGACCGCGTCTCCTAAACCCGGCGGATCCACTCATACTAACGATCAGTTTAACTCTAGTCCTTATACTATAGAGTTGTGCCACTTTGTATCCAGTCGGGGTAAGGTTTTGTGTTCCACCTGTTGCAGAGCAGAGCGCCGCCGTCCATCAGATCAGATCTGATCTCAGGCTGAGTGGGTGGAGCTGGAGGTCACACGTTACAAATGAACTCCTTATTATCTGATAGATTCTATTACCGTCTGATTCTAGTGACCGATAGTCTACTTATTGACCACTGCAACAGTTGGACTCGCTGAGTGAAACGGTCCCCGTTTATTTATTTATTTGAACATCAAAGTCTGAGCCTGGCGAGCTGAGCAGGGCGATAACAGACCTGGGCTCTATAGGGCTCTACTCTGGGCTCTATTCTATTCTATACTCTATCTCTACTTTGGGCTCTACTCTGGGCTCTACTCTATCTCTACTGGGCTCTACTCTGAGTTCTAGGGCTCTACTCTGGGCTCTACTCTACGCTGGGCTCTAGGGCTCTACTCTGGGCTCCACTCTATCTCTACTGGGCTCTACTCTGGGCTCTAGGGCTTTACTCTGGGCTCTATAGGGCTCTACTCTACCCTGGGCTCTATAGGGCTCTACTCCGGGCTCTAGGGCTCTACTCTGGGCTCTATAGGGCTCTACTCTACTCTGGGCTCTACTCTGGGCTCTATGGCTCTACTCTGGGCTCTATAGGGCTCTACTTTGGGCTCTATAGGGCTCTACTCTACTCTGGGCTCTAGGGCTCTACTCTGGGCTATATAGGGCTCTACTTTGGGCTCTATAGGGCTCTACTCCGGGCTCTAGGGCTCTACTCTGGGCTCCAGAGGGCTCTACTCTGGGCTCTAGGGCTCTACTCTGGGCTCTACTCTACTCTGGGCTCTACTCTACTCTGGGCTCTACTCTGGGCTCTACTCTGGGCTCTACTCTACTCTGGGCTCTACTCTGGTCTCTACTCTACTCAGGGCTCTACTCTTCACTCTACTGGACTCTACTCTGGGTAGAGTTCTTTCCCTGGTGGGTAGTGTGTCCTCCTGTCCAGTGACTCAGACCAGGAGGTCAGACAGACAGCGGGCCTCACCTCCACGTCACATGGGACGGGCCAATGGGGTGTCTTCCCTCCTCAGAACAGTCGATCAATCCACTGTTTCTGTATTTCCTGTTTGAAAGGAGACATTCCGACGGTGTAATTGTACCTTAAGTACGTACGGCAGCATTAGATGAAAGGCAGCAGCATTTCTGCAAGGCAGGAAACGTGTGATGGCCTATTGTCCTGTGAACATTGTTGACTTTTGTTTTTGATACGCTGTGACCATATCCACCTCTGCTCTCTGCACTATCACTGTGACTTTAGGAGCCAGTCAAATAACACATTTTCCTTGATAACAAACGTTGACATTATATGGCAACAACGCAGTTCTAATAAATGTGTCAAAGTTAACGTTTGGGTTTTGAGCTGTTAGTCTTCTCCTGTTTGCAGTCTTAGTGGATTTATACTTCTCTCTTTGTTTAGGGGCTACACATGATGGTTTTATTTAGTTAAAACACACACTCACGTATACACACACACACACAGTGCTCACGTACACACACACACACACACACACACACACACACACACACACACACACACACACACACAGTGCTCACGTACACACACAGTGCTCACGTACACACCCCTGAACTATTGAGATACGACAATGTCGTTAATCTCTTAATTTGCACTAAGCTATGTTTTCTGTGTGGTTCCCAGCTGCAAAAGCTGCAAATGACATGTTCCTAAACTTTGAAACCACTCACCTATACTCTACTATGTTAACTATAAACAGTCATTTACTGAGGCTATATCTGTTATCCACGGGTTTGACCATACCTAGTCCAGCGTATCTTAAGAAGAACGTGTGGTCGGTGGCTGAAGTCAGTGAAGCTGACTGTATATATCTTATACTCGTGTATCTTCCCTCACTCTGAATGCGCTCCAAATACATTCAGCTGATGATAGAGTGTCCTTAGATAAAATAATAATAAAAAATAACAATTATACTTTTTGTAACTTAATTCAAGTGGAAGGCTTTGTGACCGGTTGTTCATCATCATCAGTGTCTCTTAGTGATGGCTGAACTCACTTTGGGTTCATCTTTTTCTACAGAGTTGGGACAGGATTGTGGGAGAAGGATCTCTCGTCCTCCTGTCTTCCTGATGGAGTCGTACAGACGGACTGGCCTTCAACAAGGTGGACTCCCGCACACCTACACCCAGCCCGGCCGCACCCCACGGGCCCCCAGGAACGCGGCGGGCTCCTACGGCCTCAGCATCAGGGTGCAGGGCATAGATGGCCACCCCTACGTGGTCCTCAACAACCAGGACCGCGGCGTATCCAACGGCAACGGCTACGGAGAGGCGGAGGAGTCCTTCATTGATAACTACCACGAGTACGACTTCCGAGGCGGGAAAGAGGGCGGCTCTGGCGGCCCCTTCAAGGAGTTCCGCTCCCAGAAGCAGACGCACTACAGCGACCCACCGGCGGCGCCGGCCGACCCTCAGGGAAGGAAGCCTGCCTCCAGCCTGCTCAACTTCCAGAAGCATCCGGAGATCCTGCAGCCGTACCACCCGGAGAACAACTCCCTCGGCCTGGATGGATTCCAGAGTCTGCCCGCGCGCCCTCACTCCCTGGCGGGCCCCGGGGCCCAACGCGAGGGCTCCTCCACCAAGTCCCCTTCCCCGGTCGGCCCTCACGCCCGGTCGCCGTCCAGCCCCGGCCCGGATGATGGCCCTGCACGTCCCACGCAAACCCCACACTCATCCAGGAGCCGGACGGAGGCCCCCGCTACAGCCCAGACCAAACCGGCGGGGCCCCAGCCTGCGGCTCAGCCCCCGACGGCTCCGTCTCAAACGGCACCGGGGGCCCCTCGGTCCAGACCCCAGAGCTCGTCTCAGTCCAGGTCTTCTTCTGACCCCCGCGCTCCGAGCCCGCCCAGCCACCCCCCTCCCCCGCCCCCCTCCGCCGGGCCCATCCAGGAGCCCAACCCGAGCCGGCCCCCCGGGGCCGTCAGCAGCGCCGAGTCCACCCTGGAGCGGGGCCGCCCGGGGCCCGACGTGCTCCCCATCCGCAGGACGGACTCCAGCGGGCCCGTCCTGCAGACCTCCTCCCGCTCCCGTACCTCCTCGTCCTCCTCCTCGGCGGCGGCGGGCCCCCGGGCCCTGCTGGACGAGCAGTTTGAGGCGCTGTACTCGGACACCATCAACCGCCACCAGAACCGCCGCTACATCCCCTTCCTGCCCGGCTCGGGCAGAGACATCGACACGGGCTCCATCCCCGGTGTGGACGAGCTCATCGAGAAGTTTGACGGCAAAGACGGGAGCCCCCCGCGGAGGGGCCGTGCCGGGCGGCGGAACCGCATCAACGTGGAGGACAGGAAGCGCTCGCGCAGCGTGGACAGCGCCATGCCCTTCTCCTCGCGGGACAGCTCGGAGTACATGGAGCGCTTCAGCCAGCAGCGCGGCACCTCCATGGAGCACGTCCTCAGACCCTCCCAGCTGCGGAGGACCACCGGCTCCCAGGACTCCTGGGTCTCCGTGGTGGACGGCAAGCCCAGCTCCAGGCCCTCGTCTTCGTATGGCCTCAGCGCCCCCACCTCCCCGCAGAACACCGTGTCCAAAGGGTCGGGCTCCATCCAGGGCTACACCAGGGCGCCCGGCCGCTCCTCCAGCGCTCTGTCACTGAAAAGTAATGAAAATGGAGACGGGTCCTCTCCCCTCGGAAAGAGTTCGCCAAACGTGACAATGCCTCTTTCAAAGGCTTCGTCCAGTGCAGGCGAGCAGCCAGGCGCGGGGGCAGGAGTTCAGGTACGTGCAAGGTTTTTCTCCTTGGTTCACACATTGTTCAGATCTTTTTTTAGGCTTGTTTGACAATGCATTCCCACATTGTCCCACATTCCGTTGATTCACATTATAATTAAGCCTCTCCTTAGAACATAAACAATCTTCAGTCGATCAGTTCCTGTGTCACACCCACTCTACCCATTTCCTGTTCTCCAGGTGACACCTGATCTTCTGAAAGGCCAGCAAGAGATTTCACAGCAAACCCACGAAGAAACGGCCAAGCAGATTTTGTATAATTACCTGAAGGATGGGTACGTTTCACGCTCTATGTTCACGGTCATATTATGTCACTTCTTCAGCGTGATTGTGCTGTGTACGTGGTGATGGTTAGATGATGTGGACAGACTAGGCCTGTTTCATGATGGACTCAGGGGCCCACACACAGCTGGGCTACATGATGGAGGGGCTCAGAATGTTCTGACCCCTGACCCCAACCTCATCCAGTAATATGATAGCGTTACATTCCTACCACTCATCTTATCCCAAGGGATGATGGGGGATACAATATCACGTTTATTATCTCAATAAGGTAATAATAATAATTTAATAAATTAAAGAAACACATATTTATTAGGTGCAGTAATTGCATTTCACCCGAGTCAATATTGAAAAAAAACATCAATTTTGCTCTAAATGTTAACCCTTCAATCATTAATAATGTTTGAATGACTATTGTCTTCCATTTAACCTGAACATAGCGTTTTAAACCTCATATATTATTCTGTAAAGTGAACCTTCCCAGCCTGAGGTTTTTCTTATCCCAGCTCCAGTGTTTTGGATAAAGTGAAGGTATGTGCCCTCCCCTCCCACGGAGGGTGTGAACCGGCAGCTGTCTTGAGTTTGTTCCCCAGTGGAGCTGATCCACTCCTCCCTTCATGTCCACAAACTTCTGTTTCATGCAACACGCTCACGGCCTGACAGAGAAGAGCAGGTTGGATTCAACAGAACGAATCAAGCATCGGTAATCCATCCAGGAAACACTCTCTCCTAGATTAAGGCTGGACTGTACTCACCAGAACGGGGCAACGACCAGAGGAAGAGCATACAATCTACTAATGATTGATACTTTATGCTTTCCACTGGTAATGTTGACTTCAAATCAATAGCTCGAGCAACAGATGGGCGGCGGGCTCAGTCGTTGTGAGCGACTGCGCAGCAGGAAGAGGCTCTCGGTGTGTCACACCAGAGGTCAGGGGTCAGGGACAGGGAAAAGAAACGCAGCTGGATGAGCAAGAAGACAAACAGTGGAGAGTCCTGGGTTAGGCTGCTTCAACAATGGAACTCATACAATACAAAAAAAACACTCCTAGTTCCTCCTAGTTCATTTTTGTTGTGGTTTGGGGGATTCCCCTTCCGTGAAACATAAATATGACATCTGCTATTCATATCTGTTGACAAATGTGTCAACGTTGTGTGTGTTGGAGTTTGGTGGATTCTGAGCTACAGGGCCGTTGAGTCTCTGCCCACCTCCCCCTCCGGTACCTCTGAGTGAGGCGCTGCTGTAATGAGGGCCAGTGTGTTGCAATGTGACACATCAAAGCCCTGCTATCCGTCCGCTCCGACCAATGGCCTCCCCTGTTCCCGAGCACCGGGACAACCCGCGCAGACGGACTGCCCACTCAAAGGGCTTCATAACAGCTCATTAGAAGTGTGTGTGTGTGTGTGTGTGTGTGTGTGTGTGTGTGTGTGTGTGTGTGTGTGTGTGTGTGTGTGTGTGTGTGTGTGTGTAGATGTAGTGACACTGATGACACCACCAAGAGGAAGGTGAACCTGGTGTTTGAGAAGATCCAGACGCTGAAGTCCCGGGCGTCGGGCAGCGTCCAGGTGGACGGCCACCAGGTGAGCGGAGCGGTGATCGTGTTGTAGGACTCTCTAGAAACTCAATCTCTGAAGGGACTTTTATAGCCTTCTGATTTTCAGGCATAAAGCTCTCTGGCAGTGTTTGAGTCTCTTCTCAGCAGTGCATAGGATTGAGAAGGTTTCCGAGGCGTTGTGATGTGTAGTATCTGTGGAGGACTGGGGGTCATGTGACTGTGTGTTCCCCAGCCGTCAGTGGACGCGGCTGCTCAGACACGGGCTCTACAGGAGCAGAAAGAAATGCTGGAGAAGGAAATATTGGACACGAAACAGAAGCTTGAGGAACAGTCCAAGGTAATACTCTAATATTGTTTTGGTTTTTTTATGGTTTTGTGGTTTCCAGTAAACATTTTGTTCATTTCGGATTGTGGGAAGCTACACAGAATATAAACGCACAAGTAATAATTATTAGAACAATGAAAACAACGTGTTTCTATTGGTCTGTGTGTTTCCTCATGTCTCTACTCTGTCTCCTCATGTCTCTACTCTGTCTCTACTCTGTCTCCTCATGTCTCTACTCTATCCCCTCATGTCTCTACTGTGTCTCTACTCTGTCTCCTCATGTCTCTACTGTGTCCCTACTCTGTCTCCTCATGTCTCTACTGTGTCCCTACTCTGTCTCCTCATGTCTCTACTCTATCCCCTCATGTCTCTACTGTGTCTCTACTCTGTCTCCTCATGTCTCTACTCTATCCCCTCATGTCTCTACTGTGTCTACTCTGTCTCCTCATGTCTCTACTCTGTCTCTACTCTGTCTCCTCATGTCTCTACTCTATCCCCTCATGTCTATACTGTGTTTCTACTGTGTCTCTACTCTGTCTCCTCATGTCTCTACTCTATCCCCTCATGTCTATACTGTGTTTCTACTGTGTCTCTACTCTGTCTCCTCATGTCTCTACTCTATCCCCTCATGTCTATACTGTGTTTCTACTGTGTCTCTACTGTGTCTCCTCATGTCTCTACTGTGTCTCCTCATGTCTCTACTCTGTCTCTACTCTGTTTCCTCATGTCTCTACTGTGTCTCTACTCTGTTTCCTCATGTCTCTACTCTGTCTCTACTCTGTTTCCTCATGTCTCTACTCTGTCTCTACTCTGTTTCCTCATGTCTCTACTGTGTCTCTACTGTGTCTCCTCATGTCTCTACTGTGTCTCTACTGTGTCTCCCCATCAGAAGAGTCGTCTGGACTCTGAGAAGATCGGGTCGGGTCTGAAGGAGCTGCAGCAGCGTGACGTTGAGCGTTCTCGTCTCAACACCAAGCTGACCAAGACGGAAGCGGACCTCCAGACCACGCTAGAGGAGTGAGTGGTCCGCTGGAACCTCAGCGTGCATCCGTACCCTCATGTACGGATCACTGTGGTCCTCCTCACAGCTGTGTGTGCACTCTTCCTGGGCCTGCGTTGTCATTTCCTCACTTTGAATTATGTCACCAATAGCTCACTATTAATTGATTGTGTTACTTCACAATCAACATAATCAATGAACTTGTTGGAAACCGGTAATGATTCATGATGAATGATCATTTAGTGTTCATCCTAGACGATGTAATATGCTGACAAAGAACTACCTTGATGATGATGATGATGATTATGATGAAGACCTGTTTGTGGTCCCTACTCAGAATCGCCCTCGGTGGGATTGTCTTAATGATGTGTCTGTAATGTTTCCTTGTCTGTATGCCCGGTCCCCTGGCCTACAGCTAGAGTTAAGACATACGCTGGTCCAACATGAGTAACATGAGACGCTCTGTTCTTTTTAAACGGGTATTAGGTTATGAGAACTGGAGCTGTGTGTGAAATATGTTGAGTCTGATGCTTCCCTTTCGGACATTCCTTACTGTGAGTGTGTGTCGATGTGACAGGCTGTTCCAGGTGAAGATGGAGAGAGAGAAGTACCAGAGCGAGATACGAGACCTGCAGGATCAGCTGTCAGAAATGCACGATGAGCTGGACTCCGCCAAGAAGTCTGCTGCTGCTGACGGGGAGAAAGATGCTCTGATGACGGTACATCAGCCACGAACGATGGAAGACTGCACACAATGACACTCAAAGCTTTACCCAGAGCATTAGTCAGCTCATAGGCCCTGTTTAGTAATGTGCCTTGTGTACAGCACAAGGCAGTCACTACTGTCTTTGCATGGTCATACGTAGTTCAGAGAGATCCTTGATATGCTCCCGCACGTACAGGTCGGACCAGTACTGCAGTACCAGTTCACATCGCTTTGGTTAATCATGCAAATCATGTTTGAAATTAGAATTCATACAACCGTCTCACATAAGAACAAGTGCAAAGCACAGTTATGTTTGTGAGGCTTGTTTCATTGGTTGACGAGTTGCACATTACGTGACAACGCTTCCATGGGACATTCTTTCTAGACAAGAACCTCAGGGCAGATCCATCTGGACTGACTGTGGTGTTTGAAGGGTTGTCTGTCTCTCATTCATCCGCCCCCACCGGTTTAGACGGAGAGTTTATCTCTCTCAGACGTTTTGAGGTCAGATCATTCAGAACGTGTTTAATCTGGGCCACAGTGGGCTACGTAGAGAGCAGGGTTCCTACCGGCGACTCATTTAGCCAAAGCACAACCGGAAAAGATTCTACGATTCTTCTACCAACTCTGAACTCGTTATTAGTGAAACAACTTGAATACAGATCATTCAAATAAATCTGTCATGGAAATGTACAATATTGCAAGAAATCTACTGAAGACTTGCAATGTTGTACATTTCCATGACATGTTTTTATAGTAATATTGTACATATTGTACAGTCCTTGGTGGTTACTACCCCCCAGACCCCTCCCACAGACTCATCGCCAGCCCTGTCCCAACGATCGTTCACTCCGAGTCGGTTTCTATCTCCTGTGTTCACTCTCTCTGTGCGGCCGTTCTCCTCCAGGACCTGATGGAGCTGAGAACAGAGCTGCAGGAGCACCTCCTGGCCCGGGAGGAGCTGGAGGAGATGCTGAGGAGGAGGGAGAGGGAGCTGACGGCCCTGAAGGGAGCACTGAAGGAGGAGGTGGCCTCCCACGACCAGGAGGTGGACAAGCTGAAGGAGCAGAACCAGAAGGAGATCAGCCGGCTGCAGGCCAGCCTGGAGGAGGCTCAGCAGGTAGTCCTCAGCCTGCTCTGTCTGTGTTCTCCTCCACACCTCACTCCTCCTCCCTCCCTCCCTCCCTCCATCCCTCCCCCGTCCTGCTCCACACCCTGCGGGGCGGGGGAGATAAGGCAGGGCCCGGGGGGCCGCAGGGCCCAGGGGCCGTAGGCTGTTTGTTTCCATTCAAAGCTCCGCCGTTGGGAGGCTTTGAAGTGAGCCATGAGGAACGGAGAACAGCGCTCTAGCTTTATTTCTGTAAGGGTTTTATTCAGAGTTCATGTTTAAGTAGCCTTCATTTTAAGGTAAATGATGGAAGGGAAAGTGGAGTTATTCCAAATCTCAACCTTTTTTCTTTATATTTTAAAGTTGTATTTGAAAACGACTAGATTCTGAGGCTTCCCACTGGAAGTCCCCTTTGTCCCCGGCTTCCTACGGAGCTGGTGGGGGTCCGTGGAGCAAAACATCTACACAAGGAACCTGTGAGGTCATTTCCTCTCCCAGAACACGGTCTGGTCCGCCAGCGGGGGTAGAAGAGTCTGTGAGGTCATTTCCTCTTCCAGGTCCCCCAGTGGGGGGAGGTGGGGGGGGGGTCTCAATGCTTTGTGAACAGGTTACAGGATGACCTCATTGTTTGGCTCATTTGGTATTGGTCTTTAGTTTTAGTCCTGGGTTATTGTTCTTTGACCTGTTATCGGCTGTTCCACTATCATTTGAGGTACTATATTTGAAATGTCCCACAGTTGCCTGTAGAGACGAGACGTGGTGTGACAACGACCAACAGTACAAAACAATGTTTGTCTTCATGCAAATCCAGATGTAATATTTTCAAACTTTGCAGACTCAAAGTCAATAAACGAGAGTAAGCAAACGATGCCCTAATTTTACAAGCTTGTGAATCCGCTCAAACTGCGAGCTGAGATTAAGACGCAGAGCGCTGTGTCGTCTCTGGGAACAGGCAGGAAGTGTTGTATTGGAGACACAGCCCTCCTGCTCTGGAAGGACGTATGCTGCTCAATCCAGGTGCTCAATAGTGATCGGTGATCGTTAATTATGCCTGGGAAGCATTGTGACTTAACAAGCTCAGCACACAGGTTAGCGGTCGACAACACATGTGAAGTCACATGAGGGGGGGGGGGGGTCACATGTCTCTCAGACACCGCCTGCCTCTGCCCTCACCACGCCTTCATGCAAAATGTGTTTTTTGAATGAAAAGGGTTCATTCATTTGTTCTACATTTTTATTTTATGTAAATGGTGTGAATGATCTATTTTCTAGTCGTTTAGCAGTTTTAGACTTTTATCAAAAGTGACTTACAAGTTAGTTTATCAAAGTATAATAACAGTTTGAGTGCTTCCTAGTTTACATCCTAGTTTCAAAAGAACAAGCGGTCAGAGAGAAGAGTAGCTTTTGGAATCCAAAATACAAAGCGAGTCATTTTATATTTATATTAATAGTACAGTAGTTTTTAGTATAGTATATTTATAGTATAGTGTTCGTAGTGGTAGTGTGATCAAAGCGATGAGGGAGGTGACTCGACGAATGAATGAAGACTAAACTGTGCTGTTAGACAGTTCAATGTGTCGCCTCTTTTGGCAGCAGCGATGTACCTGCTGAGAATGCACAGACAGAGAGAATGACAGAGAGGGCATGTATGGAAGTAGAGCAGGCCATGGCTTTGTGTGTGTGGCTTTAATTGGAGGAGCAGGCCATGTCTAATCTAATGAGCGGCCGGGTCTGTGGGGGGGGGGGGGCAGGGTGAGTGTGGGGTACACTCAGCAGAAGATGAATGATGAGTTTGTCTCTCACAATACACGCAGCGGGGGCCAGGACACCCTGACTAAGTGGGTCAGTGTGTCGCTGAGGGGGAACGCCGGGCCGGCCAGAGCAGGGACCCCGTGTTTCTGCCTAAATGGAACGGTCCATCGTGGTTTGGGTTGGGTGTTTTTATCCATCGGAATTTCATAAACATTGCAAAACGTTGCAAGCTGTCCTTTATTTTCGTTGACCCTTGCGTGGGTGCATTCTTTATATTTCAAAAGATAGTTTCATTTGAATGGTGTAGATTGGATTGTTTATTAAACTGTGATTCTCCGGAATACGCAGAATGTGTGAAGGCAATCTTTGGGGCGGTAGAGATAAGTGTTGCCTCTCTGCAGGAATGCTGCGAGCGGAGAATGTGCTCTGTGCAGCTCATGTTCCAGGGAGGCTGAGTTCCACCGTGTTAACCTGGAGTGCAGATCTCTCCCGCGCTCCTCCAAGGGGAGGCTCTGTTTCCTTTTGCAATCCTTCAAAACTTTAGTCACTCTTTCCTGTGTCCTTATTTATTACAAAAGAAACATCCGATGCCTTTACAATTCCATTCCGTTATCGTGTTCTCAGGTTGTTTATCCACGAGACATTAACTATGACCCTCCACTCACCTTATCTACTGCCTGGCTGTATTCTAAACCAACCACAGAACGTCTCAACAGCCCCGCCCCTCTGCTTGTCCTTCAGAGGTCGTGTGATGGTGCTCAGAGGTCATGTGATGGCGCTCAGAGGTCATGTGATGGTGCTCAGAGGTCAGAGGTCATGTGATGGTGCTCAGAGGTCGTGTGTCTGATAGTGTGGTCCTGATGTCGCGGCGCGGTGCTGATCTAGCGGGCGGCTGGCAGGAACAGGAAGGAAGTGCTGGGACACAGGAAGTGTTGTGGAAAGAAGAGGATGAAGGGAAGCCACTCCGTCAGAAAGAGAGCAGAGAACTAAACCTGGTGTCAACAGCTCTGGTTGAGTTAAGTACTGGTGTATGTGGGAAAGTAGGTGAACATTGTTTTGGAGATGTTTTCATCATGAGTTTGCATATAAAGGCAGAAAGTGGAGGGTTTAATGCCCGGTCAGGGACATGGAAGTGAGAAAGCTGAGGTTACATCTGACACGGATTGTGTTGAACAGTGCATGAAGAAACTGTTGGGTCTCAACAGCACGAGGTACCAGGGAGTTTAGGACTGGTTTCAAAATGATGCAACTTTACTCATCCTTATCCATCTAGATATCCAGTTTTAGATATGGAAAGCTTTTAAAACACATACACACACGCATACGCACATGCATACACACGCATACATACCTTTTGATGAGAGCAAGGTATTCAAATAGTTTCTATGGTGTCATACTTCTAGTGAAAGACGCAGGTCTCATATAACTTCATCTCCTTGGATATGAATCGGGAACTGGTGAACTTTCTGTGATGTCGATTTATCCCTAGCAACTGGAGGCTTGTTATTACCGTAGAGTAGTCGGAGCAGTTGTGGTATGCTTTGTCCAAAGTGTTGAGCGTGCTCCTCCGATCATCTGATAACACGCAGGAAACGTCTGTTGTTCTCTGTGACCATGGCAACCTGATCGTTACACACATTCAGCTGTGTTATTATTTGGGATTTAATCAAAACAACACCACAAAGTCCTTGGAGTGCATTCTAGTCATAAAACAATACTTCATATTGATCCAGTTGCAAACAGAGGCAGCCGCTAGCTAGCCCAGCTAGGTAGCCCAGCATGCAATTTCTTGCCAAATAAGTGCCTTGCACAGCTATAATATATTTATTTGACCTTAAGTCCATTCAGCCTTGTTCAGTAGCATTTAACCCTTCCGTCCTCCCTCTGGCCGCTGGTAGGTGAAGTCATGGTTAATGTTGTTGCAGCTGGTCTGAGGGATATCCTGTGTTCTGAGCATCCTGCTCTGTGAGGTGGAGCTGGAACTCAGAACACCAGGCCCATTGTCTCTCTGGAAAGGGACGATGGAGCTCACTTTGTTCTGCTCTTGGAAAATGAGAAGTTCTGTTGTAGCATTAATATGATAAGTTCCCATCATGTTCTGGAAATTTGTCAAGGGGACAATAAATATTTATTACTTGATTATTAAATGAAGCCAATGCATCAATAGTCCATGCTTTCCATCCTGAAAATGAACAATATTATGTGTGTAAGAGCCAAGAGGGAGCAGAACACAGACTGACACTGGTCAGCATGCTGGATGTCTGTCGCTGAATGCGTGCAGCATAATTTGCTCTAAGCTTAACGTTAAACTCCCTTGGTGTTGCTTTGCGTGTGTGAGTTTGGCAGTGAATGGGTCCTGGGGACCCATGGCGTTGATTTTTCATGAAGCATTTATGCTGAACTTTAAAGACATCGTGAGTTAATGAGTAACTGTAGGTAAACATTTCAGAGTACAGAAAAAGCCAGAACTAAAGTACTCTAGTACTACTAGTTTTAAGAAGAAAAGAGTTGGTGTCATTAGTAATCTTTTGAACAGAAATAATAATGCATTTTTTTGTTATATTGATTTTATTCTGATATCAATTATTTAATGCTTTTTTCCACACATGTCAATGGTAAATGGGTGATCCATACATTTTAAGCTGATAAAGGCTATCTTGTATCAAGTTGCCGCGAGATTAAGTATGATGCAGGTAGGCTGGTAGAGTCCTTGTGGCAGTACGGTGGTAGACTGGTTTAACTCAGACTCAAGGTGACCTTAGTGCACTGACTCAGACTCAAGGTGACTTTAGTGCACTGACTCAGACTCAAGGTGACCTTGGTGCACTGACTCAGACTCAAGGTGACCTTGGTGCACTGACTCAGACTCAAGGTGACCTTGGTGCACTGACTCAAGGTGACCTTAGTGCACTGACTCAGACTCAAGGCAACCTTAGTGCACTGACTCAAGGTGACCTTGGTTCACTGACTCAGACTCAAGGTGACCTTAGTGCACTGACTCAAGGTGACCTTGGTGCACTGATTCAGACTCAAGGTGACCTTAGTGCACTGACTCAAGGTGACCTTGGTGCACTGACTCAAGGTGACCTTAGTGCACTGACTCAAGGTGACCTTAGTGCACTGACTCAGACTCAAGGTGACCTTGGTTCACTGACTCAAGGTGACCTTGGTGCACTGACTCAGACTCAAGGTGACCTTGGTGCACTGACTCAGACTCAAGGTGACATTGGTGTACTGACTCACTGTCTGGGGTTTAGAGAGGCAATCTTTGTAAATGTATCTCCATATTCAAAACTATTTATTCCTCTCATCCAATTGTTTATATTAATAAATGCTCTGTTTGTTTGTCACAAATGGTCACAAATATACAGTTGGACGTGTATGCATTTTTTGCTGCTTTAGTTTAAACGATTGTAGTACATATCCTGTGCTATTGTGCTATAGTTCCTCTGCACTAAATATCAGTATCAAATGGCTATCTTTACACTTGTGACAGTTGTCCAAGCTGTGAACCCTGAGCTGTGTGACTCTGTTATGGTTATGGGGGCTTTATAATGAGGGCCGTTTAACCCTGACTTGACATGAATGGAGTGGATATCTCGTGGCTGTAGGACTTCATCTGGAAGTTCAGAACCTATCTTGATTCAAAACCGGCTCTGATAATGCATTCTTGCAAACAATGTTATCGCTACATTCCTTTTTGAGAATCCATTTAGTTTTCATGCTTGGGTAAGTTCACTCATTCATGACCACAAGAGTAAACATATGTCAATGTCAATGTCAATGTCACATATGTCGCATATGTCACACATATGCAAGTTATTTAATTCATTGCTCTGTTCAAATGTTCTTTGTTTTCTGCATATGGGAGCATATCCAACCATTAATCTGATCTGTTACAAAGAAATGCAACATGTTTTCTTGATGATTCACACTTCCTGGAAGCATGCCTTTGACTTTATGATGTTGTAGGTCTGCACTACAACAACATCAGTTGTTGTAGGGCAGACCATTTGAAGATCAGTCTTCAACTGATCAATCAGAGATTCTCTATATTTGCTCATGCCGTGTTAGTTTTTCATATTCTTGTATGATTATATTAACATTACAAATATTTAATCTCCCATTGTCAGGCGACTTACAGAAAACGAACATTGCATGCTACACTGCATTAGGTACACAAAACTGTGTTTATCTTGGTATGATACGCATGGTTTTGTAATGAAGAAAGTGTTTGCCCATGGTTCAGTCTTGGTTCTAAACGCTCGCTGGCTTGGGGAACCACTCGGTGTGGAATAGTTTCAGCCCCCAGCTGGCTTCTAGAGCAGTGAATAAGGTAAGGTATTTCAGTAGTTAGTTTAATGTTTTGTAGTAATAAATAACTCTGACATAGAAAATAAAAAAGTGTTTAATATGTTTGAGAGGGGTTTTTTCCGTCATGACTTAAGGTTTCTGCTTTTGAACTGAAGATTGAGTTCGGGCTGTCTGCTGGGTTAATGGTCTGGCACTGTGGTGGATCTCATGCCTACCCTTTAACTCTCAGAGGTTAAAGGCTAGGCATGCATACAGGAAACTGCATAGCCGGCTGTATAGCATTCCACCTCGTTCCTGATATTCTTGTTTGAGCGAACGCAACAGATCCTCCTGTTGAGAGAGACCGTGTTGTGTTGTCAGTGTTGATACCCACTATGTGCGTTGTTGTGTGTTACTGTATGGATTCCTTGCGTTCCTCTGATCTCGGTTCTCCTGCTGCTGTTTCAGTCTCTCAACGCTGAAGCAGTCACCGTTTGTAAATCTAAAGGACTGCGGCATTCCTCTCGGCACTGTCACTGTCCCTGTACTCTGAGCAAGGCAGCACACTAGTGTTCTGTAAGATTGACATTTAGAATTACATTTAGGGCATTTAGCGACGCTTTTATCCAAAGCGACTTACAATAAGTACATTTGTCAGAAGAACGATGGGGGGGACATTATGGTAATACTAAACACAGCACCAGTGTGGAGTACAGAGGAGCCCAGTAGCATCGTCATCCTATTGGCTAAAGCACGTGAAGCAGAGGCTCACTCCTCCACAGTGTTCTCCTCTTTCTCATCATGCTCCACAACATGCTCCCTGTCCCTCTGTCTGTCCCTCTGTCTATCCCGCTGTCCCTCTGTCTGTCCCCCTGTCCCTCCGTCTGTCCCTCCGTCTGTCCCTCCGTCTGTCCCTCCTGAGCCCTGTGTCTCCTCTGTCCTGAGCCCTGTGTCTGCTCTGTCCTTGTCTCCTCTCCTCTAGGGCCATGCGGTGGTGGTGCGGGAGAGGGCCCAGCTGGAGGCGGCTCGGGGGGCTGCGGAGCAGAAGGCCGGGGGCCTGACCCAGGACGCGGCGAGGTCCCACATGCGGGCCCAGGAGCTGGAGGCCCAGGTGGGCCGCCTGACCCGAGGGCTGGACGAGGCCCGGCAGCAGGAGACCCGGCTGGGCGACAGGGTGGTCCGGCTGGAGGTGAGCTGGCTCTGGAGCAGCAGGGCGGCACTCGTTAGACCAGCCGGTGGTTCGTTAGACCAGCCGGTGGTTCGTTAGACCAGCCGGTGGTTCGTTAGACCAGCCGGTGGTTCGTTAGACCAGCCGGTGGCTCTCGAGACCAGCCGGTGGTTCGTTAGACCAGCCGGTGGCTCTCGAGACCAGCCGGTGGTTCGTTAGACCAGCCGGTGGCTCTCGAGACCAGCCGGTGGTTCGTGAGACCAGCCGGTGGTTCGTGAGACCAGCCGGTGGTTCGTGAGACCAGCCGGTGGTTCGTGAGACCAGCCGGTGGTTCGTGAGACCAGCCGGTGGTTCGTTAGACCAGCCGGTGGATCGTTAGACCAGCCGGTGGTTCGTTAGACTAGCCGGTGGATTGTTAGAGTGAGCCGGTGGTTCGTTAGACGTGGGTCTGACTCTCTGTTGGTTGCAGAGGGACAAGAAGCACCTGGAGGAGTCTCTGGCGGAGGTGAAGGAGCAGGAGGAGGAGATGTCGCGCGCCAACCGGGCGCTGAGCACGCGCTGCGACGACGTACAGGTGGGCTGACAGGACGCTGCTTAGTGTTTAAGAAATGGATTCCTTGAAGGACAATCAATGGTGGCTTAGCCTTTGGTTTAATCGATCATGTTCACGGGAATAATGCTTGGGAATGAAAGCCTCTTCATAGATAGAGCGTGTATGTTCAGGACAGTCACACATAAAAGGATAAAAACTATTTTGGTGTAAAACCAAAACATGTTCCCAGGCTATTAAATCTATTAAACGTCTTTCAGTTGTAGAGAGGAACAGGGGGCGGTCTAGATCTCTATCTGTAGGAGTACGATTATTAAGGGATCTTGTGATATCGTCACAGAGATTACTGGGATGTGCGTTGGATAAGATCCTCATTTCCACGGCAACTTGTGAGCGACCGAACAAACTTCTAAAGAGCGGCAGAGCTGACCAGTCCTGACCGGTTCCTCCACAGAGGAACCTGAGCAAGCTGAGCCTGGAGCACGGCGAGCTGGAGGAGAGGCTGGCTGAGGAGCGGCTCCAGAAGGAGCAGTTCAAGACCACCAAGAACGAGATCGAGGACGAGAGGAGGCTGCTGGACCGCACGGTGGAGAAGCTGCAGAAGGAGGTGAGAGGAGCGCGCTGCAGATGGGTGTGATGCAGGCGGCAGGTGTCTGCTGGGTGATCACATGGAGGCCAAGGCGTGACGGGTGTGGGTGTGGCTGAGGGCTAGACGAGACGAACAGTGAGGAATGTATTAGTAATGTGTTATTATGAGTAGTAATTACTCGAGTAATATAAGTCGCGGCGTCCAACAATAGGAATGTTCTCAGCAGGGCATTGTAATTATGTCGCTTTTTAAGTTCCTCTGGTTTGTAAACTGGAATGGAACGGGATGACAGCAGCTCAGGAGGTAGAGCGGGTTGACTGGTCACCGGAAGGTTGGTAGTTCGATCCCCAGCTCCTCCTAGCTACGTACTGTCGCCCCATTCCATTCCAGTTTACAAACCAGATGAATGCGAGTGTGGAGGTGTCCCTGAGCAAGACGCCTCACCCTGACTGCTCCCCACCACGACTCCGCCGTCTGTGTGTGAATGTGTGAATCAATAGTAGTAAGTCGCTTTTGATAAAAGAGTCAGTAGAAATGTTTCACAGACCAGCTATCAATTATCAGGACAACACCTTCAAAAGTGTTCATAAGTGAGTTCCCACACACAGCTACATTGAGTGTCTGAGCTCCCCTCCCAGAGTCTCCTGTCCGTTCTGTGCTCACGCGTTGGTCCTCTGCGTGGGTCCGTTCAGATGAACGAGATCGTGGACGCGTCGCAGTCGTCCACCCAGGAGCTGCAGGAGCAGATCGACCTCTACAAGGAGAAGAACCGCCGCGAGCTGGCGGAGCTGCAGCGGCAGCTGAGGGAGCGCGGCGCGGAGCTGGAGCGGGCGCAGGGCGCCGCCCGGGGCCTGCAGGAGGAGGTGGGTCTCACCACCGCACCCGTCTCACCACCGCACCCGTCTCACCACCGCACCCATCTGACCATCACACCTGTCTGAGCTGTCGTACTGTCACACCCGTATCACCATCACACCCGTCTCACCATCACACCCGTGACCCGTCTCACCACCGCCCCCGTCTCACCACCGCACCCGTCTGACCTGTCGTAGTGTCACTCAGACCGGGTGTTAAGGAAAGGAGACAGGATTAGTGAGTCCCTCTAGAGGACAGGCCAAGGTCGTCTGACAGGCCTTTGTTGAACCACAAGTGGTTCCTGCTCCACTCCTGCTCTGTAATGGCGTCACTGAGAGATGGGTGCTCACTCCTCTCTACACACCCCACCACACTAATAGACATTTAAAGTATTTTCAGAATTATTTATAGAAAGTACAGTGCAGCATTCAAGACATGCTGCTACTAATGCTAAGAAGTACTAATAGTTTGTGCTAACATTGAGTTGTAAAGTATTTAAATAGTTTGAGATACGGGTGTATAAGTAGGCTTATAGTGAGACCCTTTATAATCCCCCAGTGACCTCTCTCCGCTTACCACAATAATATTATTTAAAATTCAGCGGCTGAGTTGAACCCACCCCTGGCCCCACTCTGTTTCCAATTGAGCGGTTTAACCTTGTCTGCTCTCAGGAATGCCAGGAATGTTTGGCTCAACAAAGAAGCCAACGTGAATCATTCGTCCTTAAGGGGTGCGGCGGATGCGTAGAGTTTCACATCGATTTAAACATATGCGATTTTTAATGATCCCTACAGATGAGATGTCTGTTCGTCTGTTTAAATGCAGCTAACAAGACATCTAGAAGAGTTGCCTTCCTTAAAAAGTAGGCGTCCAAAATGAGGAATAGGTATTAGATTAAAGATTAAACAAGATATGGGGGCGACAGAAAGTTTGATCTGATCCTGTGAGCGGAGGTTTGGGAGATCTTTGTTTTGGCCGTTAAAATCCTAATGAAAACCAAAGTGTTAATGTTCCACTGAGTCTGTCGTATTTTCTACTAATGTATAACCAGGATTTGGATCTGCATGTAATATTTCTACCTCTACTTCCCACCCTAGTAACAGTATCTTGGTCACATTTAACTCATTTAAGATATGTTAAAAAGTCAAGCAATTGAAAGAATTAGTGAATTATAAAAAGGGTTGTCCAGTAAGCCTGTCCAATAAGCGGTACCTCTGCGTGGATGTGGCGTGCAGCGTCCCTGTGTGGGATCTTGTACGACAGCAGCCTCCACACTGGTGTGATGTATGGACGGTGACCAGCTGCAGTCAGGAAAGGCCGGATTACATTGTTGTGATGTCATTGTTGTGAGAGCTGCATTGGCTCTTTCAACATCCTCCTCCGCTCGTACCCTGACCATCTTAACGACCCCCCCCCACCCCCCTGCCCCATGCTGGGTCGGGTCGGGTCGTTCATGCACCCCCCCCCCCCCCCCCCCCCCTCCCCCTCTCTGCGTTTGGCAGACTTCACATGTTTTGGCTACAAACTGCTGGTTAGCGATGCAACAGCTTTCCCTGCCTCACAGTGTTTCACTTCTCATTAGTGCTGGAGTTAGTTTAACATGAAATGCTATATTATTAATCTCAATACATGCGACATGATTAGTGGAGTGAATCTGAGTCATGAAGACAAACGATGCAGCTGGAGACGCGCGGTTAATGAGGTGGAGGAACGGGAGAGGGGATTCCCAGGTTCTGTAGCAGATGGGAATGCCGGTCATCTGCTATCCTACTTACAGAATTATATCCGTTCTAGTTTCCGATAACTCTCTAACTAAGTATTAACCGTTTAGTGTTCCAGAGAGTGTGATGTATGGCATGACACTTTTGGAATTGCCAATTATTCTTTCTTGTTGGGGAAGCCAGCATAAGCGATCCATTTGTGTGGCTCCGCATTAGCCGGTGAGGGGGCTGGTTCCAGCTGTTGGGGGCATCACGTCGTGAGGCCTGGGGGTATTCTGGGCCTGATGGCTTCATTAGTCGCTGTAGAGAGGGTAGACTCACTGTGTCATCACTTCTCAGAGCAGTAAAACAGAACGCATACAAAACAACATCAATCTGAAAGCCTGGTCAGTCATTTGGTATTTCAGTGTACCGTCTTTAGTGATATTTATGGATAATTATTATTATTCTAATGATAATGGTTATGACTGTGACACTCTGAAGTCTAGATTCATGACTGGAGAATATGTGCAGTAAAATGTACAACTCAGGTTCCTTGAGCTGAAACAGGTGGCGTGTGTGTGTGTTGTGTAGCTGAACACAGTGCAGTGTGTGTGTGTTGTGTAGCTAAACCCATGTGTGTGTGTTTGTTGTGTAGCTAAACCTGTGTGTGTGTGTATGTGTGTGTGTGTGTGTGTTTGTTGTGCAGCTGGACCAGGTGGCGTGTGTTTGTTGTGTAGCTAAACCCATGTGTGTGTGTGTTTGTTGTGTAGTTATACCCATGTGTGTGTGTTTGTTGTGTAACTAAACCCATGTGTGTGCGTTTGTTGTGTCGCTAAACCCATGTGTGTGTGTGTGTGTGTTTGTTGTGTAGTTAAACCCATGTGTGTGTGTGTGTTGTGTAGCTAAACCCATCTGTGTGTGTTTGTTGTGTAGTTAAACCCATGTGTGTGCGTTTGTTGTGTAGTTAAACCCATGTGTGTGCGTTTGTTGTGTAGTTAAACCCATGTGTGTGCGTTTGTTGTGTAGTTAAACCCGTGTGTGTGTGTGTGTGTGTGTGTGTGTGTGTGTGTGTGTGTGTGTGTGTGTGTGTGTGTGTGTGTGTGTGTGTGTGTGTGTGTGTGTGTGTGTGTGTGTGTGTGTGTGTGTGTGTGTGTGTGTGTGTGTGTCAGCTGCGCCGCCGGGTGGAGGAGCTGCAGCAGAGCCAGCGGGAGCGGGATGAGGCGGTGCTCCTGCAGACCGCTCTGGAGCGGAGCGTCCAGGAGCTGGAGGCCGCCGCCCAGAGCAGCGCCCACTCCAAGGAGGACAAGAACCGCCACCTCAAGCTCATGGAGGTACGACCCCTGGGGTCCTCAGGGGAGCAGGGTCTCTGTGGAGCGTTGAGGTGAACTAGAAACCACTGATGTGTAGGAAGAATGGATTTAACACAGAGGAAGTGGGTTATGTTTGTTGTCGTCAATTGAAACCGGATATTCAAGTCCCATCTCAGAGCCGCTAGGAATATAAATAATACTCTGTCTCAATCTTGGAAACCAAGAAACAATCTACACACATGAAATTATATTTAATCTGTAAAGTGGTTCTATGTGGAGGGCCCTAACCCTCTGGTCTCCTCCCTGTGACCCTAACCCTGACCTCTGGTCTCCTCCCTGTGACCCTAACCCTGACCTCTGGTCTCCTCCCTGTGACCCTAACCCTGACCTCTGGTCTCCTCCCTGTGACCCTAACCCTGACCTCTGGTCTCCTCCCTGTGACCCTAACCCTGACCTCTGGTCTCCTCCCTGTGACCCTAACCCTGACCTCTGGTCTCCTCCCTGTGACCCTAACCCTGACCTCTGGTCTCAGGAGAGGATCGTGCAGCTGGAGCAGGACCTGGACGAGGAGCGGCAGAGCGGAGACCAGCTGATGGACCGCATCGACCGCGGGCGAGACCAGGTCTGACGCTCCCCTTAACCAGACCTCACTCCCCTCCACTCTGAGGTCCATACCCCTCCATGAGGTCCATACCCCTCCATGTTGAGGTCCATACTTTCACTTCATCCTCAGGTCCTCGTTCCTCCCCAGCACTAACCCTCGCCTGCTCAGACGTCTCATTTCCACCGGCTACACAACACATTAAGTTGTGTGGTGGTGTGTGGTGGTGTGTGGTGGTGTGTGTTGGTGTGTTGGTGTGTGTTGGTGTGTGTTTTTGTGGTGGTGTGTGCGTTGGTCCGGGCTGGGCTACATCTGTGTGGATGTTCTTTGTCCTGCTCCAGAGAAAGTGCTCTACTTATTGCATTGTAAGATAATCTTGCGCAATCACGCGGGGCTGATGTCGTGCCAGTGTGGTGTCCCACCGTTGACTCACTCCAGGCCTCGGACGGGAAAAAAGATAATTTCTGCCAAGAGGTGCATGTGGTCCAATGTCTCCGGTGGGCAGTCGGCTGGGTTCAGATGAAAGCGATACTCTTCAGGGTGTTCCGTCTTATCAAAAACCGAATGCCGTGTCTACTAAGCGAGCTTGTCCCTAGCGAGGGATTACAAGCGCTACAAAAGAGGGTTTGGTCCTGTTTCATCTGTACTGCCTACAGGTTCTGGAAGACGTTGTTTTTTGGTCTTGTAAATGTGTCCCTGTTTGTGTTGTTTTAGTTTTGTGTTTGAACGATAAGATGGAAAGTGAACACACATGGCGCATATTTTCTAGAATGCTGAATTATTAATAAAGGGTACAATGTTCAATTCTGGATCTATCAAAAATACACACATTACAATGTCCAACCAAACTCAAAATGAGTACAGAGTATTAATGGAAGGGGGCCTGGACCCGGGTTCTAAGTCCTCCTCAAAGGGTTCCCCTTCTAGAAACCGCTGGCAGACAGATAAAAGTAGCATTGTGACAGAGCCATTGGTTCAGCATGAGGCTGGTGCCGGTCTCCACGGCAACAGTGGAGCGTGCGCGTGCGCGCGCGCGTGTGTGTGTGTGTGTGTGTGTGTGTGTGTGTGTGTGTGTGTGTGTGTGTGTGTGTGTGTGTGTGTGTGTGTGTGTGTGTGTGTGTGTGTGTGTGTGTGTGTGTGTGTGTGTGTGTGTGTGTGTGTGTGGGTGGTGGTGGGGGGGGGGGGGGGCAGCACACCTGCGTCTCCCTTGGCTCCAGGTGTGTCTCTCCTGTCTAAATGAGAGTAATCTCCCCTCCTCTCTCACAGAGCACATTAGTTTTGCTGTATGTTCCAGTCTGCTGATTCAGCTCCCGCAGCCCCCCGCTGCCTCCCCCGGTTATGGGGGCCATCCTTCATCAGAGCAGCCCCCTGTCAGCCGCTAATTGGCATAAAATATCACCGGCCCCGGGCCCCCGGCCCACAGAGAACCGCAGAGAACCGCCGCCGTATCGATTAGGTTCCTCCACGCCTCTCCGGCTCCTCTGCGGTGGAACCAGTTCACCGGTTCAGTCTGTGAACTGGTTCTCTGTGAAATGATTCAACGTTTGTTGATGGAAACGTTTCATTTGTTTAGTTCCTAAGTTCAGCCTTGAGGCCTTGTTATGTTTACACATCAACAATTTAAGTGTACTGTCTTGAGATGGATCTTTGCACGTTTAAAAAACGTGCAAAACGCTGAAATATTGGCGTGTTTTTCCGTCTTGACTAAAACATGTCATTAAGTATTATTATGTAAATATTTGAATATAATTACTATTATTATATTTAATAATAGTATCACACACACACGCTGTCTGAGGGTGGGGCCCTCAGACTGCGTGTGTGCGGGGCCCTGGCGGGGCCCTCAGACTGGGTGTGTGAGGGGCCCTCAGACTGCGTGTGTGTGGGGCCCTGGTGGGGCCCTCAGACTGCGTGCGGGGCCCTAGCGCTGACGGGGTCTGCGCTGTGTGACAGGTGGAGCAGATGAGGAGTGAACTCCTGCAGGAGCGCTCCAGCCGTCAGGACCTGGAGTGTGACAAGATGACTCTGGAGAGACAGGTACACACACTACACACACCGGTACACACACCGGTACACACACCACTACACACACTGGTACACACACCACTACACACACTGGTACACACACTACACACGGGTACACACACACACCGTACACACACCACTACACACACCATACACACACACCACTACACACAGCGTACACACACCGTTCACACACACCGTACACACACCGTACACACACCACTACACACACTGGTACACACACTACACACGGGTACACACACACACCATACACACACCACTACACACACCGTACACACACACCACTACACACAGCGTACACACACACACAGTACACACACCACTACACACACTGGTACACACACCGTACACACACCACTACACACACCGGTACACACACCACTACACGGATCATCCATCCATTCATTCATTCATTCATTCATTCATATATTCATCCTCTCTTGTTGTCTATTAATTTCCCTCTGAACTCATCATATCACTCTCTTTGTTTCTACCCTGAGCTCCTCCATGCACCTGAGACAAGGCATAACCTGTCTGTGTGTGTGTGTGTGTGTGTGTGTGTGTGTGTGTGTGTGTGTGTGTGTGTGTGTGTGTGTGTGTGTGTGTGTGTGTCCAGAACAAGGACCTGAGGAGCCGCGTCTCTCACCTGGAGGGCTCCCAGAAGACCAACCAGGAGGGCGTGGTCTCCCAGCTGGAGGGCCGCGTGGGGGAGCTGGAGGAGAGGCTGGAGGGGGAGGAGAGGTGAGGGGGGGCTAGAGGGGGAGGAGAGGTGAGGGGGGGTGAGGGGGAGGAGAGGTGAGGGGGGGGGGAAGAGGTGGGGGGGGGGGGGGGGAGAGGGGAGGGGGGGAGAGGTGGGAGAGGTGAGGAGGGGGAGGAGCAGTGAGGGGGGGGCTGGAGGGGGAGGAGAGGAGAGGAGAGGGGGAGGGGAGAGGACCGCTCTGTGTGGGGGGGGGGGTCTGGGATGTGTAACGGGGGGTGGTAAAACCACTGCCACAGTGGAGTGATATCAGGAGAGAAAGTCACTCCTCTCGCACTCCGCTTTCACTGCTCACTCCCCTCTCACTCTGTGAGCTCTCACTCCTCTCTCACTCCTCTCTGAGCTCTCACTCCTCACTGAGCTCTCACTCCTCTCTGAGATCTCACTCCTCTCTGAGCTCTCACTCCTCTCTGAGCTCTCACTCCTCGCTGGGCTCTCACTCCTCTCTGAGCTCTCACTCCCCTCTCTCTGAGCTCTCACTCCTCTCTGAGCTCTCACTCTACCCGGTGCCTTGTGCTCCACCCGTCAGACAGAGGTTCAGTTGTTGCTCTCTCAGCTCCTGGTGAACCGGCTGGACGCGCTCTGCAGTCTGGTCTGTTGATGACCCGTGGTTACCGTGGTTACCTGATTACTGGTGTCCTCTCATTGTTCACGTGTGATTATGTGGATGAAGACGGTTAAGACAGGGCTGTGGAAGCCTGTGTTTAGTCACTCGTCAGGCCGTCTGGCCGGCCAATGAGACGAGACGTCAGGCTGCGTCTCCGTGGGACACCTTACCAACACCTACTTAATCCAATTAAGCCCAATTAATTATATTGTGTTAAACAATTCCCTGTGTGTGTGTGTGTGTGTGTGTGTGTGTGTGTGTGTGTGTGTGTGTGTGTGTGTGTGTGTGTGTGTGTGTGTGTGTGTGTGTGTGTGTGTGTGTGTGTGTGTGTGTGTGTGTGTGTGTGTGTGTGTGTGTGCAGGGAGCGGGCTAACCTGCAGCAGGCGAACCGCCGGCTGGAGAGGAAGCTGAAGGAGATGGTGATGAGCGTAGAGGAAGAGCAGCACGGCCTACAGGACCAGAGGGACCAGGTAACACACACACACACACACACACACACCTACAAATACACACACACGCACACACACCTACAAATACACACGCACACACACACACACACACACACACACCTACAAATACACACACACGCACACACACCTACAAATACACACGCACACACACACACACATGCACACACACCTACAAATACACACACACACAGACACATTCAGAGACAGACAGACAGACAGACACACACACATTCAGAGACACACACCTACACTTACACAACAACACACCTACACACAAAAGAAAATTAGTGACATCCTTAGCTGTAGTGGGTCCCAAACCATTGTTGTGTGTGTGTGTGTGTGTGTGTGTGTCCCTGACCATCGCTGTGTGTGTGTGTGTGTGTGTGTCCCTGACCATCGCTGTGTGTGTGTGTGTCCGCTGTGTGTCTCTGACCCTCGCTGTGTGTGTGTCTGTGTGTGCCCGTCCAGCTGAACCTGCGTCTGAAGGCCCTGAAGCGGCAGATGGACGCGGCGGAGGAGGAGATGGACCGCCTGGAGCACGGCAAGAAGAAGCTGCAGCGCGAGCTGGACGAGCAGCAGGAGGTCAACGAGCAGCTGAGCACCCAGCTGAAGACACTACGCAGCGAGATGAGGTACACACACACACACACACACACACACACACACACACACACACACACACACACACACACACACACACACACACACACACACACACACACACACACACGTACACACACACACACACACGACCCAGCTGAAGACGCTACGCAGCGAGATGAGGTACACACACACTCACATGACCCAGCTGAAGGCGCTGTGAGGTACGCACGCACACACGCATTCCCACATGCACTCTCACATTCCATCTGCTGATGAGGTCCGTACACACACTCACACACACTCACACGTGCACGCACATCCCATCCGCTGATGGGAGCATCGTTGCGGTTCGAGACGGTGTGCATGTAAATATTTTGCCGTTTAGAGGGAAATCATGTGGCTGTATCCTCCTTCTCTCTCGCTCTTTCTCTTTCTCTTTCTCTCTGTCTCTGTCTCCCTAACTCACACACACTCACTTTTATCGTTCCCATTCACATAAACACACTATCTCTCTCACTCACTCACTCCCTCACTCTCTCTGCAACACACTCTCATCCAAACTGTCCGTCACACACACACACACACACACACACACACACATTCTCTCTCCCACACTCACTCTTGCTCTCTCGTCCGTTCCCCGCTCTCGTAAGGCGTAAGACCACCTCCGCTCCGCTGCTGACCGCCATGGATGATGATGACGATGACGATGATGACGTCAGCACCGACGGAGAGACCTACTTCAGCTCCTCGTCGGTGTACAAGCGCTCCTCCAGCCAGGACAACATCATGTCCACCTTTGCCTTGTGAGAAGCCCTTCTGAAACAAGCCTTTAAACATCCCGTTTATAACACAATCCAACCAACAAGGATCACAGAGTTCTGTTTCAATAAGTCGTTGGAGGAAACACAAACATGCAAAGCATCCGTCCTAATCTTTGATAAGTCAACCATTATACCTTTGAAGGAAACGTCCAGATTGGCCCGAACTCTAATGCACTGTAAATGTAGTTTCACTTTTATGTCCCTCCAAAATGTCTGAAGTTGCATACTCTAGAAATGGTTTTGATATTATCTCGCTCAAAAATTCCCATATAGATATATATTTACTTTTGTAATCAATGATGATCAACTCTGATTATATTAACAAGGGCTCGGACACTTCAGCCTGTTCAGCCAAAAACATATTTATTCAGGTTGGACTATATCAACAGGCTGTCATATTTTTTTGTTTTTGGGGGAAAGGGGATTTAAATGAGGGACTCTATTCAGCGTATTCTATTTTATATCCGATGTTCCCTATAGCTCCTTTTTACCAGGCTTGTTACTCATTTACAGTCTGAGATGTTTCAGTATTCGTTCATCATGCGTTTAATTAAAAGCGCTCTGAATATGTAATATTATATTGCAGTTGTCAATTTAGTTTTACAGACGCTTATTTTAGTTTTCTTGTGTTTTCTGTGATCTTCTTGATATCTTCAGAATCATTGTTTCAGGCTCAGACAAAATGGCTGTCATAACAAACAGCATGTGACATTTTCCTTGACACAGTGTTATTTACATATATATCAATAGATATTCTACATGCTCTTTTTTTGGTCAACATCATATGAATATGATTGTACATTGCTGTATGTTGCGCAGAATGCCTGTTATTTGTGATCTGTCTGCAGTTCCACAGAGCATCAATACACACTCTCCTGGATACACAATCCAGGAGAGTGTATTTGTATTTTTTGGACAATCAATGTTTTGCTTCTGTGGTGATTTGCACTCTGTTTCCTTGAGAGTGGATTGAGAATCCTCCCCTGTCGTTCTGTTTCTTTAGAAACATCAGCTAACTAAAATAAAGTGACCAATATCTCCTGCCTCTTTGTCTTAGTCTATATGTTATTACTGAAACTATTTTGGATCTTCATTGTACAATTAGGTAAATGGTGTAAGCTAGTTAGTGTGGTTGCAAAGCAAGCCACACTATTGTAATCTTGTTTGATCATGTTCTGAAATCATTTCTACATTTAACTCTCCAACCATTTTCCTGAAACATGTCAATATGAATCCTGTAGTTCACCACTTACATGTTAAAGGCACGTGTATATATAAGGCCTACTGTGATCTAGATAACTCCAGATACACTTCTATATATATGCACCACTAGGCTGTGATTGTGTGTTCTCACAGGAGATGTTCGTTAGAGAAAACGCTTTCCAGCTGAGCAGAAAGCTGAGCGGGGGAGTCTTATCCTGGCTGACAGCTGGAGGTCCATTGTTCTAGGGACAGGGCGCCTGTTGACTGGGTACAAATCAACCTTCTGAATGCAGGGTCTACAGGGGCTGCTCTTTGTCATGGAGCCGACAGTCAGGGCTCAGGGGGAGCAGCAAGAGTCTGTCTGTGCTTAAGACTGATCCTTCATGTTGTGTCTCCCATGACTGCTCGGCAGTGAGGATAGTATGAAGACCTAGGCATGGGTGACTATTGCAGATATTTTTATTTGGTACACAATAAAAGTACTTAAGTGAAAGAAAGTGGCTAGTCTTTGGCATGAATGACTACACCGAGGGCGTTGTTCTTCATACTTCCACAGAGCTCTTGAACAGTGGACGTTGGCTTTGAAACGTGAGAGACGCTAACGTGAACAGGGCTGGGTATCTAACGTCCAGTCGCATTCGACGCTCTGCTGCCCCCTTGTGGTAGACATGAAACGGTTTCTAAATGTACGTCTAATTATTCACAAAATATGGAATATAAATGTTCCCTATAGTTTAGATATCATATTCGGAGATAGAATTTTTTTTTTTTGAAGATCACCACCAAGCATTGGACTTATGAAGGTTAAAATCGTACACACACCAGACACACACACAGGTGTCCTTTCTGCTGGCTAAGGATTAGGTTTTATGCCGACTTTCACATGGTTTGTTTTGATACATTTCCATGCGTTCACGACATTTTATTCTCATGACATCTCAATGAGCATATTTTCATGTTTGTAAATCAACGTCAGCTATTTTATGCAAAACCAAACCCAAACAGAACAGTAAAACGTGCTAATAATGTTTCCTTACTCACACTAGGTCGTGACCGCCAACGAGTCTGTCACTCAGCAAGGTGATTGACAGACTAGATCATTTCAAGCCAGACCAAAAGTCAAACCACATACTATAGCTTCTCATGATGGCAGCACACAAGACTTGCTGTTGTAGTTGATGACAGCAGCACTAGGATTATCCTCAGTATTCTACTACTCTAGTCAACGTAAACTGAAGTCAAGATCTGTATGTCTTCACTGGACACTGACAATATGACACCTAGTGATTCATGATGCATTGAAACGTCCGTGTGTAGGTGTAGGTGAACATCTATCTGTATTAAGAAGAGTGTGTACATGTATGTGAACATCTATCTGTGTTAATAACAGTGTGTAGGTGTAGGAGAACATCTGTGTTAATAAAAGTGAGTACATGTATGTGAACATCTATCTGTGTTAATAAGAGTGTGTAC
The DNA here is from genome assembly GCF_964030765.1 of Micromesistius poutassou. Lineage (NCBI taxonomy): Eukaryota > Metazoa > Chordata > Actinopteri > Gadiformes > Gadidae > Micromesistius > Micromesistius poutassou. The sequence continues at coordinate 7,957,592 of NC_140282.1, forward strand.
ATGTATGTGAACATCTATCTCTGTTAATAACAGTGTGTAGGTGTAGGAGAACATCTGTGTTAATAACAGTGTGTACATGTATGTGAACATCTATCTGTGTTAATAAGAGTGTGTACATGTATGTGAACATACTGTACGTGTTAATCACCATGTGTAGGTGAACCTGTGTGTTAATCACAGTGTGTAGGTGAACCTGTGTGTTAATCACAGTGTGTAGGTGAACCTGTGTGTTAATCAGTGTGTAGGTGAACCTGTGTGTTTACGCCCAGTGAGTTTCAACACATGTGATTCCATACACTGGAAATCTGGTCCTTCCTGTCGGACCAGCTGAGTGAAAACCCGGCTGGTGGAATGGAGTTCCTCCAACACACGATGCAGAGCGAGATTAGGATCAGCGGCGGACCTCATCCTAACAATAGGACGACTTGATGAGCGTAATAACAGGCAGCTCTCGGCCTAACGAGCCTTTGATTGGTCAACATCGGGTCTGGACGGAGGCCAGCGTGTGGAGGATTACAAGTCCATAACCTCACCCCGTTTGTTTGATATTTAGTCACTTATTAACCACGGAGACCAATGGCCCGCAAAGTTACTCATGTTGACGTGTTCTCATGTTGACGTTTTCTCATGACGTGCTCTCTATGTTAATACTGACCTGTCTGCTTCTGGTTTCTATTGGTCGGGAGGGGCCGGAGATCCACACTGGAATGTGATCTGTCTGCCAGCGCTGCTCAATGCAACGGTGATCGTACTGCCCTGTTCACACACACACACACACACACACACACACACACACACACACACACACACACACACACACACACACACACACATACATATGTATATCTGCCAGTCTGCTGCAGCTCTCTCAGTGTGGGCTGTAGCAGCAGCTGTACTGTAGTCTCCTTCGTGTGTAAAGGGGGAATAAACACGGGCTGGAGAGACAATGTGCTCCCGGTCTCCTTCCTCTGCCATTGTTCCTCTGCTCTTAGTTTCACCCAGCTCTATTAATAATTCATTAGCCGCGCTGCACAGCCCTGGAGCTCTGGCCCTGGGCCTTCAAACCCTGTTTAATATCAACACCACTTGTTGACATTTCCCTTGTTTACCATAAACAGAACTCAGAGGAAAAGGCCCATGTTCCCACAAGGAAGAATACCAGCATGGCTGGTGGTGGAAGTTAAAGTAGGACTCTGGACCCGATGTAGGGGACCTAAGGGGCTTCTACTGCTACTGCTACTTCTACTGCTACTTCTACTGCTACTTCTACTGCTACTTCTACTGCTACTACTACTGCTAATTCTACTTCTACTGCTACTACTACTTCTACTGTTACTGCTACTGCTACTACTACTGCTACTTCTACCGCTACTCCTACTTCTACTGCTACTTCTCCTCCTCCTCCCCCCCCCCCCCCCCCCCCCCTCCCCCCCTCCGTGGGCCACTGCCCGGCCACAAAGGGCTGGCTCTGCTGAGGGCTCGGTGAGCAACAGGTGAAATGTGGCCTGACAGGTCTGATGGGAGGCTCTGTGTGTGTGTGTGTGTGTGTGTGTGTGTGTGTGTGTGTGTGTGTGTGTGTGTGTGTGTGTGTGTGTGTGTGAGAGTGAAACAAACAGAGAGAGAGAACGAGAGCGAGAGAGCGAGGTGGGGAGGGAGGAAGGGAGGGGGAAGGGAGGGAGGCAGGGAGGGAAAAGAGGCGGGGTGTTTCCAGTCAGACTGAGTGACAGACCTGTCAACCAGGTGGCTCACAGACACTCGGTGGAGGGATACTCGGTCCACACACGACTCAGCTCTCTCTCTCTCTCTCTCTCTCTCTCTCTCACTCACTGGAATGGGACTGTAGCTCGCCCTTTGGCCGCTCTCACTCAAACCTCGGGGCCTCCTGCCGGACGCCCGTCGCGGACCCCCACCCCCCCCCCCCCCCCCCCGGCCGAGGACCAGATGTCGGCGGCTCGCGGAGGCTAGGCAGACTCAGGAAGCAGAGGGCGGGGCCTGTGAGGCCGGGCCTGTGAGGCCCAGAGAGGAGCAGCGCGGCGGGGACACGGACAGACATGAGGCGCTACGGCTCGCCTGGACGGGGCTCCACCACCACCACGGAGGACGGCTCGCCCCCCGGAGAGGTGAGGACACACACACACGCACGCACGCACACACGCACACACAGACAGACAGACAGACAGACAGACAGACAGACATATTATATCTACACACACACACACACACACACACACACACACACATATATTTATATATATATATATATATATACACACACAAACACACATATATATACACACACACACAGCCTGTATATATGTATTTATATATAAATGCATATATACACATAGACACATATAGATTTACACTCACAATCTCATACTCCCACACCCACATACACATATGTGGGTGTGTGTGTGTGTGTGTTTGTGTGCATGTTTATCTATATGTTGGTGTCTATATATATATATCGCACACATGCACATATAGATTTACACAGACACATAGTGTATATGCACACAGGCACACATAAATATATACAAACACACACACATATATATAAATACACACACACACACTGTATGGTACAGTGTACTTTAGTATTGAAGCTGTGCTGCAGTCAGTCCACAGCCAGACCAGCCTCCTCTAAGTGTTTGCTCTGTGATGTCGTGGGCCGGGCTTTTGATTTGATAAGCTCACGCTAAGAGAAACACGTTTCTGCAATGAGTCCAGCACTTACATACACATAACAATAACTCTGAGCTGCAATAGGAAATGAGCAACTTTAGCAGCAAAAATAATGAAAAATGTGCACAATCCGTTTGTTGAGATACGGCTGAGGGTTGTTAACCAATAACTGATGTGTTAGATAGACGTGTTCTTGGTTAACAATTCACCTACACATTGTTTGCTGTACTGTTATGTATTCTGGAATCAGGGCGGGGACGCACACTGTCACACTCTGATTAATTTACTGTATAGAGTTTTTGTTTTTGTCCTAGAGGAGAATTAGACGTCTCAGACTCACGCTACACGCTGTCGACGATGGAACAGGAGAGCCCAAAACTACAAACCCTGTGAGTAGACGCTCTGAATGAGGACCTTCATCGCTCCATCAAACCTATGCTTTAATTCAGGTTTATTTAACCTTGATTTAACCAGATGAGACTTGTTAGTGTGAATGCTGGAGCATTCACACTCTAAATATCGAAATCTTTATTATTCTTATTTTTATTCTGTCAATACTTTGGCATTCTTCTCCTTCTTCATATTTTCAGCTACAGAAACCATTCAAATATCAAAATGTTCAAGACAGAAAAATAAAACAATTCATCAGGTTTACAAAGAGACAACAACAGGAACCTCTGGTGTACAAATCTGTTTAAAGTACACGTGAAACTGACTAAAACTGTCAAGTTCCAAGTCCTTTAGAATTTAAACAATTTGTAAATCCTCCCCTAGAGAGGTCCATACAGAGCAGCGTGCTAAAGCCTTTAAAGATGGCACACTAAAAATGTCTTTATAGGGCCCAAGACGGATATTATACATACTCATTTACGTTTAAGAAGATTAAAGATTTAAAAGCCCACCAATAGTCTCAGGTCCAGGGAAGGTTAGAATGTGTAGAATATAAGATGTGGTAAAAGTGCTTGGATTGTGAATTGCTGATACAGGACATGTAAGTAAACATAAAATGAAAATGTTAAAGGCAGTGATATTCAGGGTATTGTTATCTTGACCGGTTATGTAATAATAGATGGGTGTGTGCATTTTCACAGCTGTCTCTTATTTCAGTTTCCACATTTCACGTCCAGATGGACTGTTTTAAATGTCTTGAGACCACTAGTTCGACGTGTAAGAGATGCCTCAGAGTCGCCCCTTATTCAAGCAAGATATGTTTTTGCATTTCACGCAGTGCTCACACCCCATGACACATTTGTTTGTGGTTTGACTTTCTGTCAACATAACGGCTGGCAGCTGAACAACATCAACACAGGCTGTTTGTTGAGGCCTTTGTTGGTTTGGTACCGAGCCACCAGCAGCGTCTTGCCCACAGCGCCCGTCCTGCCCCAGCCATCCTAGGCACACACTGCAGGCTGGGAGCTGTTTGTCAGAGGTGGTTCACCTCACACTGTGTTTGAGCTGGAGTTCTGCGGGGGAGAGAGGGAGCTTTAGGGGTTTGACAGTCCAATCCGGTCAACAACAAAGATAGTGGCCCAGATAGACACGTTCTCTGTACCTTGGCCTGCGTTATGTCAGCCGATAGCACGACTCTCTGGGAGGGTGTGGCCCTGACGTCAGGGGAACTCGACCAGAGAGCCGCCTGCTTACGGTCTCATGAAGCAACGCTGACGATCGGTTAGTTAAGAATGAAGGCAACGTAACGTGTATGTAAATGTACAGCAAGTCCTGAGAAGGCTGCTTTGTATATGATATACATCATAAAGTTAGGTTAGCATTATTCATGCAAACCGAATGCAAATGTGCTATTTCATAATGAATAGCTGATGCCTGATGGGGACTGCAGATGCAAATTAGCCTAAGGCTAACTCTGGTGCAATGCATCAAATGTTTACATTTATGTTTTCAATTGCACATGGTCCCTTTCAAATCAAATCAAATCAAATAATAAATAATAATATATTTGTTAATAATCACTTCATGGGGTGTATCACAAATCATAGGTTTATTAAAAAAACCACAAAAATATTCCAGATCCTATAAAATAAATAATGTTGAGGTAATCAGACGTCTGCAAGGTTTCCAAGCCGCTTGTCAGCATGTGATATTCAGACATAATGCCAAACCCTCTAAGTTAAATAAATAACGTGCTTAATGAGTATGACATCTTTGGAGCGTGGAACATAACGTTGTACACACGGCTGTATAGACACCACATCTAAGTCAGCCTTCGTCAGCTGTATGATCAAAGGAAGGGAGATATAGGTCAAATTAAAGGATTCAAACAATCACAACTTCCTCTCCAGTAGGAACTGAAGCAGCGTTGAACTAGGCGTTGTGTAATCGGACACTCCAAGCACCACCCCGTTTAAGGTCCATGACCTATACGATGTGAAGGATTTCTAAACCTCTGGAAGTGGTGGGAACTGAGGCTTAGAAAGGGTGTTGTGGAGGCTGCCTTGGGATTTGTATTTCATTCTTACAATGTGTAACATGGGTGATGGTGTCTGAAAGAAATAAGACGCAGATAGCAACCTGTGCTGTGATGATGTCGCCGGATCTGTCATTAGACGGATCACATCAATATGTTTATTCATATTTATAATCCAAACGTCACAAGCTTCTGGATTAATTAGAATATCCACGTCAAGACAAGGTGTAAAATGTCCTCTAATACCCTGTCCTGAATCCAGCCATCCTAGGTGTTATAAGCTGATCTGTATAAAGATCCTGACATTCTCCAACTAAGGGAGTGGTTGTTAGGAGCTAGGACCATCAGATGGTCCTAAGCGGTTAGGCTTAGGGTTAGGGTTAGGGTTAGGGTTAGGGTTAGGGTTAGGCTTAGGGTTAGGCTTAGGCTTAGGGTTAGGGTTAGGCTTAGGGTTAGGGTTAGGCTTAGGGTTAGGGTTAGGGTTAGGTTCATCTCTGTAGCTCAGCGGCTGGACCAGAGGCCAGGCTGCGTCCGGAGGTATTCCTCTCTGATAAGGCGCTGGGCTCCGTCCATCAGGACACTGGGGTCTTTGTTCTGGCTCCTGTCTCCTCGTACCTCATTGGATACCTCGTCAGACGGGCAGTGAGGGTGGGAGAGACGCGGCCCTGGGGGTGAAAAGTCTCTTTGTTCAAACTTTAATGAAGATCTTATTTGCTCCTGAGTTTTACACGATGGATTAGATTAGATGCCGGGTGAGTCTATCTCTAAAAGCCTAATTCTACTGATACTCAAACACAGAGCATGCTGTTTAGTTTTTTTTTCCAGTTTTCAAGTAAATACCCCAAATGATAAGCCTCCAATGTCATGTGATATTTACACAGAATAGGCCGTGTTTGAGATGACTGTTATGTACCACAATGTTTGAAGTGAATCTGTACACCCTCTCAGGACAACCTCAGGCAAAAACAGCCTCGTCAAACGCACACTTCCATAAAAACCGCCGAGTCAAACGCACACTTCCTACACATTAAACCGGAGGGGGTTTCTCTTTGTCTTTTTTTCCCACAGGATGCGAAGGAAGCGCTGGCCAATGGGGAGGGGAAGAAGAAGAACGGACTGGTCCACCGAGCGCGGCCGGTGGGCCGGGAGGCCCCGGAGCAGGTAGAGCGCCCCCGCCGCCCCCCCCACTCCCCACTCCCCCCCACCCAGCCACTGCCCCCCCCGCGGCCACACCTCTGATATTGAGGGGGGAACTCCTCTGAGATCCTCGTCTCGTCTCTTTACACGTCTGTGGGGACAAGGCTGGTTGTGTATTATGCACTCTGTCACCTCACTGCACACGCAGACACACAGACACACACAAAGGAATTCTGTAGTCCTGTTGATGAGAACATTCTGTCCATGTCATACATGTTCATGTACATAGAGTAGGTTACATAACATGGCGATATAAACGTAAACACAATGCAGTGATGCATCGGCCACTATATTGTTTTTACTCACTGGACCAAATATCAACTTATTTTCACCTACATTGATTGGTAGGTATTGATCCTATAGATTACGTCAGCGCACACTCCTCTACCCTCCGCGTTCACTGCCTCTCAACGTGAGCTGAGCTCTGTCTGCCTGCACTGGCCCCCGGCGAGGAGAGAGGCAAATGCCTGCGTACGCTAGAAGCTCTGGAAGTACTGGGTTACAGAAACCTGACACTGCCTCCCTCTCTCTCTCTCTGCACCCTGCACCTCCCCGCACCTCCCCGCACCTCCCTGCACCTCCCTGCACCTCCCCGCATCACCCCGCTCACTCCTTCAGTTCAGGTTCCGGTTCTCCACCTCATATTCCCGAGCTCCGATGGCCGAGGTGCCTGGGAGAGTCATGAGCATGACGCGGTCCCCCATATATCTATAGATCTGTTTATATTATATAGGATTCCCACGCAGAACGTTGACCACAGAAGCAGCGGGTCATGTGACCGTCCCGGTGAGTGAGTGTGGCTGCCACGGTAACCCAATCCCTCTCTCGCCTCAGCACCTGAGGGCCCCAGCCAATGGCAGCGGGCCCCCGGAGAGCCCGGCGCAGCAGGACGGGCCCAAGGTGTACGGCGTGGTGCAGAGGACGGGCTCCGACCGCACGCAGGAAGTGATGGCGCGGCAGTGGTCGGCCAATCACCTCCAGGACGAGATGAAATACATCAAGGAGGTGAGTGGAGAGACAGACAGCAGGACGCACGTCACGGCGATAAGGGGTCAGTGGGGGGGAGACGAGCACACACACACACACACACACACACACACACACACACCCCTCAGCTGGGATTAGAATGATCATGATTTCATTTCTTTATCTGCATGGATAATGCAGAGAGGTCATTATTAATTATTACAGGTTTAAAAGAGGTTGCGGATGTGCTGCGTCTTCAGGGGTTCTAGCCAAGGCTTGTTTGCGACCCCGTTCCCCAGTTGGGCTTCTCTACGTTTCTACATGTAAAGTTATTAAACGTTGATTAATGTCAGTATTCATCGTCAGCTCCAGTGTGAGGTGGAGCTGAGAGTGGATGGACACTAAGATAGGCCACGGATGAACTCCTGTGTCTGTGCCCCCCTCTGTCCCCAAGCTGATGAACTCTGTGTCCCCCTCTGTCTCTCTCTGTCTCTCTCTGTCCCCCTCTCTCTCTCTGTCTCTCTCTGTCCCCCTCTGTCTCTCTCTCTCTCTCTGTCTCTCTCTGTCCCCCTCTGTCTCTCTCTGTCTCTCTCTGTCCCCCAGGTCAGGGACTCTCTGGAGAAGGTCAGAGAACGGATGTACGGGCAGTTCGGAGGAATGCAGCAGTCCATGCAGAAGCTCTCGCAGGAGATGAGGGTGAGGACTCAGGGTTAACTCAGGGTTAATGAATACATGAATACCTCTGTTAACACGAATACCATTAGTAATTGGTTACTAGACCATTAGTTAATGCGTATTACATTAACTAATGTTAACGAATGGGTCATTAATGAACCATTGTTAGGGGTGTAACAAAAACCGATTTGAATCGGAAAATCGATTTTGATTTAAAAGATGCAAATCTTCTGAATCAAACTGAATTGAATCGTTCCATTTTAAAAATGTATCTTTCCTGAATCGTACCCCATGTATCGAGATACGCATCGAATCGTCTTTTATTGGAGAGATGCACACCCCTAAGAAATACACTTCTTCTCTAGTCTTTGATAAATCTTTTTGAAGGAAATGCCACATTTACAAGTTAATTCATTTTGTGAAATGATTGTCTACTTTCAACAAGAAATCCATTGCATCATACCCTCTCGAATTGAGCCATGCCACATCGAATCGAATCGAAATCCTTCTGAATCGAACTGAATCGAATCGTTCTATTTTAAAAATTGATCGTTCCTGAATCGTATCGTACCCCATGTATCGAGATACGCATCGAAACGTCTTTTATTGGAGAGATGCACACCCCTAACCATTGTACTGTATGTGTATATATGTGAATGCATATACTGAGTGTGTGTGTGTGTGTGTGTGTGTGTATGTGTGTGTGTGTGTGTGTGTGTGTGTGTGTGTGTGTATCTATGTGCGTGTGTGTGTATATCTATATGTGTATGTGTTAGCATGTGTATATATGTGTGTGTGTGTGTGTGCGTATGTGTGTGTGTGTGTGTATATCTATATGTGTGCGTATGTGTGTGTATATCTATGTGTGTGTGTGTGTGTGTGTGTATATCTATGTGTGTGTGTATGATAAAGTGTCCATCCTGTCGTCTGTCCAGATGGCCAACTCCCACCGCCGGACTCTGGAGTCTGAGGTGCGCGTGCGGACCAGCGCCATGGACAGCTTCGACCAGATGAACGGCTCGCTCATCTCCGCCAACCTGGACCTGCAGGTACCGACGGGGGCCCTCTCTGCACTCAGGCTGCTCCACGGGACCCCCAGGGGCCCCGGGGCGGGGGGCACACAGTGACTAACGAGGCGGTCTCCCCTCCAGAAATCACTGCTGGAGAACTGCCAGACGCGCGTGGACATGAGGGAGGAGGTGAAGACGCTGCGCTGCGGCCGGTCGGAGGTGGAGGCTCGGCTCCAGGAGAGGGACCGCCAGCTGGCCGCGCTGACGGCCCAGAACCACACACTGAGGCTACAGGTCAGGCCGGCGCACACTCACTGACGTGTACACAACCACAGACACACACATGCAACACACACACGTAAACACACTCACTGACGTGTACACAACCACAGACACACACACGCAACACACACACGTAAACACACTCACTGACGTGTACACAACCACAGACACACACACACACACACAACACACACACACGTAAACACACTCACTGAAGTGTACACAACCACAGACACACACACACACACACACACACACACAACACACACACGTAAACACACTCACTGAAGTGTACACAACCACAGACACACACACACACACAACACACACACACGTAAACACACTCACTGAAGTGTACACAACCACAGACACACACACACACACACACACACAACACACACACGTAAACACACTCACTGAAGTGTACACAACCACAGACACACACACGCAACACACACATAAACACACTCACTGAAGTGTACGCAATCACAGACACACATAGACACACGCGCACACACTCGGACACACACAGGCACACACACAAAGACATACACACAAAAACAAACATACACACACACACATACACACACACCCACTCAAGCATATGCAATCACAGAAACACAAACACATACACACACACATGCACAAACACACACACACAGACACATGGGTACACACACACATACACAGACACACACACACACACACACACACACACACACACACACACACTTCAAACATTGACATAACGGAGTCCCTACCACTATTATATGACAGTAGAAGACCGATACTATTCGATCGCTATAGAGATAATATTTTATACCGGAAGTATTTCTGTCAGGGATATCTTTGCGGTGAGTAGTATCGTCTGAAGTGGCCGTATAAAGCCTGTCAGGAATGCCAATTGTGATAAAGCACTTTACAAACATACCAGACTTTATGCTTGACTTGAAAAGAATAACTAGCATTCCTGTTTCTCTTGCTAGTGATTCCTCTCCAGGAATCACTGTGGCAGGACTATACGAGCGATGCTGTGGTTTGTTCTTCCAGGTGGAGGCGACGGAGGAAGCCCGCAGCCTGGTGGTGCAGGAGGTCTCCACCCGGCTCCGGAGAGAATACGACGAGAGGCTGATGGAGGAGCAGAAGAAACACAGAGAGGAGATTGAAAAGCTGCAGGTCTGCATTCCTTCTGTCACTGCTCCTCCTTTACTCACACAGATACTGGAGAGAAGGCAGAGAAGACAGATACCAGGGGAGATACAACCCCGGGAGATACCAGGGGTTGTATTTGGCTAAAATATGTATAATATAAAGATTAGATTCTATTGATGTGTTACATTAACATCACATTTACATTTAGGGCATTCAGTAGTCGCTTTTATCCAAAGCGACTTACAATAAGTACATTTGTCAGAAGAAGAGAAACAACAATATATCTCTGTCAGTACAGTAAGGATGTTCATAGAACCAAGTGCCAAGCTCTAACCATCACTAGGTTAACCCATTCCCTGTATACACTAACCATCACTAGGTTAACCCATTCCTCGTATACACTAACCATCACTAGGTTAACCCATTCCTCGTATACAACACAGATATCTAGGATAAGACACTACACAATGATTGAAAAGTACTGTTTTTAAGTGCAAGAATGTACAACATACAATAAGTACATACATTACGTGCCAGGACGTACAACATACAGTAAGTGTGTAAGAGGGGTGTGGGGGTGGTGTATGCAGAGTCTAGGTGAACTCTGAACACGTGTTCCTGGTGAAATGCCTCGGCGGATGTGCTCTGCCACGTCAAGGAATCACAAAGTTGCTCCTAACATCTTTTTGTGATTCCAACTCATGCGCACGTCTGAAAGCCCTTCTTGTTGTCCTTCCTGCTCAGGCCCAGATCGACGAGTACATCGGACGGCTGGAGGAGACGGAGACCACGAGCCGCCGTGCCCAGGCCCAGCTGGCCGAACGCGACCAGAGGATCAGCGAGCTGGAACGCCTCCTGGACTGCATGGGACAGGTAGGGCTCTGACCCCCCTGGCTCTCTGACCCCCCTGGCTCTCTGACACCCCCCTGGCTCTCTGACACCCCCCTGGCTCTCTGACACCCCCCTGGCTCTCTGACCCCCCCCCTTGGCTCTCTGACCCCCCCTGGAGGACCACTCAGACACACAGACAGCACATGATCTCAAATGACAGAATGATGCGTGGATGACGTGTCGTGTTGCGACTGGATGCCTGGACACTCCTTAGGGTTCACCGGCCAGCCCCCCGTCACCCATTTAAAATGTTATGCCTGTCTGTCTGTCTGTCTGTCTGTCTGTCTGTATGTATGTATGTACAGTATGTGTGTGTATGTGTGTGTGTGTGTGTGTGTGTGTGTGTGTGTGTGTGTGTGTGTGTGTGTGTGTGTGTGTGTGTGTGTCAATGATGCACTCCTGACCATCCCTGGAAGGAGGGATCCCCTGATCTGAAGGAGGGATCCCCAACTCTGCGGTCCTTCTCTAGATTTCTTCCTTGCCATCATAAATCTACGGCCTGTTGAGCCCTTTGAAAAGCCCCCTTCAGAACTGAATTGAGATCTCCTTCTTATCGTAGGAGAAGAGCCAGCTCCAACAGAAACTAAAGCAGTGTGAACAGCGCCTCCGCCTGTTGGAGCTCACTGACCAGACGGACTCCAGTACGACACAGAGGTACCCCGAGAGATCAGGATCCCCACCACACTGGGTTTGAGTCGCTGTTAATCTGGGTAAAATATGTACTGAGTCCTAACTGATCACTTCACTTAGATCCAAAAGTCTGGAGCACGAAGCGGCAGACCTCCGGGAGAGGATCAAACATCTGAACGACATGGTGTTCTGCCAGCAGAGGAAGGTCAAAGGAATGATCGAGGAGGTGAGACAGACGGACAGACGCTGTCTCTGCATTGTTTTACTCCAACCTGCGTCCGAGTGTCACACAGTAGAAATAATGAGCGTACCTCAGAGGATACTTAAATGATGTGCGTCACTCTATTCGCTCATGCAATGTAATAACGAATATTCTCTTTTTATAAAATGCAAAGGTTCAATCGCTCCGCACTAAGATCGCACAGAAGGACGTTTTCATCTCAGAACTTCTGGACAGGATTGCCATCGTGGAGTGTGAGGTAAGGCGGCAGGCGGCAGGCGGCCCGTCTCGTCTCAGGGTTGTGGGGCTCTTGCTTTACGACTTGATTGGAGTTGAAGTGTTGGAGCTTTCAGCAAACGTCTGTGTCATTTCTGTGTGGAGGTTTACTGTACCTATCGATTCACTTTTCACACCGGATGTCAGCAACACCTGAATCCTTTGCATGATCTGAACTGAACCCGTTCTTTCCTCTTTTCTTTTCCTAGAATAATGAGTTAGACGACAACCTGAAGTATTTTATGTCTGTGCAGAATAGGGCAAGTGATAAACTCCAAACCAGGGAGGTTGGAGTGGGCTGTGATTTGCCCTCTAGGTAAGAAGTTAAGCCAAAACAACAGCAACATGTTTACCCAATAGAGAGAGAGAGAGAGAGATCTGCTGGGACAGATTCTCATTCTATGACCGAACCGTGCGTCCACAGGAATGAACCCCAAGGCGTACCTGGCGGGCACCCCCTCCAGTCAGAGCCCATAGACTTCCAGAGGCCGCATCGTTCGGGCCCCTATTCGAGCAGCTCTAGCCCACCCAGGACCCCCCCGGCTGGCCCCCTGCCCCCCAGTAGACTGGAGAGTAGTCTACTGAAATACACTCCGCTCCAGTACAGCCGCTACCTGCAGGCCAGCACTGGTACGCCCCCCAGCGTGGCCACGGGCACACAGGCCTCAGACTCCGAGGGCCCGACCGGCGATGAGGCCGGCTCTACGGGCCCCTCGAATGGCCCCGGTCCCGCCGACGCCGGCCCCCCAGCCCTGTCTCCCTCGGCGAGACCCCCCTCTCAGATCTACACCCCCTTCATGAGACTCATGGAGATTACCGCAAACATCAAGATCGACCAGTGACCTCCACCTCCTCGCGTCAGGCTCGTGGACATTGCCAAATAAAAAGAAGGGATGTATATTTCTGATTTGAAAAGATAATTTGTTTTGCATTTTGGGTGTAGAAAGGGAAAATAAATCAAATTGATGTGATGAAGGGGTCAAATGCTGGTACGGTATTGTAAATGAAGTTACTATGTAGGAGAAGCCTTTTATTGAAGTGAAATAACTCTCCCTGTTCTGCAGTGTTACTGTAGCTGTATATAGTCTCGGCACTGTAAATCAAAGGTTGTTAATAATACTGCTGGTTTGTACTTTATTTTGTTTACGGTGTGGTCCGCCTGGAAGACTCATAGAAGGATTGGGATCATAAGGAACAAGGTCAAACCATTCCTCTGCATTTTCCTCTACTTTTGTATTTGCACCCGATAAATGAAGTGGAATATTTGGTTATTTTTTAAATTGCATATTTATTACAATGTTTGATGTTGAACATGGGTGGTAGAAATGTATCCGTTGTTTCACCAGTTTATTAACTAATGACCTATGGTGCATTTGAATGATGGAATATGCGTATACATTTGTATATATAGAACTTCCTGAACCGATACAATATGCGAGGTGTTTTCTATCAAGTGTAGAATCAGCTATGCCTCCATCAATGCATATCAAACTGCAAATACAACATGAAGCCATATATATTTTGAAAATAAATATTATTTATGTTCTCTATTGTTATTCTGGTCAATTTAATAATCTGGGTCCTTTGATGGAACTGACATACCTACATTTTTACTACATTTATTTTTAGCTGACATAATATTTACCTAAATGTTTTTAATTTTTATTAATGCCATTGAAAGTATTACCATGACAACAAATGTTTATCTGAGTAATTCAACTTTCACAATGAGTAAATTAATATTAATAAAACAATTGCTCTTATGTTATGAAAAAATTCGCCTATTCGCCACCTGCTTTTGAAATTAATTCTGAGTCACATAAATGGATTTGCCCCTTAAAATTCCTAAAAACTGAATGTATCTGGGAATGCCATGAGTTGATGCAAAATAATACATTTTATAAATTATATAGAAGCTTTTTATAAGAGAATAATGTTACAAACAGATACACAAACAGAGTAAAAATGGAATTAAAACTTAAAATGGTCGCTAGGTGGTAGTGTACTTGACAAAATAGAAGAGAAAAACTGGTTGGTCGAAATCAAATTGCATTTTATCAGAATATAAAGTGTTTCTTCTTAAATTGGTGCATATGACTTACATATTATATTATCTTTATTTATTCGGTACTTGAATCTAGAGTGAGGAAGACGCATTCGCCGGTAGGGGGCAGTGACGCACCATAAGGAGGTACATTCTCCTGGTCGCCGGTAGGGGGCGGTGACGCATCATAATAGTGTGCATCCCCCTGGTCGCCGGTAGGGGGCGGTGACGCATCATAATAGTGTGCATTTCCCTGGTCGCCAGTAGGGGACGGTGACGCACCATAAGGAGGTGCATTCTCCTGGTCGCCGGTAGTGGGCGGTGACGCACCATAATAGTGTGCATTTCCCTGGTCGCCGGTAGGGGGCGGTGGCGCACCATAAGGAGGTGCATTCTCCTGGTCGCCGGTAGGGGGTGGTGACGCACCATAAGGAGGTGCATTATCCTGGCCGCCGGTAGGGGGCGGTGACGCAGCATAAGGAGGTGCATTCTCCTGGTCGCCGGTAGGGGCGGTAGGACACCATAAGGAGGGTTAGCAGGGAAAAAGAAGACGAAGAAGGCAATGACCCGGTGGCGGTAGCGCCATAATAAACATGTCGAGTTACTAAGTCCACACAGAGCATGATCTAAAGCTGGATAAATGAAACAATAAACATGTTTCGTAGACTGTTTGTACGTCCTCTGTTCTCCAGGTAGTACAGCTCACCAGATATGCGTTCATCGCGGCCAGAGAGCCAGGGCCAGGTGGGAGATCTGAGGAGCAAGACCAGAGAGGAACTCCAGGAGCTCCTGGTGCGACAGGAGCACATCTTATCCAACAGGTAGGAGACCTTATGATCAATAACATCTATAACATCTTATCAAACAGGTAAGAGACCTTATGATCAATAACATCTGATCAAACAGGGAGGAGACCCTGATCTATGATCAATAACATCTGATCAAACAGGGAGGAGACCTTATGATCAATAACATCTGATCAAACAGGGAGGAGACCCTGATCTATGATCAATAACATCTGATCAAACAGGGAGGAGACGTTATGATCAATAACATCTGATCAAACAGGTAGGAGACACTATGATCAATAACATCTGATCAAACAGGGAGGAGACCTTATGATCAATAACATCTGATCAAACAGGTAGGAAGTAGACTAAAGTCTCAGTTTAAGGTCGAGGTCAATAAGCTATGGATGCACTGTAGTCGTCTACAGGGCTGTCCGGTATGGGCTGCATGTGACTGTCACTGCTGTACGTTGTGTTCATGACAGCCTACTGTCCAGGAGATGGAAATACTCTTATTTCATCACACTGATTCATGTTACTGTTATGACAAAGCCCTTACACACGTCGTCTACCGAATACCCAGACTGTGAACGCATTTTGCATCTGACACGGTGAAACCACCGTGAGATTCAGTCCTCCTCCTCCCTTCATATCGCACGTCACCGTGACAGCTGACAGCTGCCTCCGCGTGCCTCCGGAACGCTCCAACTGGACTCACTCCTAAACGTTGTGGTGGTGGTGAGTGAATAATGAGGTGACGGCAGACTGCTCTGTTTCCAGGCGGTTCCTCCGCAGTCTTCCGGACGGAGGGAGGAAGATCTCCGACTTTGCTGAGAGAGTTCGCCTCGCCGTCAGCGACCGCGACGGGGAGGAGCAGAAACCACGCCTGCTGCTTTCTGTGGGGACAGACCTACAGTCCAAGTACCAGCAGGCCGTCTCTCAGCGACAGCATGGGGGCAACGCCAGCGCTGGGGTCTCCTCTCAGCGCCAGCCAGCTAGGGGTGCTGCTGCCAGAGAGATGGACGTGTCTCACTCTGATCACTCCAGAGTGACCGCTGGACCTGAGCCCACGCCTGTGGCCGGGCTGGACTCCAGCAGAGAGAGGGCCCTTATACAGGCCCTGGAGAATGTCTCGCTGTCGGAGCCGTCGGGCAGCAGGGCGCCCCCGGGGGCCCCGGAGGCCCCGAGGAGTGACGCAGAGAGAGGCGACGTGTTCCTCAGAACGCAGCCGCACACCAAACCCAACTACCTGGAGGTCCTGGTGAGGACGGAGAGGACGTCTGGCGACCGCAGGCAGAGATTCAAACCAAATCAGTGAGTCGTTTTTTGGGCAATATTCATCTGGATATTGGATATTGGATTTGGGTTCATAGCCTCCAGTATGTTTAGAACCATGATGAACCATCATCCTTATACGTTTATGCCGTTGATGGTGTATGGCTCTGATCAATCAGGGGACATTCATATTCATGTCTTGATTTCAGCCTTAACCCCAGAGCGGAGCATCACTCCTCGTCAGAGTCCCTGTCAGGTGATCACTCTCCAGGACGGGCGTCGCCCCTCTCCGCAGAGGCCCGGAAGGAAAGGGACCGGAAGCACCTCGATGACATCACGGCTGCTAGGCAACCCCTCCTCCACCACAGCCCCGCCCAGCTCCTCTCCCTGGAGGAGTCGGCCGCGCTGCTGGAGGACCAGGCCAGGAAACACCAGGTGGGCGTCTTCATCAGTACACAGGACAGGGGGTGGATGCCTATACATAGACACGCACGCACACACACACACACACACACACACACACACACACACACACACACACACACACACACACACACACACACACACACACACACACACACACACTGAGCTTATCAAATACAAAAACCCAGTTTGTTCACAGACTAGAGCATCAGAAACGGTCCTCGATGCATTTCAGATCAATGCCATTTCTTTGCAAAACCGAAAACCGCATTCGGTACAGTTCCATGATTCTTTATTGCTTTATTAACATGTGGAGAAAGGGCACCAGATAATAATAATAATAACTTTATTTATATAGCACCTTTCAAAACAAAGTGCTTATAATGGCGATCAATGTGACAGACCTCAGACTGTCTCTCCTGGTTCATATTGATGTGACAGACCTCAGACTGTCTCTCTCTTTTCAGGAGCTCCAGTCCAGGATAGCGAGTCAGAAGCTGAGTGAATCCCTGAAGGTCTCCATGGGAAGCTTCGTCCCTGAGACCGGACCCAAGGCTGCCTACAGAGAGGTCCCCCACGATGACGACCAGCCCTCTTCAGAAGAGGACTAGCCTACAGAGAGGTCCCCCATGATGAAGAGGACTAGCCGACAGAGTGGTCCTCCTCTTCAGAAGAGGACTAGCCTACAGAAAGGTCCCCCACGCTGAAGACCAGGACTAGTACCTGAGTGGGATTAAGACCTCTGTGCCTTGTGTGTCTCCAGGCTTCTGGTTCTGCGTTGGATGTACCCCCCCCCCCCCCCCCCCCCCCCCCAGTTTTATCCGAGGCTGTGGGAGATAGATTGTGAACTCAGGTGATGAATCAGGACCAGCTCGTTAACTCGGTCACGTCCTGCTCAGTCTCAGCTCATTTGCAAAAAAAATAATTCAAACTCAAAATGTATTGTTGTGTTTCACATACACCATGACAGATGACATATGACATATGATATATGCCATGATATGATATGAAATGCTTGCTAAACATTCTGGAAAGGATTTTTATTTAATAAATAATATTGGTAAAAATAATCTGTTCTCTTTGAATGCAATCGTATAGTTATTGTGATTTTAAAATTGCAAACTATAAAATCAACAATTTGATACCATACTAACATGCCCCGAAGCAGATTTTGATGTTTTGTTTCAGCACATTAATAACTGTGCCAGCAGTTGTGTTCAGATATGACAATTCCTGTGTCAGATAATGAAGCGTTCAATAAAATAATCTAATTTTGTAAAGATTCCTTCTGTGAGAAATTATTTGACATTCATCTACATTAATGTTCACCAAAGCTCTAGTTTTTAAATCAAGTATTTTAGGTTTTCAATTGAGATTTGTTTTGCTGAAAGTCACTGAATTGCAACAAATACAAATGATCTAGTCTGGCCCTATATTCTGTTTATTGGATACTCAATACCATATATTTAATGTATGTTCATATTTACTAACTCAGCTGAATCTATCATTGTTTTTAAAGATGGTCACAAATATAACCAACACCTTTGTTTATGTACAAATACATGTTTGCTTTGTGTAACCGTTTTCAAGTAATGGCCAAGTAATAGTTTAATACGAAAGTGAGTAAATATTGGTTTCATGTGAACCAGTATCTTCCAGTATCCAGTATATTTATTTAGTCTTCATCGGTTATCTTTTAAGCCTTGACTCAGACATGTCTGAATTCTTTCCCAATGTTATCGAAGAAGCAATCTGTGAGCCACTTGATAAGATTATCAGGGGGTCGTGAAACATGGAAGCTGAGACATCTGGATCGGGTTTAGAGCGTGTGGACACGAGGAGACGAGGAGAGGGCAGAAGAGTGATGCGACTCCAGACCACTTCTCCGGTGTGCTGGTGTACAGTAGATAAGACGCGCTGTGACGTTCTGCTCCCCACACCATCACTGCCGCTCCTCTATTGACTTGGCTCAGTGCTTCTTTATTGGGTTTTTAGCAGAAGGCCCAAAGAGGAATTTTAATTAGTTTGAAGAGAGCGAGGAGGGCTGTGGGGACTGGGGGCGACTCCATCTGGCCGCTGATGCTCCTGATAACCTTTGGTAATTGTTGCTGAAACATCGGTGGGAAGAAAGAAAAAAAACATCTGGCTGCTTTAAGAACAGACCGAGGAGAAGTGGCTCAGTGTGGCTGATTCCTACGCATTCAGACACCTGATTTTAGAACGCATTCCCCCTGAATGCTTTCAATGATTTGTATAGCTTTTAACACTCCTACTTGCTTTATTTCTTTCCTCTCAGATTGTTTTGCAGCATTTAAAACTCTAACTGATCACCTCTGTTGTGAAATATGTTTCTTCCTCAATGGTCTCTGAAGAAGAAGATGGGAGTCCAGACAGACTCTGTCGCTCTGATAATAAATATGAGCTATCTTCCTGGTACTGGTATTAATTAAGGCACAAGCAGCACTACACATAAATATGGAGACTGTTACCAATTATGAGGCCCATTCGGTTGCTGTAGCTCACCATAATGAAGGGAAGCTTGGACCAGCGACTGCTGAATAGTCGTTTAATGGAGAGAAGTTATTCGGCGAGTTTGTGCAGCCAGGGCCTCAAATTAATATTGTTCTCCCCGAGTAGTCTGCAAGTGATTTGCTCCGACTCCTGAGGCCAAAATCACACATCTCGAGGGAGCAGAAATAATTTGGTGTTCGGAGGGGGAAAATAGTAGTGATTTCATAACCTGTTCTTCAAAGACAAGTCGACTCTGGGTTACCTTAAATATGTGATGTGTAGACTGGCATTTAGAACAATTGTGTCTCCCTAGAATCATTGCATGATGTCTGTGTCCGTGTTGGAGACTGAGGTCATGCTGTTCCCGCCTCTTTCATGTTTTGTGTTATTTTAAAAGGGGATGTACTGGGATGGACTCAGTCCTTCGCTGAATCATCTGAATTCAGGGAAGGCGACGCACACCCTGATACAAAACTATGATGCACTACACTAATACATCGATGGTGTTTATTGTATTAATAAAAAAAGAAACAAAAAGTAAAGTCTGACTCACACTGGGCTGGTTCCGTGAAAAGTTGAAGTTTTTCTCCGGGAAATGGAGGTGTTGTTATTTTGGGCGCGTCTCCAGTCCCCCGCAGACCTTAATTGGATTAGGAGGATTAAGTCATGAAAATGGATGGATGGATTTTGACCAGTTTGACTGTTTGCCTACTTTTCAAGTTAACATAAAATCAAGTGAACTTTAACTGCCCAACGCTTAATGCTCACGGTTGCTGAAAGTGAAATAAAAGCAAAGGGTAAACCATATGGTGGATAATATCATCCATCTACCCAGATAAAAAAGGCGTCTCTTGTAGTAACAACAATTGGACAGTGGAGGGCAGTAATGCATCTACAGTACACACATTCTCTCTCTGCTTGCATAGTATTTCCAGTGGGCCCATACTCATATTATGGCTCCATAAAGAAGTATTTTATTGTTTATATTTCATTATAACATATATTTCGTTTTTGTGTGAAACTTGAATATCTAATAAATTAATTCATAAACGCGAAAATATTAGCAAAGTGAAATGGAATCTACCAGTGAATGTGTTCTAATCTGAAATAGGTTTGTGTGAATGCACTACTCTTACTGACGCAGCCGCGGCAGATGTGCCACTGGAACAGAAATCCCCCGATGCGTCCGAGCAGCACTGACTCACAACACAAACCTTTAAACACTATTTGGTATGAACACTATGTCGAGCAGGAAACTCCCACCATTTCGACTTGGAACGCCTCGCAATGGCCACCCTGTGGCCGAAAGAAACGAAACAAAACAGAAAGAGAATAGGAGGAGAAGGTAGGGAGACAGAGGGGAGGAGGGGGGAGACGGAGGGGAGGAGGGGGGAGGAGGAGGGTGGAGACGGAGGGGGAACATGGTTTGTGATGCGCGCCTCGGGCCAAGAAGCTGCCACGGCCTCCATAGCCGCCCCACGTCCGGGCTGGCAGCGCATTGAGCGGGCCGTTTTAGGGGCCTGTCAGGGGCCCATCACATCCAGGACGCGTCTCGGTGGGGGTGTGGAGGGGCTGCCAGGGCACGGCGGGGGAGGGGGGGGGGGGGGGTCCGGGTCCTCCCGCACAGCCGCTGGCTCATAATGAGCAGAAGAAACTCCCGTTCTCGCGTCCACTTCCAACAATGCACTTTTTCACACAACTTTTATTTTATAGATATTTCGTTGGAAAGAAACCCCAAACTGTGGGCTGGAGGTTGTATGTGTGTACATTCAATCAGTTTAACACGTCACACATTTAAGTGTTCTTAAAGGCACAATTAGACCAAGGTTGTGAAATACTATAGTTGTTCTGTTCAATGTTACATGAATATGTAGCAGTATAAAATGAAAACATAAAGCATATGACCCCGGTTACATTGTACTAAAGTAGTAGTACTAAATATATGATATATATGAATAAACATGGGAATTTATGTGTTTACATGGAATATACGTAAAGTTCTGGAAGCAGTGGTTCAGTGAAGTGTAGGTCTTAGTGGTATCTGGTATCCTAGGAGGTGGAAAGTAAAGAAAATATGCAAGAATGATCATGAAGTGATCAGTCAAACCTTGGTGTGTGGGGGGGGGGGGGGGGGGGGGGGGACTCCATCGTAGGTCCTTGTCATTTGTAAGTGAGATTGTGTTTATTCGTTTTGCGTCAGATACAGCGGTGTCCTGCCTGGGGCTCTGTGTTGTACTACAGCGGTTGTAAAACAGTTTGTGAAAGAAAAAAATGAGGCAATCCTGCTTTGTCCAACAATTATGGGGCCTCGGTATGGAATCGCTGGCTTGTTTATATGCTGTAATGTTGTGCTCATGCCAAGCTCTCTCTGAGCCCCAGGCCAGGTGTTTTTGATTGCAGTTTGGTTTCTATTTTTTGTGCATGGAGCACAGAGTCAGCAACACAATGTGATGGCTGGCAGCACGGAGGAGACGGATCAGGAGACTCTGGGAGAAACGGGTGGAGGCCCGACACCTCCAAAGAAAACAGGCTTTGTAGACGCGGGGAAACTAATATTTGTTATTGTGTGCGTTGTTATCACCACATGAGTGAGATTTAAATGGATTTTCATTTAACGATACGATTTGGCAGCAATAAACCAACTCTGCAAATGAGCAGTGGTCAAACATGCGTTGTATAACAAAGAGGAGGTTGTTGCTCACACCCACTGCTAAGCCCAGCCAGATGCTCGGAACAGAACTATGAACACGGAAAACGTAATTAGTTGTGTATCGCTCCAAACAGATAAAACGATAGTATTCTCACATAAAGCCCCAGACGTTCCTACTTGATGCTCATGTGTCGGCTCTTCCAATGAAATATAGGAACTGTACAGTTTGTGGTTCTGGGACCGGACAACAACGTCCGCTGGACTCGTTTCTAATGTGGTTTTCTGTCTAAGACCTCCTGGTTAAAATGTTGCTGTATAAAATCATTCAAGTATCTGTCAAGTCTTCTATTGTTTTCTCTTTCTCTCTTCTAGGAAACCAAAGTTGTTTGTTGAAATAATAAGACACAGTTTTGACATTTATGTGGAAACATCTGCGTAAAATAGAAAGGCATAGATCAACTAATGGTCCGATCAAACGTCAAACCCTGCGGACTCAGGCTCCAGTATGAAAGACATCCTAACATCAGGCTGATTCATGAGAGATGTGTCATGTGGTCAGAGAACCACAACCCTGTCATCACGGAATCACAAGAGAGAGTGAGTGGAGTGGGGTTGAGGTTGAGTGTCGTCGGATATGGTTGGGTGGGGTTGGGTTTGGTGGTGGGGTTGGGTTGGGTGGTGGGGTTGGGTAGGGTTGAGGTGGGGTGGGGTTGAGGTGGGTTGGGTGGTGTTGAGGTGGGTTGGGTAGGGTTGAGGTGGAGTGGGGTGGGGTTGGGTGTTGAGGTGGGGTTGGGTTGGGGAAGCCATTGAAGGAGCTGTCCTCTCTCTGGTTCCTCTCTGGTTCCTCTCTCTGGTTCCTCTCTGGTTCCTCTCTCTGGTTCCTCTCTCTGGTTCCTCTCTGGTTCCTCTCTGGTTTCTCTCTGGTTCCTCTCTCTGGTTCCTCTCTCTGGTTCCTCTCTGGTTCCTCTCTGGTTCCTCTCTCTGGTTCCTCTCCGGTTCCTCTCTCTGGTTCCTCTCTCTGGTTCCTCTCTGGTTCCTCTCTCTGGTTCCTCTCTGGTTCCTCTCTCTGGTTCCTCTCTCTGGTTCCTCTCTGGTTCCTCTCTCTGGTTCCTCTCTGGTTCCTCTCTCTGGTTCCTCTCTCTGGTTCCTCTCTGGTTCCTCTCTCTGGTTCCTCTCTGGTTCCTCTCTCTGGTTCCTCTCTCTGGTTCCTCTCTGGTTCCTCTCTCTGGTTCCTCTCTGGTTCCTCTCTCTGGTTCCTCTCTCTGGTTCCTCTCTGGTTCCTCTCTCTGGTTCCTCTCTGGTTCCTCTCTCTAGTTGCGGTGCTCAGATGGTTCCGCTGAGTTCTCCCCCGGCTCCTACAGGTGCAGCGGCCATAAAGAGCAGCGCTGCTCTGTGTGTGTGTGTGTGTGTGTGTGTCTGTGTCTGTGTGTGTGTGTGTGTGTGTGTATGTGTGTGTATGTGTGTGTATGTCTGAATGTGCATGCATACCTAAGTGTATGTGCGTGTGTGTGTGTGTGTGTGTGTGTGCTAATGTGTGCGTGCATTTGTGTGTGCATGCGCGTTTGTATGTGTTTACATGCATGTGTGAGTGCATATGTATGTTCATGTGTACCTGCGTATGTGCACGTGCATATGTGTGTGTATGTGCATGTGTATGTGTGTGTATGGCCTGTTTGACGTGGTTCAGGGCGTGGCGCCGGGGGTGGGGGGCGTGGCTCCGGGGTGGGGGGCGTGGCTCCGGGGGTGTCGTGGACAGGAAGCACATGACCTGATGGGGCGAGGTCTGATTGGACGAGGCCTCCGGGGCTGATGGGTAATCTGAACCCTCCCACCTTCCTGTCTTCAGAACATACTGTAATGAAGCGTTATTGAATACGTCTTTATCTCCAAGTACATCTCAACGGTATCACGCAGTTGGAGAAGATAATATGAACTATGAAGGCTCCAGACTTCAGGATTCTCACTGCACACCGGGTACACTGTCTGTGTGTGTGTGTGTGTGTGTGTGTGTGTGTGTGTGTGTGTGTGTGTGTGTGTGTGTCTGTATGCGCTCTCGCACACAGACACACACACACACACACACACACACACACACACACACACACATCCATACACACAGGCACACACACATGCACATGCATACACACAAACCCACAAGCATGCACTCGGCACATAAACACACATTAGACACACACACAAATGGACACGCACACACACACATGCTGAGCCCACACGTGCACACCGACATCACACACCGCACTACACCCTGACAGATATTTGGTGAATGAGATAGCTGACATGCTTTGGTGCAGGAAGAAAGTAAGCATTTCATGTTTGTTTTGAAGTGGTCTGCTCTGCTCTCTGACACACCCTCGCTCTAAGTTAACATGCCCTGCCAAATAATGAGCCCTGCTCTGTGCTTTGATCCTGTGGGGTCGATAATAGACGTGAGGTCTACCTGGGGACCTGGACGCTAGAGGGACGCCGTGTTCCACTCAGAGTCCGTCCTTCGTCTTGGCAGGAGAATGACATTCAAGACCTGTGGGTTAGAACAAGGACGTTCCGTCTGAGCAGCAGCGGCCTGGAGGGCTGGTTCACGTCCCCGCCTCCACGGTGGAGGACAACTGGAATGTTAATGGTTGTGTTGGTTCTACTGATTCTTTGGTTTATTGTTTGGGAATTCATCGTGGACTGATTTGTCATTATGGGGGGACATCGTTGTGTTTGAGACGTCCATAGTGTTTCTTTAAATTAGCCTTGGGTACACAATATTTATCTTGGTTTAGGGTTTTACAGTTCTAACACTCTCTTGAGGGCTCTCACAATGGCCGAATATCACCAACATCAAATCCCATAATGCATTCTGATGCATGGTACATGGAAGTATTAAGGTTATTTTTGACTCATTCAAGTCTTTTACAGGAGTCTGTGGTGTGTGAGTGGGAACTTACAGTTTTTACTCTCTGGAACTTTCATTTAAAAAATACTTTTTAGATGCTGTGTAGCTCATCATGTTAGGTTTACCAGCTATCACATTCGCTCTCCCTCGTTTGAGGAAAATGGATGAGGAAATCTGTTGGAGGAATCCTAACCATCTCAAGTGCCACTCGGGGTTTACATGGTGAGTAAACAAACTTTAAACTGAAGATATTTCCCAATGTTCCTTCGCTGTGAGAATCCAACCAGAAGGTATTTACTGTTATTTACTGTCTGGAGAAGATGCTACCGCTTAGCTTTCCTTCAGGCTGAACAGAGACGTTCCTGCCAGAGTTGGTCAATATATATCAGTATTATATTGTCTTGTTGTTTCAGATTGTTACATCGAACCCTGAAGGGCATTGGGTACATCCCATAATAACAATCATTTCAGACATCAAATGTCTTTAGACTTGTTATGATTAAACACTTTCATAAATCACCTTACGCAACTCTTCTGTAAAACTGAACCTGAGGACGTGATGGAGGAGTTGACGTATCTTCACTATCATCCTGCCCACACAGTACCCCATACAACATGAGGTACCTCACCCTGCTTTGGATGAACCTGTTTCTGTGTGAGCTCCGTGTGCTGCTGGGAAACCATGGACGGACTGATGGACTCCAGATCGCCTGGCAGCGCCCGGGTTGAGCTGGAGGACAACCAGACGTTGTGCTGTTCAACCCGGAGAGGCAGGTATAGGCCCGACACGCAAACGCAGCAGAACACACACAGGCCTCCTCCACCGGCTGGCAGCAGCAGCTCAGGAGGTAGGGCGGGTTGGCTGGTAACCGGAAGGTTGCTAGTTCGATGCGTGGTCGACTCCGCCGTCGGTGTGTGAATGTTTGAATGAATGGTTGTAAGTCACTTTGGATAAAAGCGTCAGCAGAAATCCCCTAAACGTAAATGTCTGGAGTGGCGGTTTTAGACCCGGGCCGAGGGCGGAGTCCCGGCTCCAGCGTGGTCTTCTTAAACCCCGCGGCGTGGCCTCTGCTCCTCGCCGGCATCACGGAGATCTACTTAAGCAGCGTTTAGGCCTAAAACACAACAGAAAGGCAACAAGGGGGAAACCTGGCAGGGAGAGAAGGAAACAGCTGGGCCGGCCTCTGTGGCCCGCGGTCCTCAGTGATTTGTCTTCGACGCTGACACCTGCAAGCCATTTCAGCAGGATTTACAGGCTCAGGACGGCCGCTGGGGACCAGGCAAACTGTTTTCACAGCAAACGAGGTGGAACCCTGTGTTGTTAGTTGTTGGTCCGACTCGGTCCGGAATTTGCAGCTCTTTTGAAAACAAGGAGAGGATGATGTGCTTTAATGTTCAAAACATGATGTCTAAGGACAAGCGGATGAGCAGGATGGATGAGACATGTGTGCCTGTTTTAGCGGGTGAGTTCATATGGTGTGAGAGGAGAGAGAGAGAGAGAGTGAGGGTGGAGAGGGAGAGAGAGGTTGGGGATAGAGAGAGGGTGGGAGAGGGAGGAGAGGGAGGGGGAGGGTGGGTTAGAAAGATAGAGATTGGCAGGGGGGAGGGAGAGAGCAGGAGAAAGAGCGAGGGGGAAAGAGGGAGGGGGGAGAGATGGATGGAGAGATTTAGATGGGGAGGAGAGAGGGAGGAAGAGAAAAGGGAGAGAGGGGGAGGGAGAGAGAGAAAGAGAGCAAAACTCAAAGACAATTAGTTTAGGGAGCTTGGGACAGGATATGGAGTTCACGTAGATGATCATTAGCAGGAACTCAAAGGGAGGAGCGGACCACCATTCACCAGCTCAGAGCCCAGCTGCTGCTGCACCACGTGGATCATCGCTGTCACAGCTTTTCTCTCAAATCGGTGGATATGAACTGCGTTCTGACGGCGACAGAGCAACGAACTACTCGGCGTCTGAAGCAGCGGGTTCCGCGCTGTCTGTCAC
Source organism: Micromesistius poutassou (assembly GCF_964030765.1). NCBI lineage: Eukaryota > Metazoa > Chordata > Actinopteri > Gadiformes > Gadidae > Micromesistius > Micromesistius poutassou. The sequence continues at coordinate 7,984,575 of NC_140282.1, forward strand.
TAATACCAATGAAGTGTGGGAACGTGGGAGCGATGGAGTGAACTAAAATGCACTGAGAGACAGAAGCAGCTCCATCTCTCAGAGTGTCATGGTGACACTTGTTTAAATGTCTGACCAGAAGAAAAAAGAGCTTCACAGAGTATTGATTTCACTAAGGTTCCCCCTTACTATTGTTGGGTGGGTTTCTGTTTGTGGGATTTGTTATTTATTGTGGATGAAAGGGACTTCATACTGCATGATATAACATGAGCAGAGCAGAGGAGAGAAGAGGAGAGGAGAGGAGGAGAGGAAAGGAAAGGAGAGGAGAGGAGAGGAGAGGATAGGATGAGACGAGAGGAGAGGAAAGGAGAGAGGGGAGGAGGAGGGGAGGAGAGGAGAGGAGAGGAGAGGTGAGGGAGGGAAAGGAGAGGAGGAGAGGAGAGGAGAAAAAAGAAGAGAAGAGGTAGCATATGGTGCATATGATCTTCCATCCTTTGGAAATATATTTGGAGTATCAGGGTTTTATTAAGAAACAGCCTCGCCCATCTCCACTCTACCTCTGACCTCTAGATTACAGGTGGAGAGCGGGCTGTAATGGGCTCCATGTTTTAGAAATCCGGTCTCTGCGTTGTCTTTCATCTTTGGCCATCCAGCTCTCCTTCCAGCCTGGAGAAAGAAACCCAACTTGCCAGAATAGAAAACTAAACCTAATAACCGACTTCCTCTCATATTTGCTCGACGGTGCCATTTGCACCCTCCCCATGTTTCCATGGCCACAGCATTCCTGAAAACCGTACATATCAGTTGGAATATCACTAAATGATTCCCATCTGGAGTATATTAATACAAATTTCCTTGTTGTCCCGTTTAAATAATTCTGGGCGTATTGTGGACTTGATTGTGAACATTTGAATCAAATGTGTTTGTGTTTAATGCCAGATAAGGAACAACTATTCGAAGGGGAAATAAATGGGGAGGGAGTATATCTAATCACGCATTGTTATCGCTGTTTCACCGTGTTTCACATTTCCTCTGTTTATCACCTGTAATTGGTTGGTGTGTTGGAATTACCAGAATGGTGAAGGTTTGTTATTGTGATCATCCTAGAAAATCAGGACAAAGAAACACTTTCCAAACCTTTATCTCCCTGTTAGGACTTTAGTAACTCTGTCCTCGCCGTATTTCCCTTCAACAGCAACGTTGCACCCGCTCTCTTTGGAGTGATCCTCGACTTCTCAAGCTAAGATTCACCCAGAAAATATAAAACCCTTAAAGTTGACCTCAGCTAAGACAGCTCTTCTCCTACTCTTATTACTTTAGCTTCTTTTTGGCCACTCTCTCCACTCTTTTATTCTGCGTTATATTATTCATATTTGCCGTCTCTCCCTGAGTGTCTCGGTTGGCACGGCCGGGCCTCCCCCTCCTGTCTCCGCTGCTCCTTTGTCCGCGACCACACAGAGGGACGTCATGTCGGAGGCACATCCTGCTGGGTGGGCTGGCTGCGGGGGAATGCAGGCTGACAGGATCAGGCCTCAACAGCCGGCGGGGGTAATGCGTGTGGACAGTGTAAACCCCGTCTTTTGGAGATCTGTAGGGAAAGCAGCGCTGGGCCTTTCTGCAGGAACAAGGCGCTCCTCCTGAGCCCTATGGGAGCCCACGGCCGCCCCTATGCGTGGACCCTCCGGCACCTTCACACTCATTAGGGCGTCCTAATCCGGGCCATCCTAAAGAATATTCATCAGGTACAACAAAAAGAGAAGGAGAAATGCAAAGCGGAATACACAACCAGGGGCCGTGGTGATTGGAGATGTTTGTGTGCTCAAACGGAGGTTTGTGCGTTGGAACGTCTGCGTCTTGTGTAACCTGGCAGCGTTGTGACTCGCAGGATCTAGTCACTCCATGTGAAGTCCCAGGGAGTGATGTGTAATCAAACATTTAGGCTGCTGTGAAAACCTGTGCTAAGTAGCACGCCAAACCACCCATAATTACCTTGTAGCATTTAGCACATACTTAACAAAACAAATGGTCTGGGGAGAGAGAGAGAGAGAGAGTGAGAGAGAGAGAGAGTGTCAGTGTGTGTGTGTGTGTGTGTGTGTGTGTGTGTGTGTGTGTGTGTGTGCTTGCCAGTGCATGTGTGTGTGTGTGTGTGTGTGTGTGTGTGTGTGTGTGTGTGTGTGTGTGTGTGTGTGTGTGTGTGTGTGTGTGTGTGTGTGCTTGTGCTTGCCAGTGCGTGTGTGTGTGTGTGTGTGTGAGTGTTTGTTTATGTTGGGGTTGGTTTGTGTGTGTGCTTGCACATAACTGTGTATATTCATGAGCTGAGGGGATGTGTGTGTGTGTGTGTGTGTGTGTGTGATGTCCACTGGTGCTGGATCTCATCAAGGCTGGGGGGCTGCAGAGAGAAGTGGTCAGCGGTGTCATCAGAGCCCTGGGTCCTCAGAGAGCAGCCTGGGTCCTCAGAGAGCAGCCTGGTCCTCAGAGAGCAGCCTGGGTCCTCAGAGAGCAGCCTGGTCCTCAGAGAGCAGCCTGGTCCTCAGAGAGCAGCCTGGTCCTCAGAGAGCAGCCTGGTCCTCAGAGAGCAGCCTGGCAGGCTGGTGAAGCCTGGTAGGCTGGGTTAGGCCGGCTGTTTGTTTGGCTTTCCTATCTCGTCTTGGCGGCCTTTCCAACAAGACTCTGCTGTTCCCCACTGAGGTGTGGTCCCCCTCTTCGCTCTGCTTCTGCTCTTCTTCAGAACAGAAATCTGATGCAATGCAACTTTTGAGTATTTTTATTTTTCTTAAACAGATATATTCAGTTCAGTTTTGATTAAATCTATTCTATAAAAACTTTATATAGATAGATAGATATATAGATAGATAGATATAGAGAGACAGAGATAGATAGAATAATAGATAGATCAATCTATGGATGGATAAATAAATGGACAGTAGTTTAACATTAACCAGCCGTCGTTAAGATGACAACAACAGACTCAATCAGAGTGTGAGTCAGCACTAAGTGTTCCTGGCTGCCTGACACTTTCCAAAGGCCGTGTGGGACACAGAAGGCTCTGGAACGGTGGGACAAAGGAGAAGACGTTGATCTCTCAGGACCAGTTCTGCTCTCTCCACACTGTTTTGTGTGCTTAAAGGAAATGAGTTGATCCACTTGAACAGACTGCGCTAAGCCCCGCCTTCCAGCAGACCGTGTGGTGTGTGTGTGTGTGTGTGTGTGTGTGTATTGGTGTGTGTGTATGTGTTGGTGTGTGTATGTGTTGGTGTGTGTGTGTGTGTGTGTGTGTGTGTGTGTGTGTGTGTGTGTGTGTGTGTGTGTGTGTGGCTGTGTGACTGTGTGTGTGTGTGTGTGTATGTGTGTGTGTGTGTCCATGAATCAAATGATTTGTAATATCTACATAAAGTATTATTTAGTACTGAGATGGGCGTCTTCCCTACACCAGTAGAGCACAGAGGACAGGTGTGTGTGTCTGTGTGTGTGTGTGTGTGTGTGTGTGTGTGTGTGTGTGTGTGTCTTCACGTCTCCTCAACACTACCTTAACTTTAACTTACAGTATCACAACTTCATTCTAGTGCTTCAATAAAGCAATCCAGCTGCATAAACACGTTACAGAATGTGTGAAACCCAGAGCAGGGAGAGCGTCTTTAGCTCGCCCAGGATAACGCTGTCTGCTCTCCAGGACAATAAATCATTTCACACCAGGGCTCCAACGACCCTCCGCCGCACTATTTGTCACCTTGTGGGGCGGCCCCATGCCGGTGGAGGTGTTGCTGCGTGGCAGAGTGTCCATTACAGCGAGGGTGAGATCCCCCAAATGGCTGGAGGCCCGGGGAGGAGAGAGAGGAAGGGCCCTATTGGGGGGCCGGGGAGGAGAGAGAGGAAGGGCCCTATTGGGGGGCCGGGGAGGAGAGAGAGGAAGGGCCCTATTGGGGGGCTGGGGACAACACAGCGACGTCAGCACAGTGACATACACACTGGCACGCACACACCGGCGCAAACATACAAACACACACACACTGACACACACACACACACACACACACCAGCACACACACACACACCGGCACACACACACACACCGGTGCAAACACACACACACCGGCACAAACACACACACACACACTGACACACACACACACACACACACACTGGCACACACACACACACACACACCGGCACACACACATACACCGACATACAAACCGACATACACACGCACACACACACTCACATGCACACACACACACACACACACACACACACACACACGTGTTGGTCTCTGGTACCTGAGAGATAACGCATTGAGCTGTGATCCGAACGCATCCTGGCTTTGGGCAGAAGACTCTGATCTCGGCTCTC
>NC_140282.1:7991403-8006403 GCF_964030765.1 Micromesistius poutassou
TGAGACCACTGAGACCAGACCACTGAGACCACATCACCCCCAGACTGAGACCACATCACCCCCAGACTGAGACCACATCACCCCCAGACTGAGACCACATCACCCCCAGACCACTGAGACCACATCACCCCCAGACTGAGACCACATCACCCCCAGACTGAGACCACATCACCCCCAGACTGAGACCACATCACCCCCAGACCACTGAGACCACATCACCCCCAGACTGAGACCACATCACCCCCAGACCACTGAGACCACATCACCCCCAGACCACTGAGACCACATCACCCCCAGACCACTGAGACCACATCACCCCCAGACTGAGACCACATCACCCCCAGACTGAGACCACATCACCCCCAGACCACTGAGACCACATCACCCCCAGACTGAGACCACATCACCCCCAGACCACTGAGACCACATCACCCCCAGACCACTGAGACCACATCACCCCCAGACTGAGACCACATCACCCCCAGACTGAGACCACATCACCCCCAGACCACTGAGACCACATCACCCCCAGACCACTGAGACCACATCACCCCCAGACTGAGACCACATCACCCCCAGACTGAGACCACATCACCCCCAGACTGAGACCACATCACCCCCAGACTGAGACCACATCACCCCCAGACTGAGACCACATCACCCCCAGACTGAGACCACATCACCCCCAGACCACTGAGACCACATCACCCCCAGACCACTGAGACCACATCACCCCCAGACTGAGACCACATCACCCCCAGACCACTGAGACCACATCACCCCCAGACTGAGACCACATCACCCCCAGACCACTGAGACCACATCACCCCCAGACCACTGAGACCACATCACCCCCAGACCACTGAGACCACATCACCCCCAGACTGAGACCACATCACCCCCAGACCACTGAGACCACATCACCCCCAGACTGAGACCACATCACCCCCAGACCACTGAGACCACATCACCCCCAGACTGAGACCACATCACCCCCAGACCACTGAGACCACATCACCCCCAGACTGAGACCACATCACCCCCAGACCACTGAGACCACATCACCCCCAGACTGAGACCACATCACCCCCAGACCACTGAGACCACATCACCCCCAGACTGAGACCACTGAGACCAGACCACTGAGACCACATCACCCCCAGACTGAGACCACATCACCCCCAGACTGAGACCACTGAGACCAGACCACTGAGACCACATCACCCCCAGACTGAGACCACATCACCCCCAGACTGAGACCACTGAGACCAGACCACTGAGACCAGACCACTGAGACCAGACCATTGAGACCAGACCATTGAGACCAGACCACTGAGACCAGACCACTGAGACCAATGAGATCAGACCTGATGCCCTCAGGCTGTCAGACCATCTGAACGGATGCAGTTGATATATTTGTGTTAATACCAACAATATTAGTATTTTCTTGTGTGTGTATCAGCATCACAGTGTACTGCAGATGAAAAGTAGTTATTTTTAGTAATTTGGGCATATTTACATTGTGTTTTTTAAACAACAATGTTCATAAATATGCATGGTCCCTATCAAATAAACCAATCAATAAACTAAATAAATAAGAGTTAAGGCAGTCTTTTAGTGGGTTTGATTTTGACTTGTTATGTAAACAGTTACTTGACTGGCGGAACAATTTGTCAAAGAATAGTTTACTTTACTTTGCGTTTTGTTTGTCAGGAGATGCTATCTGCTCGCTGTGGTTTGACACAAAGCCAGAGTTTCCCGAGCCTTATTCACACAGAAATCATTTCATCAGGAAAAACAACAGAAAATCTTTATTTATGACCCCGACAGTGACACCAGAATAGGTTCAAGCCCTTCCCCATCTGTTTGCAATTGGGGTGTAATGCTATCATCACCTGTTTCCATGGTCCCCGCTCACATCTGGACTGCGTTAAAAAAATCACACAAGGTGCACATTTTCTGCCCTCTTTGTGTGAGTGTGTTTCTCTGGCGTTTGGATCATATTTCTACAATAGGCTACAACAACAAATTAGGATCTGAGGCGCACAGAGAAAACACTTATTTCTACCAGCAATTGGCTTTAGATTTCAGAGCCCGAGTCCCGTGGGGCTGTGGGTCCTCAGACACAGCAGTATAGGATCACACTGAACTTTATTATGAAGTGGACCTCTACCAATCACGCTAACATAACCCAGGGGTCCATGCCCCGAGACAAAGACAAACAATGAGGCCGATTATTTCGTAGTAATGTCACGTAGATGAACCCAGGTGCCTTCAAATGTTCCTTCAAAACGAGGCTAAGGGTTTGTCGCAGGACGGTTATACAAATCAAGCGATATATTGTTTCTCTTTCTTCTGACAAATGTACTTACTATAAGTCACTTTGGATAAAAAAAACATCTGCTAAATGTCACTGTAAATGTAAAGAACATTTCTGCAGCCCTGAAGTTACATTAAAGGCACGTTGACATATTTACACACATGGTGAAGAGCATTCGGTTCCTGGAGCCTCCATTCTAGAACAGAAACTATCTTGATGTGATGTTCACCAAAAACACAAGCGCAGCCGTGCACATGTTTGCCTCACTATCGTTTTCATATCCTCCTGATTGTGTGTTGAGGAATGAATGGAACATGATGTGCTCTGCTTCACCATTGGCTGCTCTGCGAAAAGAAAAAAACCTCCTGCCCAAGGAAATGTTTTTCCCTGGTTCATAACTGTGTGGAATTTGTGTATCCGTTGTGTGTCTCTCATGCAGCACACCAGCTGTGCAGCTGGGCTGGCTGTGTTGCCGTCTGCCCGTGGTTGAGAGGGCTTTTTAACACAACGCTCCCATGGGCCTTCGAGGAAGCAGTAATGTCATGCAATTGGGGCCGTATTATCATTGTGTGGATCCCTGAGAGTGATGTCAGAGGAAGAAGGAAACGAGCTCACTCCCAAAACCAGTGGGAGCAAAGGTCGGTCGAGTTGGCAGAGGCCCAGATCAGCTTAAAGACTTTTCCTCATTCTCTGGTGTTTTTTTTTTTGCTTTCCTTAAAAGCATAGAACCATCCACCGAATGGGTCCCACATCTGATGATGAACTATCATTTATTATAATGGAGTTATAGTTGTAATTTTGGGGTTAAAGACAGAACGGGACACCCTGCGAGAGATCTCTCCTTTGATGGAACATGCTGCAAATGGATGATATTAAGAAAAATAGATAGATGGACAAACTAATTCCTTTTTTACATTAGCCCCAGCTTTTCATCATCAGTAATGAAAAATCAACACTGGCTAATCTATCAGCAGCAATATCGTTTTGGTCATTTTAAGATTGGTGCGTGTGTGTGTGTGTGTGTGTGTGTGTGTGTGTGTGTGTGTGTGCATGAGTGCGTGTGTGTGTGTGTGTGTGTGTGTGTGTGTGTGTGTGTGTGTGTGTGTGTGTGTGTGTGTGTTTCTGTGTCTGACTGTGTGTGTGTCTGACTGTGTGTGTCTGTCTGCGTGTGCGTCCACATGTGTGTGTGTGTGTGTGTGTGTGTGTGTGTGTCTTTGTCCTTCACCATGAACTACATTGCAAAGAATGAAAATCCAGTCACCTAAAAATAAACATTAGCATTGTTCAGTTTCTCCTTGATCTCCACTAGAGGTGGAGGCTTGAGAGCATCAGGCATCGCAGCTTGTTCCATTTAGCACCGTCATGATTTACAGTTGCTTTGCTACCTGTCGTGGTGAACAAGATTAGCATAGCAGCTGTGGCCGTGACTCAGCGCGGCCCAGGAGCGCTGATAGCAGCCTTTCATGTTCATGAGCTCTGGAGTCCACCCATTGTTTTACACCTCCGAGGGCTACAGTACCAAATGTGCCTCCTTAGCTATTAAGTACCTCCTTAAAACGCTGCGTAGGATGTTGTCTGTGATTAGGGAGTTGGGGTTTCATTCAAATGCATTTTCCCCCATTTCCTGGTACTTTGCTGGAGTCACCTTGAAGTTCCTCCTCTTCAAATCCACAGACCATGTTTGGTCTCTGGTCTGTTTGGGAAATGTTTTGTTTCGTTTGTGGATGTCTTATTAAAAAGATAAATGCAGCAGCAGACATTTATTTATGACATGTATCACGTGTTTAACTAAACACATGGATCTTGAGGAGAGAGAGAGAGAGTGTGTGTGTCGGGATATTCAGAGCAGTTCTCTGATTTCACAATAAACATCTTAATCATCTGCAATTCTATGAATCTGGGCTCCGTCCGTCGCCTCTGTCCACCCACCTTCCTCTCGTGGAGACATTCACATGACCTCTCACATGTTTGGTTTAGGACGAGGACAGAGATGTGGTTCTACTTCTGGTGCCGAGCCTCTCCAGTGACTCACACCTCCGCTCTGAGTGCTGGAACAGGCGTTTCCTGCCTGCATGAGTCCTCAGCAGCGACGTGACGACCCCGCCCCACCCACCCCGCCCCCCTGCCTCTCTTCCTATATCAATTCCCCTATTGAAGGCGCAATAGACGTGTCACGTACAAGGTTTATGGTGACATTCACACTCATAATGTCCCCGTGTCGTTTAAGTCCTTGCGGTCCAAATTATACGTTTCATCACTTTTAGAGTGTATTTGGCACAGCATATAAAACCAATAAATAAGTCGAACCAATTCACACCAATATCTTATTGGTTGGATGAAATGTAAAAAATGTGCAATAATTCACCCGATGGATGGACAGATAGATACGCAAATGGTTTTGCGGACGGTTTCTCCGGGCGCCGGGTGATTGTAAGTAAAGGCCGGTTATCTGACTCTGTAAGTGCTTCTGCCAATAACTGCACGGCGTGGGCCGTCTGGACGGAGGTCCATGTGTAGATGGATATGGGATTAGCACTTAACCTTGGAGTCCTTCCAGGACCAGGCTTAAATCAACCCTTCCATTGGACGTCCCATAAAGGTCTGACCAGTCTTTAGGCAGAGCACTTCTTAATGCAAGATGTGTTTTATGTTACAGATGAAAGCATGGTGGCAGTCACCTATTTATCATCATCTTCATGAGGTGGTGATCACGTCCATCTGTGAGCCCTTCTTTCTGTTGTGACACCAAACAACAGAATACATTCACCACACAGAACCAAAAGATAATCAAAACAAATGTAATGCGTGAATCTCTAGTATATTATAATTGTAATAATTGTAAGTACAACGTCATTGTTGTGAATAACACATATTGATCTGCACATGTGTTCCACCATATTGATTGCATTAATCCCTCCAAATCCTCAGTTTGGGAAAATTACTTTATTTTACTTTTTATTATTTTACTATTTTACTTACTAAGATGTATTAAAGCATTGCAACTTAATGTACAAACCTATTGTACATTGTACGGCTAAGTACACTTAAAAATAGTACTTAGCATTGTGTAGCACCTTATCCTAGCTATCTGTGTTGTATACGGGGAATGGGTTAACCTAGTGATGGTTAGTGCTTGGCACTTGGTTCTATGAACATCCTTATTGTACCAACGGTGATATATTGTTGTTTCTCTTTCTTCTCACAAATGTACTTATTGTAAGTCGCTTTGGATTAAAGTGTCTGCTAAATGCCTTCAATTTAAATGTAACTTCTCAAACTCAAGACAAACTGACAAATGGCAAATGCATGAATAGATTATAATATATTTTATTATTTCAGAGTCACGTCCATGTCTGTAACTCCTCAGTTATTCATGGCTGTGAACACATACGCTGTCCGTCGTTTGTGGAGGAGTGAAGGCTCTGGGAACAAGCTGCACTATGAGACCTGACTGGATGTCATACCTCCATAACTCCATCCATCCAGCCATCCAGCCATCCAGCCATCCATCCATCCATCCATCCATACACACACACATACCAACAGGCCTTATCACAGAGGTTTATAGGGACAGGTGTGGCTCATTAAGTTAATTAGAGGTCTGTGGGTATCCTCATGATTAACGTTGTGTTCACACTGTGTTCAGCCCTACTGTTCCACCTCTGTGATTAAGGCCTATAGGACATGACTATCCTGTGAGCACGTTCTACATTATAGGGACGAGGATGAGCCGACATTAAAGTTAAGTGAGTTTGCTCATGGAAAGAAAGAGATGATATCAAAGATCTGACTGGACTATGAGTGTAAACATAGCTTCAACAGATCAGGAGACATCTGGTCTCAGGGTTTGTTGTCCCCTGTTAGTGTGTGGTCTGTCTCAGAGATCATGTCTTTTATTCGAGGTTATGCTTGTGCATGTAAAACACAATATTTCCAAAAGGGTTCTGGTTCAACGGGGTCGTGTCTGAATAAACCGAGCCGGTCTGGAGTAAACATATAACTTACGAGCTCTGCGGAATCCTCTTTCTACAGCGATAGCTCCATTCCAAAACCGCGTGGGGTTGTTATTGTACAAGCGAGATAAAACTCTGGCAGCCTTTATCGCGCGGTATTAATGATGTATTAACCGCTTATCCGCAGGAAGGAGGTTTAATGTTTACGTTAAACCTTGTAGTTGTGCAGCGTTCTACTTAATCTGCATCACTGCCCTTATCAGGGCTGCTTGTGTTTTGAATTCATATTTCTCAACAACCGCCCAGATCCTGAGGATTTGCTTTTTAAATCACTTCAGATTAAATCTCGGTTGGTCTTTCAATTTAATTGTTTTTTTTTCTTTTGATAAATTGGTTCTCACAAACCACATTTAAAGGTTCTTGTCTCTTTTTATTAACTTGAAAGTGTGTGTCGATGTTTTCCGCCTACATTCCTGATGTAGTTAACACACTGCTTCAATAAAGCAGAGCCTTTTCCTTTCCTTCTCATGGAGTCAGGAGACAGCGACTGTGAGAACGCTGATCACTCAGAGATAGAAGCCATGGGGAGCCTCTGTACAACAACCAGACCGCACAGAGTTCATCTCATTGAGCAGTTTTAGCTCCTATTTCTTTCGTTATTAGAATAATAGCCTTTGTTTGAGCCACAGATCGGTCCCTAACCACTATCTAAACATCCACCCTAAAGGTGAAGGCTAAAGAAGGTGAAATGGAATAGCATGCCATTCCACAAGGGATGGTAAGTATTGTGTCAACAGTCGAATATTGAGACAAGCCTGACACATACGTGGGTGTTCTCATACCTGCCCAGTAGGTGGAGCTGGCACATTCAGAAGTATTTCCTAAAGGATGAATGTATGTCAGATCTGTGAGGCTCATCTAGATCTGCCTCTATACTGGAGTGTAGGATCAAGGGCCGTAACGTACACGATTCACACTAGCAGTCTGTTAATATTCACACTAGCAGTCTGTTAAGACAGGGAAATCCCAAAATATAATGTGAATTGTACATTTTTAAGTATTAACAATTAAAATGGATATTTATGAGCGATGATGTAATTATGATTAATTTAATGTCTTCTAAAAACGATGAAATGTTAGCCTAACTGTACTGGACCCACGTTTAAAAGATGACATACTTTAAACATTATAATGTACCAAGATGATAGTTAGCCTCATACCGAGTTACCCAACATTAATAAGAAACCTAAGCATATAATATATCATGTGTACTGACATAGTGAACACACAGTGAACAAGGTTTGAAAGAAAAGGTTTCTTTTACTAAAAAAAACCATGGTCAATTTTAAACTATTATATTTCATATTATATGATTAAACAAACATTACATACACATACATGGGTATCGAGGAGAATGTGTAACATGATGATGGCCTCTTACAGACAGGATGCTCTGTCGAGGTTAACGTCGTTCTTTACATCACAGTCCAAAACAAATCACATACAGTGTTAAGTCATAAAAGCTAACATTAAACAAAGACATATGTCATTAATTAAAATTAGGAATTAACATTATAACCAGACTCGTCCAATCATATCTGAGGTTCAACACGTCAGTGGACTGAACGGATTCTTTGCATTAGACGTTCTCGTGGCTGACGCCGTGTTTAGGATGAGGTTTTAGAAGTGATTCTGAACACAACTTGTGTCTCCACAGACGCGAGCGTCGACATCGTAGGATGAGTGGAAGTGCGTGGATCCCGTCCCGTCCTCCTGGCTCAGGACCAAGCTGTGTCAGCAGTAGGGGCGTCTGGTTAATGTAGTTCCTTGCAGGGTGTCACCATTGTTTCTCAGAGTGCTTGAGTGGAGTTAGTGGGATCAGAGAGGCTAGATGACTGGTTTCCTTGTGGTGGCGACACCAACATACTGGCTTTGTAAACGGCGGGTGTGGAAGGGGTTGTCCGGGCGGCACGGTGGAGCTGAGGTCAGCCTGGAGTGATCCACGATGCAGACGGCCGTGAGACTGGCCGTCATGGACCGGGCTGGCCAAGGGAGGTCGCGACCCCCCGCCGCCACCGGAGGCTCCATTAGGAGTTCTTGGCCAGCAGCCTCATGGTGATGGTCTTCACCTCCGAGTACTCCTTCAGGCCGCACTCCCCCCTGCGGAGAACAAGAGGCGTGGTTAGAAAGGCGAGTGACCGTAGATCTGCTCGGTCTGGAGGACCTGACCGGAGTGCGTTGTGTCATCTAGTGGCTGATGGTCACTCCATACTCACAGCTCTCGGCCGTTACCGGACATCTTGTATCCTCCGAACGGACACTGTGTGCTGAGGGCGTTGAAGCAGTTTATCCTGAAGACGAACACAAACAAGGTCATTGGTGCACTTCAGCTTCAGCAAAGGTTAACTTTCCTGTATGATGGGATTACGAAGGTTTGAGAGAAAAACCCTGATCTGTGGGTTTAGGATGAGTTTAGTAAATGGCTCTAAAAGAAGTATGAGCTTGAAGAATTTGTCCAACTTTGTCGTTCTTGAGTGGTTCAATGTAAACCTCTGATTAGACATCTTCTCGCTCCAGTCCTGAGTTTAAAGACGCTGCAGGTCAGATTTAGGAGCTATAGTGTGAACTGTTTAGAAAAGGCCCAGCCATCCCTCAACTCTTCTGAAGGAGCGGCTCTGAGAGTCTGTTCTGGTGGGCTGTGTGTCTGACTGTGTGTATGAGGGGCAGACTGGTCTGAGGTACAGTACTGTGTGTCTGACTGTGTATGAGGGGCAGCTCGGTCTGGGGTACAGTACTGTGTGTCTGACTGTGTATGAGGGGCAGCTTGGTCCGGGGTACAGTACTGTGTGTCTGACTGTGTGTATGAGGGGCAGACTGGTCTGAGGTCCACTCCAACACGTGTACAGTGGGCGGGAGGGAGCCTCACTGAGCAGCCTGCAGCGTCCTCCACGTCTCAGCACTCACCACACGGTGCCGGCCTGCATGGCGGTGGAGATGGCCATGGCCTTGTTGAGGTCGTTGGTGAACACGGCGGCGGCCAGGCCGTACTCAGTGTTGTTGGCTCGCTCGATCACCTCCTCCAGGGTCTTGAACTTCATGATCTGCTGTACCGGCCCAAAAATCTATGGGAGTAGAAGAGATACTCAATACTCTTGATATAACGTTGTGTTATGAGCTGATCGAGGATCAGCAGAGGATCAGCTCATAACATCAGAAGATAATAAACAATAATAATTTACATCAGACGATTGTAAATTAACTGCATTTATGTCATGCTTTTCTAACCAGCGGCCACTCAAAGCGCTTTACAGTATTACCTAACATTCACCCGTTCATACACACATTCACCCATTCACACACCGAAGGCGATGTCAACCATGCAAAACGACAGCCAGCTCATCAGGAGCAGTCAGGGTGAGGCGTCTCGCTTAGGGACACCTCCACACTCAGCTAGGAGGAGCCGGGGATCGAACCAGCAACCTTCAGGTTACCAGTAAACCCGCTCTACCTCCTGAGCCCCATGCGGCCCTGAGTCAAGATGATACACTTGCTGAAGTGGGATATTTATGTTCTTATAGTTGATTGGACTAAGCCACTGGCTCTGATGCTTGTGAAAGGAGAGGACGTGGGAGTCCCGCAAACCCGTGTGCAAGGCCAGCATTCGCCCACCGGGGTGGAGAGAGCAGCTGATCCGTGTGTTTACCTCCTCCTTGGCGATGCGCATGTCGTCTGTGACGTTGGAGAAGACGGTGGGCTCCACGTAGAAGCCCTTCAGCCCGTGGGCTTTGCCCCCGCACTCCAGCGTGGCGCCCTCACTGACGCCACTCTGGATGAGCTCCAGCACCCGGGCCTGCTGCTCCTGGCTGATCTGTGGGAGGATAGGGAGGGAGGGAGGAGAGGGAGGGAGGGAGGGAGGGGAGAGGGGAGGGAGGAGAGGGGAGGGGAGGGAGGGAGGAGAGGGAGGGAGGGGGAGAGGGGAGGGAGGAGAGGAGGGAGGAGAGGGGAGGGAGGGGAAGGGAGGGAGGAGAGAGGAGGAAGGAGAGGGAGGGAGAGGAGGGAGGGAGGAGAGGGGAGGGGGAGAGGGAGGTGAGGAGAGGAGAGAGAGGGAGAGGGGAGGGAGGGGGAAGGAGGGAGGGAAGGATGGATGGAGGGGAAGGGAGGGAGGGAGGAGAGGGAGGGGAGGGGAGAGGAGAGGAGATGAGAGGGAGGGGAGGAGAAGAGAGGAGAGGGAGAGGAGGAGAGGAGAGAAGGGGAGAGGAGGGAGAGGAGAGGAGAGGAGAGGCGAGGCGAGGGGAGGGGAGGGAGAGAAGAGGTGTGAAGAGGGTCAGAGTCGAGCGGAGAGGAGTGGATGTCACACGTTTCCTGGAGGAAGAGAAGCAGCCGCATGTTGCATCCTGGGAAAGTCAGTGATGTCGATGTGTACCTGCGGGCCCTGCTCGGTGGTCGGGTCGGAGGGGCTCCCCAGGACCCTCTTCTTGGCTCTCTCCACACTGCGGCGGACAAACTCCTCGTAGACGGGCTCCTCCACGAAGATGCGTGAGCCGGCGGTGCAGCACTGGCCGGCGTTGAAGAACACCCCCTGGTGGGCCTGCTCCACGGCCAGGTCCACTGGGGGAGGAGGGGGACACGGCCCGGTCAGGACTGAACATGGTGGTGAAACGGCGCGGGGTGCAGCCAACACACGGAGCACCGGGAACCAGCGTCCTCCCACTTCACAGGAGTAACCAGAGCCCCATGGAGGACCCTATCTGAGGGGTAACGGAGCTCCATGGAGGGCCCTATCTGAGGGGGAACAGAGCCCCATGGAGGACCCTATCTGAGGGGTAACGGAGCCCCATGGAGGACCCTATCTGAGGGGAACCGGAGCCCCACGGAGGACCCTATCTGAGGGGGAACAGAGCCCCATGGAGGGCCCTATCTGAGGGGGAACAGAGTCCCATGGAGGACCCTATCTGAGGGGTAACGGAGCTCCATGGAGGACCCTATCTGAGGGGGAACAGAGCCCCATGGAGGACCCTATCTGAGGGGTAATGGAGCTCCATGGAGGGCCCTATCTGTGGGGACCGGAGGCCCACGGAGGTGCAGCAGGAACCAGACGTGATATGTGGAGCTGCTGGGTCTCCTCAGAGCGAGGTCTGCGGAGCCGGCTGATACCTGACACCTGAGAGACAGGACCCTGCTGCTGCGGCAGGGGGCCACGGAGACCTGATTTATGGGTCCCGGCCCCAGCGGCCAAACGGGGCAGGTTCCAGACCCTGATTTACAGCCCCCACCCCCCCCACCCCCCCCACCCCCCCACGGCTGCTGAAAGCATTTGAAAGCCGTGGCACCCCTCGTTCTGGTCGGCCACTTAGGAGTTTACATCAGGCTCTCACTCATCCACTCATTGGGTCTTCAGTCCACTACAAAGCTCACTGAGAGAGAGAGAGAGTGTGTGTGTGTGTGTGTGTGTGTGTGTGTGTGTGTGTGTGTGTGTGTGTGTGTGTGTGTGTCCACTTTCACAGATTTATGTTCATCACAAAGTGTCCAATGTAAGTAAATGAAGAATTTAGGGCTTGTGTTGATAGAGTTCCAACAAGGTGGAACAAAAGTCTGAGTGTGTGTGTGTGTGTGTGTGTCCATGCGTGTGTGTATGTCCATGCATGTGTTTTTGTGTGTGTGCGTCCATGTGTGCATGTATGTATGTGTATGCGTATGTGTAACATACTATGGGTAACATACTATCAGTGTATGTGTGTGTATGTGTGTGTGCAGTAACATACTATCAGTGTATGTGTGTGTATGTGTGTGTATGTGTGTGTGCAGTAACATACTATCAGTGTATGTGTGTGTATGTGTGTGTGTGGTAACATACTATCAGTGTGTGTGTGTGTATGTGTGTGTGTGTGGTAACATACTATCAGCATCTGCGAATACGATGTTTGGGTTCTTCCCTCCCAGCTCCAGCGTCACCCTCTTCAGGTTACTGCTGCCAGCTGCCACCTGGATCAGCTTGCCCACCTACAGGAACAGGAGGCAGGACGGGGGGGGGGCTTTAATCACGGGGACACACGGCGGTAAATCAGCCCGGCCCCCGTCCCACGGACGCAGGCATCCCAACACGGGACGCCCCAACACGGGACGCCCCAACACCCAGAGCCGCGTGAAACATGAGTCCGGCGAGCAGAGTGAGGCTCTGGTTTTTGCGAGGAAGTGGCAGGAAACAGAGTGATGTTTCAGCACAGAGCCGCGTCCCGTGTCCCGGAACGTGCGGGCCGGCCGGCGGGGGACTCGTACTTCATGGAGCAGAGGAGGTTTGTGTGTTCACGACGTGTGACGGTCTGGTGGGCCGGAGCGGCTCCAACGGGACTCTCCTCCACATCATCCCGTCTCCATCGCCAGGGGACGCATTCTTTAACGTCTAACCAAACACTTCACTTGTCTAATAATGTTTTATTCTCTCCTGAAAACCCGGTCTCATAATATGGGATCGGCTTTCTGGAAAAATATGGGACTTGTGAGATTGTTTTTTTATTGGCTAGTAACCGTGGCGATGGGAGAAGATGTATGGGGGGAGTGGTGAAGGCTGTCGCTTCGACTTCACCGTCTGCACATGAATCATCGTGCTGCATAAGAATCCTATAGATACATAATGTACATCTATATCATTATAATGTACATCATCTGACTTCTTCACTTCATTCATTCATAAAGACACTTCTTCTGGGAACTTGTTGTAAAGTTGTATATATACATTTAAAATCTGATCTTGACTATAATAACATCATATTAACATTTAAACGAGAGGCAATTGTAATTGTACTATCCTAACAATATATGTATCCCATCATAATTTGACAACTATGACTCAAGGACCTTCAGCCAGTCTGCCTCATCAGGGAGGCGGAGGCGTCAGACAGTAGAACAGTAAAGAGTACGTAGTGCGTGTGGATGGAGGTGGGGTGGTGTCCACACCGTCCCACCAGTATCATCTCAAAAGCATCCAAGAGCAGCCTGGGTAATCCTCACCTCCTCCAGCCTCTCCAGCAGATAGAAGAGGAGAGGTCAGAGAGGACAGGACGTAACAGGAACAACATGCTCCCCCGTCCCCTCCCCGTCCGATATGGAAACGCTCATCTCCTGCCGCAGCCTCTCTAATATCGACGTCTCTCAATCATAATATTAGCTCTTCGCCCGTAGCTCCGGAGAAGCAAAACAATACGTGGTTTTCCTTTCTCGTCTTGCGGCCGGGCTCCCCCTCTGTCTTTGATCAGAACACAAAGAGGCTGGGAGGCCAGCGTGTATTTACTCAGAGAGGGAGACACGCCGCGCTGCTGGGGCTGTGTGTGCATGTGTGTGTGCGTGTGTGTGTGTCTGCATGTGTGTCTACATGTGTCTGCATGTGTGTGTGTGTGTGTGTGTGTGTGTGTGTGTGTGTGTGTGTGTGTGTGTGTGTCTGTGTGTGTCTGCATGTGTGTCTGTGTGTATCTGCATGTGTGTGTGTGTGTGTGTGTGTGTGTGTGTGTGTGTGTGTGTGTGTGTGTGTGTGTGTGTGTGTGTGTGTGTCTGCATGTGTGTGTGTGTGTGTGTGTCTGCATGTGTGTCTGCATGTGTGTCTGCATGTGTCTGCATGTGTGTGTGTGTGTGTGTGTGTGTGTGTGTGTGTGTGTCTGCGTGTGTCTGCATGTGTGTGTGCGTGTGTCTGCATGTGTGTGTGTGCGTGTGTCTGCATGTGTGTGTGTGCGTGTGTTGTGGTCCACAGAATCCACCTGTAGCTCCACCACAGCGCCCACCAGCAGCTCCCTTCAGTCTGAGGGAGGTGCTGGCTCTCTGTCCCCTGCCTCCACCAATCACACGGCCACCCCAGTGACTCAGCGTCTGGGCCCTGGCAGTGTCTTACAGAGCCAGCTCACTCTCTCTCTAATTGACTCCAGATCACAGGAAACAACAAGACAGAGTTTAAGAAAACGAGGCCACTCACAAAGGAAATGTTTACTCGCCAAAGATCCAAAAGTGCCAAAGATGTTTGTTTTATACGGGCTGCATATACAGGCACAGACACATGTGTGAAAGGCTATGCTTTAGTCTGTGGGAGACAGATAGATATAGATAGATAGCATATGTGTGTGTGTGTGTGTGTGTGTGGGTGTGGGTGTGTGTCTGTGTGTTTGTGTGTGCGTGTGTATGTGTGGTGTGTGGTTGGAAACACCCACACAGTTGCCACATTGCCTTTCTCCCAAGATACATCACTAGACACCATCAACTTTACGTGTATTTCATGTATAATCCCTCCTCCTTCACCCAAGGTCATGAAGAACCAGGATCTTATGACTCCGGTAGAAGCTGGACTGAGCAGATGTTTAAACGTGAACTTGTAGGAATGGAAACGGCACTTTGAGCATCAGCTTGAGAACATCACATTCTGAATCCCAGCACGGTCTAATAATGGTTCAATAAAATAAAATACCTAAATAAATTGGTACATTCTTAACAATTCTTTGATGATTGAGCTTCCCGTTCCAAGCCTCTCTGGTTGCGTGTGTTCTGATATTAGCACAGTCTCTGTCTGAGGATGCAGAGGAGGGAGGGAGGGAGGGAGGGAGGGAGAAGGCTTTGTGTCTCTGTCACTTCATAAGAGCAGGAAGGGGGGGGGGGGGGGGCGTTGAGGCTCAGGAACAGGCCTTAAAGACGCAGCCCCTTGTTGTGGAGGTAATGACAGGGCAGGGAGGACACCCTGCGCTGCCGTCT
>NC_140282.1:8011403-8071403 GCF_964030765.1 Micromesistius poutassou
GGGTTGGTGAAGGGGAGAGGTTGTGAAGGACTCACGGCAGGCCAGTCGGCCTGGCAGCAGTAAAGCTGGTGTAAGATATGGGGCGAATCTCTGGATTGAGAACAGAGATTCCAGCTTGTTCAACATTGCTCTCTGGGGAGTACTTCACCACACAGACAAAGGGGGGGGGAAGAATAAATCCCTATCAGACACCAGACCCCCCCAAACACACACACACACAAACACACACATGCACACTCACATACACACACACACATGCATGCAAGCACACACAAACACACACACACACACACATGCGTGTGCATGTGCGCACTCACACATGCATGCACTCACACTGACACACAGACACACACACACACAGACTCACACATGAGCACACACACACACACACACACACACACACACACACACACACTCACACACACACTCACACACACACTCACACACACACACAGAGACACACGTTTCACAACATCACTGCTCGTTTACGAGACCATAAAACACGTGGCGCTCGGCCTCTGTGATGCGTTAAAGAAAGCCTTCCGTTAAACAACCGTCCCTCAAACAGGATCTGAGCTCCGGCGCGGCCAGAGGACGAGAACCGCTCACAGAGGAACACGTGTGTGGAATGTTCTTCTGGGGGCATCAAAGCACAAGGTGTGATTCGAAAAAAGAAGAACTCTACAGAAATAACATTATACATCTGAAAAGGTGGCCTACCAAAATAAAAGCGTGAGGCCTGACATGTTTAGCTCGAGCGTGTTTGATAGAGCGAGTGTAGAGCACATCTGCTGGCCGCCGTCTCCCCATGTATACAGAGAGCTTCTCAGTGTCTTTTACTGGAAGGTATACAGACACCGGGCCGAGGGCATGGCTAAAAGCAGGGTTCAAGTGGCCCGCTGGCACAGGCCTCCATAACTCTTCTCCGTGTTTATGGACAGAAACGCACCGCTTTAAGTACTATTTAATTGGCTGTAAATGGCTAACAGTGTTTACTTAAGGGCTGGTATGCAAAATGCAAGGGAATGTGTGTCCACACACACACACACACATGCACACACACACACACACACACACACACACACACACACACTTATGACCGGTGCATGTCTAGAAGAGAAAAAGCGTGCTGCAGATGGATGGTTCAGGCAGAGCGTCGGTATCTGTGTGTACCACTCCACTGGACTTTACCCACTCATTCCTGGGCTATTTATCTGACTGCTCACACCCCACCCCCACCCAGATGGACAATAGATAGACAGCCACTCTCTCTCGCTCTCTCCCTCTCTCTCTCTCTCTCCCCCTCTCTCTCTCTCTCACACCCTCTCTCTCTCTCTCTCTCTCTCTCTCTCTCTCTCTCTCTCTCTCTCTCTCTCTCTCTCTCTCTCTCTCTCTCTCTCGGTGTCTCTCTCTCCCAGCTGCAGATGCTCAGGCCCCATCCTTCGGGCGGCCGCCCCTTTAATCTGACTCTCATTAAAGGCACTTCATAAAATTGTCAGTAACGATAAGGAGCCGAGCGCCGGCTACAAAAACAGAAAGCCCCGGAGAGCCCGGAATTAGTTTTTAAATTTATTGGGGCCACTGTAGCGGGGGGGCACCCTAAATCAGGGAGCCCCCTTGGCAGCCCCAGCAGCCCCGGCAAGAATGCAGGCGGTGGGCTCCGTACGCGGCCCCGTCCCTCTCTCAAGGCCCCGTTAAAGAAGAGGGGATGGGGCTCCAGGATCCAGCAGGCCGCCATCTAAATCATCCCCCGAAAGGGAGACGGCGGGCCGGGCCGTGGCGCTCCAGGCCGCGTCGTCACTCTGTTGTCCCGCTCCATTCAGCGGCGTGATGGAGAGGACAGCACTGAGAAATAAATCCGCGCTCAAGGTTTCTGAAAATTGCTTTTAGGTTCATTTGGGAGAAGGGGAAGAACAGGGAGATGAAAGACTGAGTGCAAAAGTGCACATTTTAAAATGACGAATGGTTTTCTTTCTCTGTTCCCCGGAGTGCTGTGACCAGCGCAGGGCGTTACGCTTTCATTAGGCGTCAGAATTAGGTAACAATGTTGGAGTTACAGGCTTTTTATAAACATGTTCTCAGCGTTGGATTAAACAACCCTGCATATCTGGTTTACATGATAGCATGATGTAGTAAATATTTATCAAATGCACTTTTAAAAGATATAACTTTGAATTGTGACCCCCCCCCCCCCCCCCCCCAAAGCTAACATTATAACTATAACTTAAACTGTATTCATCTACAGAGTTACATTTTAATAATATTTCACATTCAAATGAAAAACCAAACCAAGGCTGACTTGTATTGACTCTATTGAAATTGTCACACAGTAAATTCCTGTAATTCACTCTTGTAAACATACAAAGAAAGCTAATTAAATAAGCTTCTTGAGCAGAGACCATTAAAACATGTGTTGGTTTATTCCCCCGACGGCGCGGCTTGTTTAGGCTCTGGAGCTGTCCTGTCCCCAAGAACTTGTGGTTCTTGGAGAAACTGGATAAATGTGCGGTTTGGCATCTGTGTGTGTGTGTATATGTGTGTGTGTGTGTGTGTGTGTGTGTGTGTGTGTGTGTGTGTGTGTGTGTGTGTGTGTGTGTGTGTTGTGTGTGTGTGTGTATATGTGTGTGTGTGTGTGTGTGTGTGTGTGTGTGTGTGTGTGTGTGTGTGTCTGTGTGTGTGTGTGTCTGTGTGTGTGTGTGTGTGTGTGTGTGTGTGTGTGTGTGTGTGTGTGTGTGTGTGTGTGTGTGTGTGTGTGTGTGTGCATGCATGTATATATATGTGTGTTTGTGTGTGTGTGTGTGTGTGTGTGTGTGTGTGTGTGTGTGTGTGTGTGTGTGTGTGTGAGTCTGTTTTTAACAGGCCAAGATTCCATAGCCAGGGGAGTCGTACCCGGGACCGACACTCCAGTCTGCGCAGGAAGTTTCATATCCTCTTCTATAAAAGTGTCCTCTCTGTGTCAGAGAGGCTTCCAGAACGTAGAATCACTCGGGTTACCAGCGAGGGAGAGAGAGAGAGAGAAGGAGAGAGAGGGAGAGTGCAGCTGGTCAACGCTTCCTTCACACCGCTCCGCACAATGCCGCCCGGCGCTTTGGAATCTGGCGAGGGTGACCTCGCTGTCACTGGTCGGGGAACATCTTTGTTGCTTGTGTGTGTGGTCAAGTTGTGACAGAGTTGTCGAGCTTTGTTATGGGAAAAGTGGTGTGAGTGTGCGAGGGGTGTTTAAAGGGACCGCCTTCCTGTTTCAGCGTCTCAGATAGAAGGAGGCACCATGGGAATATTTGTTACGTGTTTTAAGTCCATCTGTGGCCAGACACTCTGAACTCTAGTGACATCGCCAGGGTTTGGAGAAAGATAAACTTAAAAAATACATTTTAGGATACTGTGTGTTTTTTCATTCGATTATACATTACGATCATTTCAATGATAAGTGTCAGATACCAGACAGCCCACAACCACACACACACACACACACACACACCCTAGGTCGTTTACATTCCCAAACTCTATTCAATGCAATTTAATGATTTCATCAAATGTAATAAACTAATATTGAACACATATTAAACTAATAAATAACTTGGGGAAAAAACATGTGCTGAAATATTATCTGTGAGAGCAAACAGTTCTTTGTTGGAAAGTGTGTACGGAGCGAGTGCTATGAAGTGCCTGTGATTGGGCCGGGCGTGAATCACCTCCTCAATGGATTTATGGAGCCCGGTGGTTCTCATAATGACACCGTCAGGATTTACACGTTGCTTGTCAGGGGGATTGAAGGCTGGAGACTCTGGGAATGAACGGGGTAACCTTTCTGTCACCGGTCTTCCTCAGAAAGTGATTCACACTCAGGGGACGCCATGTTGACACTTCAGCCCCGATATAATTTACACTTCTGCACAAACGTGCGTCTCACCCAGACAGACGCGTTCACGCCGGAGCACACTCGGCCTGTCACAACCACCGCCGTTTCTTCTTTCCTCTCCTTGTCTTTTTATTTTTTGGAGTGTGTAACCACGACGTTGTGTAAGCAAAGACTTTAAACCAAAGTGTGTTGAGGGGGGAGAGAGGGGGGGGGAGGAAGGGGGGGGGGGACGGAAAAAGTAAAAAGTTCTGGCTGTGCGCGTTGTGATAAATCATTGAGTTGCACAGTATCCCTTAACCGGAGCATGTGTTTGATGTGGATCACAGTGAGATGGTGGTTTTGAAGTGAAGAACAGCAGAACTGCAGGTCAGGCTCTGCTCTGCGAGGCCAGTGACCCACGCGGTGAGACGGGGCCATAACTTACAGCCGGCGGACAGGGGCTAGCGCTGGGGGCCCCGGGCCCCATCTGTACTATCTCAATCAGTGACAGATTGATGGGCCCTCATTCACCCGCTCTGAATGGGCTCACGATGACTTTACTCTAAACACCCTTAAGAGACAGGTACGGGAACGGCGGTCCTTCACAGAGAGGCCGTGATTATCACGCAACCACTAAAGCACAGAGAGTGTTACTGCTGGTGGGTTAAGAAGGCTGGAGACAAAACGTGGAGAAGACTTTGTGTTCAACTACATCTGAATTACGAGGAAGATTGTTTCCACCTACATTTGAGCGTATGCCTGCTTATCAGCGGACTTATCTAGAGATAATAAGTCCAGTTTAACGTGAACTCTTCTTAAGTTTCTACAGAATGCTTGCAAATGGTGCAGAGGAACACATCCAGACAAAGCTCAGCACAGTTCCTGCATTCTAAATATAAAGTTAATAAAGGGAGCCAGCATACTGCTTGTCCTTTGTCGGTTAAGGTTTAACAAACTTAACTTTACTTAACTTCAGACATAATCATTGAGTGCAATTTCAAATCCACGGGCCATTTGGAAAGCTAACCCAGTTTTTACTCTAGTTCTGTAACAATGCCAGCAGGGTTGCTCTAAGTTTCCCTTACACAAAAAAATAAACATAAAACTAAAAACAAAGAATATAAAACAGTTTTTACTAAACGACGGCTCCTTGTACTCCACAGACTATGCTAACACTTCTCACCTGGCTCTTTAGTGATGCTAGTAAAATGTTTTGTGCGCAACGGTAAAAGCAAGCTAATGGCGCCGGGTAGAAAGAAAGACATTAAATAAAGAATCATTCTACTTTTACTTTTGGCCCAAAGAAAGTGCAGTCGTAATAAAGCACGGGAGATATGACTGGACCATTCAGGGCACCGCCACGCTCACAATACATGAATGCACGATGTATAGCTCCACTGTCACTATCACACAAAGTGTCTTTGACGGTGAATAGTTCATGACTGGGTGAAAGGGACAAGGGGCAAGAGCCTTACTGGGACGCTTTCTTAATCTCAACTCTCCTCTGGTGACGATGCAGAGCGGTTAGGTAATGAGCTCGCCTCCGCCGCCGCCGCCGCCACCACCGGGCATTCTGAGAGAATTATTGTCCTGCATTCCCCTCCTAGTAACCCACCATGCTAAATACGCACTGATATACATATACACACTGATATAGTACTACTAATGAGAGCAAGAGAGTAGCAAGCCAGTCCTCCAGCCCAGAGAGCAGCAGCCAGTGGCCGCTGTGAGTTCCCCTAGCAGGTAGTGCAGAGCCGGGTGTGAGGAGAGGCTAGGCCAGGGGTAGTGCAGAGACGGGTGTGAGGAGAGGCTAGGCCAGGGGTAGTGCAGAGACGGGTGTGAGGAGAGGCTAGGCGAGGGGTAGTGCAGAGACGGGTGTGAGGAGAGGCTAGGCGAGGGGTGCCCATAAATCAGGCCCTCCAGCCCCTCACATCCACCAGACCTGCTGCTGTTGGATAAGTCCTACATTCCTGAGGGGGTTAATTCCCCGAGTCTACCCCCAAAAGGTCCCCCTCTCCGCCCAAACACCTTTGTGTTCCAGAACTATGTTACAGAAATATGAATGATTTGAGGCCGGAGACGAGGAAGGGGAGAGCAGGAGATTTAACATGCTTACTTTCTCTGATTGGTGGTGTGTGTGTTTGTTTGTGTGTGTGTGTGTGTGTGTGTGTGTGTGTGTGTGTGTGTGTGTGTGTGTGTGTGTGTGCATGTGTGTGTGTGTGTGTGTGTGTGTGTGTGTGTGTGTGTGTGTGTGTGTGTGACGGAGAGTGTGTGTGTGTGTGTGTGTGTGTGTGTGTGTGTGTGTGTGTTTGCGTGTGTGTGTGGAGAGGGGGGGTGTTAACTATTTGGTGTATCAGCAATACAAAGTGCCCTTTGCACTTGCAGATATTGGGAGTCCATCCTAGCAGCGTTTATAGCACAGAGTGAACTTAGGCTGTTATTAAACTCCTGTGCCCTTTACACTCACCCTTATGACCCCCGTACGACTATATCTTTACTATATCACGACAACAAAACAAAACATGTCGCGCAACGTGACAATGAATCCTTACAGTGTGAACGAGGGGTTAAGAAGGTAAAAATGAAAACACGATTAGGACACGAGCAGGGACTGAAGCCAAACACTGAACATTAAAAAAAATAAAAATAAGAACTGCAGCTAATAGAAAGTGTTTGGTACATCTTCTGTAGGTCAATATACCACAATATGTCCAAATACACTATAATGCAGGGAGACATTTTAGCTCTTTAAATGTAGATATAGAAATAAGATTTTGTCCATTCACCGTTTCGGCCCAAAAAAAAGCCAGTCAATTAAGTAATTAACTAAGCCTATTAGTTTACATGTATATTATTATGTAATTAATCATAATTTACAATGATTTGCTGTCCATACTTCTTTATTCGTTCTGCATGTTTAATTGATTTAGTAAAGAGAAAACGTTGAAATATATCAGGAACGGGAGGTATTCAGCGCTCTCATTTATTGTTTTATCTCTGGTGTTAAATCCAGGCTATTACGCGCACAAATTCAATATGGTTAAAAGCAAACATCTGAAGGGACTACGGCCTGTGTTTGGTTAACATAATATAATATACATAGGTGGGTTAAATATAATGTCAAATACATAGGTGGGTTAAATATAATATGGCTTAATTATACTGTAATATAATATATATAGGTTAAATAATATTTACATAGAATCGACGGCCGTGTCCCGTTTAAAAAAAAACCGAAATCTGGCCCACGACAATATTAATATATTAGCCTATATAACAAACGATATTGCTAATTAATTAAAATGATACATTACTATTAGCCTACATAAACATATCTGCACAAAATAGAGCAGACGCAGAAACCGAAAGAACAAATTTAATCACGAGTCAATCGTTGTCATTAATTTAAACTGATAAAAACACTTTGAGGGGTAATTTCTGAAACCATAAGATAAGTTAATAATTAACCTTCACATCTAAAGGAACTTAGAGGCTCACATCTAACCTTAAACCCAAAACCAGTGCGTCGTGCGCTTTGCTTTGCTTTGCAGTTGTTTCTTTTCATTCCTTTGGACACTTTTGGAAAATGTAGGAATAAAATAAAATCAGGAATATAATAAAATCATCTTCCGGACAATAGAAACCATCACACGTTTCTCTCCGCTTCTCTCTTATATGTTTGGTTTTTACATTAAAACTGAGTTCAAACATAAAGAGTAAAATAACAACCTTAAAAATGAAATATAACAATCCAAACAGAATATGCAGAAGACTTAAATGTCAATTGAAATCATCCAATTTCACCAGAACTAATTAAAAGACTAAACAAAGCGAAGCTCTGATGGACCTGCAGCCTCAACATGACTTATCCACTGGAAAATATATCTTTAATATACATATACATCTAATATTATTAACGATGTTCAACCTTTGTATCAAAACAACATAGCGCTAAATCTAGGGACATTCAGTCTAGCGTAGGACTAAGTACATCTATGCGTAAAACCCTGGATTAAAACCCAACGCACGAACCAGCCAGTCAAGGTTTGTGAACTTGGGAACAGACAGACTGGGCGCACTGGGAACAGACAGAGTTGAAGCACTGGGAACATACAGAGTTGAAGCACTGGGAACAGACTGGGCGCCCTGACGCGTCACCAGAAACCAACTCGAAGCCGATCAGAATCCAGCAGCGGTCTCTGTACCGGCTCTACCTGAGCCACAGGTTGCACCCACACGAGATCATCACCTGCGCTGAACCACATCACAGCCAGCAGCAGACAACAAATCAAACGGAAACACTTTAAACCGGTTTGACTTCGCTTTAGGCGAAACCCCTCCGCGCACCAACGGGAGTCAACAGGAGGCGGGGAGGGAGACGGGACCGGGGAACCGACCTGGGTGTGCTTGATGTCCGGGTCGGGCAGCGGGGAGGGCATCAGGTGGAGCGAGGCCAGCAGGGCGGCGGCCGCGTCCGCGCGCTGCGCGTCTCCGGGGAGGTCCTTGGCGCTGGAGCTCATGACGTCTGATAGGACCGGTGCGTAACGGCGGATTTAAGGAGGCTTCTGGTCGGGACTTTGGAGTCCCGGCTCGGTTTATAGCCAGGTGTCAGTCGAAGTCCGTTTTGATTGGGCCGAGAGAAAGAAGGGCTGTCCTTTTGGAATACATTTGGGCATTTACATAAAGGACTCGGGCTGAGGAGGGGAGACACGCACCCCACCCACACCCCACCCACACCCCCCATTATCATTATTATTATTATTATTAATGTAAGAAAGTAAAATAATAGCCTTTCCAAAAATATAATAACGTAAAATGTAGTCGTAGTATGTAGTAATTTGTTGAATGTAAATCAATATGACCACAGACATTTCCTCGCTGTGTTTAAATGCGGTTGATTAACGACGCGGTTGTTTGAAGCGGTCGATGCTTGGTGATCAGGGGCCCTCAGGGGCTCGCAGTGGGATCAGCGGGGACCGCGAGGGGCCCTTTGGTCGGGGACACGAGCGCGACCTCCCGCAGGTGATAAATCCTCTTCACACCTTTAAGGTCTCAATAAACATCGGCCCAATTAACGGGATTCAACGTCTCGGGAGAAACACGGAGCGAGTCTGCAGCGGCGCGAGTCCTGCTGGAGGGTTCACTGAACACAACTCTGTGTTCACTACTGAACACAACTCTGTGTTCACTACTGAAGACAACTCTGTGTTCACTACTGAACACAACTCTGTGTTCACTACTGAACACAACTCTTTATGTTCACTATTGAACACAACTCTTTATGTTCACTATTGAACACAACTCTTTATGGTCACTACTGAACACAACTCTTTAGTCGTTCCTTATTGGCTCCATGATTCAACTTAACGCACTCCGACTGAACTTCAAGGTTGTAAAAAGTAGAAATACAGAGGAGACAGTGTGTGAAGTGTAGTAAATATAGTGAAGTATATAGTGTCGTTTATAGTATAGCGTAGTGTACTAGTGGAGTAGGCTATATAGTGTAGTATAGTGGAGTATATAGTGGAGTATAGTGTAGTATAGTGGATTATAGTGTGGTATAGTGGATTATAGTGTAGTATACTCTGGTATAGTCTAGTAGAGTGGAATATAATGTAGTATAGTGGAGTATAATGTAGTATAGTGGAGTATAATATAGTATAGTGTAGTATACTGCAGTATATTGGAAGGCCTCAGGCCTGTTTCTATTCTCCTAAACATTCCCAGTATATCACTGTATACAGTCCCAGTATAACCATGGAGATACAGAGGCCGGTAGAGAGCAGGTATCTGCTGCTGAGACAAAGGGGTGTTGGTCCGAGCCCATCATTTACACATTCCCCTGGATGCCTTTTCTCCGTCATCACGTCAACCTTTCTTCACAGCATGATTGACACTCGGGAAGTGTCTGTTTCACATCAAAGAAGACATTGACATTGATTAATGTGTTCTAAACATCCTTCCCTCCGCTTGTCGCCTCACATTTTCCCCAAGCAAAGCAAACGAAGATAAGACAAACTGAAGATGGGAACGGATCTTATTCCCACTCCTGAAATGTGTTGACCGAGCGCCCTCTGGCGGAGGACCGGCGGTACTACGGAGGTCTGGAGGCCAATATAGATTAGCTGACCTAATTATTTTAGTAGGCTAGATAAAGAAAAAAAATCCGATATCTGGTTAAATAGTTGATCGACTCTATGGATATAATACAGGGTATTTAAGGGATTTAACCAGAGAAATCAAAGCAATTAATGTTGTTTTATTTTAGCATATACTCGGCTGCATCATAACGTCATAAGGCAAAGCAATATTAGGACAGTGGCAGTTATTTTTTCATTAGGCCTAAGATACTTTGTTTACATTAAATGTCATATTGTCATGATTGTTTCTTGTCTAGTTTTTTTTTTTTTTTGAAAGGCTGAACCCTCTAACGGTAGGCCTCTGGACGGTTCTATTGGTCCATACGGTACAATTACAATCATTGATTGAAATATTGCATCGGCCTACAGGCTGTTTGCTCAATATGCTGTCATATAATATATATCTGCGCATAATTAAGAATTTTTTATAGAAATATAATAAAGTATTTAACAAAAACCCTAAGAAATTAACCTGGAATCCACGGATATTTTCAAACAGCTCCGCAGCGCCCTGTTGTGGTTACCAAGGGAACTGACCCGAGGAGAAGAACGGATTATTGGCACCAGGAGCTCCGAGTGGGCGGAGGCTTCCCTCTCCGTGGTCGAGTGGACAATTAGCAGGATTCACCCTGCAACACTGTTCTGTACTGGCAGGAGTACAGCACCCAGACCCTGGACTCAACATGGGACACGAAAGCATGACCAAAATCAAGGAGAAGTTGGCCTTGAAGCACGCCATCATCAAGGAGTTCCTGGCAGAGTTTCTGGGGATCTTCGTCTTAATTGTAAGTAGGCTTCCTGCGCACCTGCTGTCCTGCTGTCTGTCCCAGCCCGCTGAGGGGCTGGAGGAGCACTCTCTGTGGGACAGAGTGGGTCCTACATATCAAATAAATAATTTCTCATAATTTCTAACAACTTCCAAGCAGTGATCACAACTGATCAGACTGATGCGTCTGATCAGTTTGGACCACTGCGGGGAAGTAATCAGAAATGTTGATCATTTTTATTTAAATTGCGCACTCTGACAAAGTTTAACGATAAAAGTGACTGATGTGATTAAAAAATGTGATCATATAATACGAAATTATGAACAGTTCAATTCTGAATGTATAGTAGTATGCCTATCAATTAACCTGTTATTAACACTTATAACTAACTATAGCCTGTCCAACTAATATGATAGGGGTTAGGAGATGTTAGGGTTAGGTGCTGTTAGGAGATGTTAGGGTAACTTAGGAGATGTTAGGGTTAGGAGCTGGGGCACAGCACGGCATTAAACACACGCAGGTTTAAACTGTGAGCCATCAGTAGTGATCAAGCAGCTCCAAAACACACAGACTGATGATTATGATTTATGGTAAAACACATATATTTTATATATGGGGACAAGAGGGCTGTTTGAGAGGTGTTGGTGTGTATTGCCGACGGCTGTAATCCGTGTGCTTATGGTGTCCTGTAGCTGTTTGGCTGCGGCTCGGTGGCCCAGACGGTCCTCAGCAAGGGGACCCTGGGGGGCCCCCTCACCATCCACATCGGCTTCACCCTGGGGGTGATGATGGCCGTGTTCATCGCGGCGGGGGTGTCCGGTAAGCTCACTGCCGCCCCACTCCTGTGTGGCCCACCTCTCGTCCAGGGAGGGGAGCGAGAGGAACCAAACGAGGGTTCAGATCCAGCCGGACTCTGAGGTCCTGGTCTGGAGGGTTCAGGGTTTGGTTGAGCAGTGGATTGGGATTTAATGGGATTCTAGCTCCCAGATCACATTTGTTTTCTGTGTTTCTCTCAGATGGCAGCACCAGCATCAGTCCCCTGTGCCGGTTTGTGACAAGGTCTATCAGAACGCATGCATCTATATTTATTTACACATTTACAAAAGGCTCAAGTCTCTTCTTTGAGAAAAGCGTTTTATAAAACAATGTAGGGCAAGCAGACACTAGGGAGAGAACAAATGAGAGCCGCAGGGGTTTTGTTCTGTGATAAAAAAAGACATTCCCTGTCATATATATGCTCTCCGTGTGTATGTATGTGTGTAATATATATGCTCCCCGTGTGTATTTATGTGTGTGTAATGCGCGGTTCATCTATAGGCGCACTGGAGTGGTTCTGCTGCATGACTGACCGCTCAGCGGTGTTGTCCTCCTCCTCCTCTCACTGACATCTTTGATGATGATCACGGTATCAGACTAATGAGCTGGTCTGGGGCAGGGGTCCCAGGGAGGAGGAGGTGGGGGGGGGGGGGGGGAGGAGGAAGAGAGAGGATGATGAGGAAGGAGGAGGAAGCGGGAGGAGGGGGGAGGAGGAGAGAGGAGGAGGAAGAGGAGGGGGAGAGAAGGAGGATGAGAGAAGAGGAGGGAGGGGGAGGAGGAGGGAGGAGGGGGAGGAGAGAGGAGGAGGATGAGAAGGGAGGAGGGGGAGGAGGAGGGGAATGAGGGGTGAGGTTATGTTCCCGATGCTTCCCGGGCAAACGTGCAGGAAGAGGAGAGACTTATAAAAGGCCTTCTTCCATTTGAATTGACGGCCCCCAATAAGTGTTACACATGGTGACCTCTCCAGTGACCCCCGCCACACTAAGCACATCCAGATGGTTTATGTCAGGTTCAATCTGGAGGGGCTTTTGATGGTCTGTTGTTGTGGTCAGGGTGTGCAGAAGGCTGGGGCATTAGCTAGGGCTGATAGCCCTGCTCGGGTTATGGATCTGCAGACAACAGACAACATACGCTGTTCAATAGATGACATGTAAACACCCACCATGTGTCCTCACAAATGATCTTGATTTATCTTTACAAATATTATGTGTGCTATTAAGAGACAATGAATGAGAAAAATAATAACTCTATATCGTCCCTAATGTATCAAACCGTAGAATATGTTAAATAATATGTACATATTTTATTATAAATGTATGCATATATATATATATATTATTATGAGCAATATCAGTGGCGTAACATCATTGTGATGGCCCCGGTGCAAATACTTTTTTTGTGCCCCCCCAAAGATTCAGTCAATGAGAGTAACTACTACAGCAGGTAGCAATTGCGTTGCCATGGCACACGGGTAAACAAATGACAAGACACCCTAACGATCGCTGTAGGCTTCAATATCATGCAAGCACTTTGTTTTCTTTTTATTTTGTTCTACATCACAATTGCATGCTTTAATAAAGTATTATTTTTTCCTACCATTACGAAAATAAAATATACAAACCAACAGAGCTTTGTCTCCCCGCGACCTTATATTGATTGAGTCTAAAACGTTCTCAACGATTCAGCCAATGAGAGTAGGGGTAGCAATCGCACATGGGTAAACAAATGATTGGAATGATTGGAATTTGGACAAATGATCATTCCTCCTCCCATACCAGCCACTCAGCTAGCCTACTTTACCGACCCGCCCCCGAGCTATTTAATTCACAAAAACATTATTATTTTTTATTTTTATTTTTTCTTCCTCCGTGGGCCCCTGACGGCGTCTGGGCCCCGGACAGCTGCACCGGTTGCACCGTCGATATTTACGCCACTGAGCAATATATGTAGCACCCATCTAACAAATAACATAAGCTTCTGGCTCTGGTCCTCTGGTAATGTTACCATCATCGTTGTAGGAGAGCAGGTGTCATGTGTCTACCCTAACATAATATACCCTGACATAAGCTTTAGGCTCTGGAATATGAATATCACCATCATCATGTAGGAGAGCAGGTTTGTGTCCTGTTGTCTTGTGTCTCGTGTCCACCCTGTCCCTGTTGTCTTGTTGTCTTGTTGTCTTGTTGTCCTGTTGTCCTGTTGTCTTGTGTCCACCCTGTCCTTGCTGTCTTGTTTCTTGTGTCTTGTGTCTTGTTGTCCTGTTGTCCTGTTGTTTTGTGTCCTGTTGTCTTGTTGTCTCGTGTCTACCCTGTCCCTGTTGTCTTGTTGTCTTGTTATCTTGTTGTCTCGTGTCCACCCTGTCCCTGTTGTCTTGTTGTCTTGTTGTCTTGTGTCACCCTCTGCTCGTTGTCTTGTGTCCTGTGCTCACCCTGTGTCTCCCTGTGTCTCCCTGTGTCCCCCTGTGTCTCCCTGCTTCACCCTGGGTCTCCCTGTGCCGTCCCTCCAGGAGCCCACGTGAACCCGGCCGTCTCTCTGGCCATGGTTCTCCTGGGTAAGCTGCCCCTCATCAAGTTCCCGCTGTACGTCCTGGCCCAGTTCCTGGGGGCCTTTGCCGGCTCCTGTGCGGTGTACGCCCTGTACTACGGTGAGAGACAGAGTCTCCACGCAACACATACTTCTTTTGTTTGTATATATCTAAAATATATCACTTTAGACTTGTACAGTCAAACCAAATACTTCTCATGTTGTTTCTCACATCCCCCCTCGTTACAAAGTGTGTAACGATGACATGAACAGTTTGTTACTTTGGAAGGCGTACATTGTTAAAGACTGCGTCATAGTGAAGTCCGTCTTCTCCCAGATGCTCTGATGGCGTTCACCAACGGAGATCTGATGGTGACCGGGGAGAACGCCACCGCCAACATCTTTGCTTCCTACCCAGCGAAGCACCTCTCCACTCTCAACGGCTTTGTGGATCAGGTACAGATGAAATGTTTTCCTACTCACTGTATTGGTGTCAGGCTCCCCGGCTCACTAGGATGGTGTTGTATGTATGGATCCTGAATTTATTTTCTCTATGTTATCAAAAGCTAATGATTACAATACAGTCAAACAAATGATATTGTCAGTCTGCACACTTGAATTGTGTACTGAAATAGGTTCAAATTCGACTAAACAAAGCATAGATATATGCGCTTGACATTTGTGCTCACACTTATGTGAGCACATGAATGATATTGCATGAAATGGAGCATAACGGATATGTGCTGGGGTGTTGAAGTGTGTAATCCAGTTCTGACATAACACCATCTGTGACCCAATGGGCCAGGCGGAGAATCAAACTCATTTGTTGGTTTGACCGAATACGGTTTGAATATTTCTCTTTTATTAAATATACAGACCTGACAGGGCTACTTTGAGCCAACATCTTTTAAAATATGTTGTGTTCTGCGTGGAAAAGTTTGTTTTCACATGAACCGACATGTGGGGGGAGGGGAAGGTTCTTAAAGCTTCCAGCGAGGGAAGCCCCCTAAGACCCTGACCAGGGCAGAAGTCATGAGGGACGCCTCAGGACAACAGAGCCAACAGCGACCCACACCCAACACCGTTTTGGAATTCACAACCGAGGGTTGACCATGATGCACACATTAGAGCCACACTCACTGGGCTTTGGTGAATGGTTTGCTTACTTTTACATTTAGGGACGCTTTTATCCAGAGCGACTTACAGTACATTAGTCAGAAGAAAGAGAAACAACAATATATCACTGTGGGTACAGTAAGGATGTTCATAGAACCAAGAGCCAAGCACTAACCATCACTAGGTTAACCCATTCCCCGTATACAACACAGATAACTAGGATAAGACACTACACGATGATAAGTACTATTTTTAAGTGAGAGGATGTACAACATACAATAAGTGTGTAAGAGGTGTGGGTCCAGGTGAACTCTGAACCAGTGAGTCGGGAGCTGGTTCGTTGCTCGTTTTAATTCATTGATTGTTGTTCAGGTGATTGCGACGGCGGCGCTGGTCCTGTGCATCCTGGCGATCACCGACACTAAGAACCGCGCCGCGCCGCGCGGCATGGAGCCGCTCTGCATCGGCCTGGTCGTCATGGCGATCGGCGTCTCCATGGGCTTCAACTGCGGCTACCCCATCAACCCCGCCCGCGACCTGGGGCCCCGCCTCTTCACAGCCGTGGCCGGCTGGGGCCTGGACGTGTTCAGGTACCGCCCCCCTTTACCTCGACCAATCACAACCTAGCTGGACGTGTTCAGGTACCGCCCCCCTTTACCTCGACCAATCACACACCGGCTGGACGTGTTCAGGTACCTCCCCCCTTTACCTCGACCAATCACAACCCAGCTGGGTGTGTTCAGGTACCACCCCCCTGCTCACCTCGTCCAATCACAAACCGGCTGGTGTGTGGACGTGTTCAGGTACCTCCCCCCTTTACCTCGACCAATCACAACCCATCTGGGCGTGTTCAGGTACCTCCCCCTTCACCTCGGCCAATCACAACCCGACATCGAGTTTCCAATGAGGGCGACCTGCGAGGTCTTCTGGAGGCCGTGTGAGGATCTGTAGACGAATGCCCTCACTACTGCTACGGTGGAAACTCAACTAAGATGAGGGTTTTCTATCTTTCTTTCATGTAAAGAAATAGCAGGCGGGTAAACGGGAGCTCTTTGGACAATCTGAATCAATAATTCAGTCTGAGGAGCATTTTGATGAAGGGATGTGGGACAACGTGAGGAAGATTTCTCTGCATATTGATATCAAATATTCAGTGTTTCAGAACCACAATGGGGGTAGACATCACATATCTCTTCCCGCTCTCCGTTTGCCGTTGTTACATCATAGAGGCGGTTAGACTCTTACCAGTCAGACCAGTAGCAAAACATCACAGAGAAAAGTGGTGGTTTCAAACCAATACAGAGGCTCATGTTGAGTTAATGTACTGTTTGTGCTTCACAGAGCACTAGCACTATAGTGCCTAGTGCTCTATGAAGCATAAACAGCGTAAACTGCACACGTGCCACCACTGGCACGTGGCCGCATAATCATTGGCACAAATCTTTTTTTTTTTTCTTTTTTTATTATTATTATTAATTTTTTTCAATGCTACAATGCGGCAGCATAATCAGCATAAACATTACTACTCATAACTACTACTATTTTTTTGCACTTTATTTTGTTTTGGGCATTTCCTCCCAGTGCAAATATGTTTCAATGAGTTACTGAAAGCAGTGTTCTGAATTGGGATCAATTAATCGTTTTTAAACCTATGTTGTGAGTAATAGAGAAGAAAATCTAAAAAAATATTGTTGCAAGTGGCCTGTATGCATGGCCTTCACATGGTTTTTGCAAAGCTGTACATGTCTTAAAGATATTGATGTGGATGTTTGTTATATTTCTCACAGTGCAAATATGTTTTTGAGTTTCTGAAAGCAGTATTTTAAGATGGGATATATGTAATTAGAATTTGTAAGCCCATGTTGCAAATATAACAACAAAAACTTTAAAATGTTGATGCATGATTGTGGACTACATGGAAATAATACAATTCCAGGTCTTCTGGAAATGTTTTTGGTAGCTGTGTCGTAATTCAGCTTAATATTTAATATATTGTTGCTTAAGGCACATCATTAACGAGAAAATGTCCAACTGGCACTGCATGTTGAAAAGGTTGCTGACCCCTGGTGTAGAGCAACCTCAGCCATTAAGGGTTAATATGTTATCACAATTAAAATACCACCGTTGTAAAAGTGAAACACAACATATGGCCTGAACGAATTAAAGAAAGTTATAGAGTTATTATAGACATATTTGTAAATGATTCTTTCAAACTTTTAAAGTCATTGTGGGAGCTTCACGGCGAACAGTGCAGGGTTTTACCTCTGAGCCTCCTGGTCGCAGCCGACGCCAGCCCAGATTACAGCACATACCTCGCCGTTACGTGACTCTAATGCACACTTAAGCCTTCATCACCAGCCCGGCGTATCTCCTACAACCTGAGCCTCACCATGAGGATGATAGGACGGGGCTGTAGGAGGAGCACATTGCATAGGGTGCGTTGTCCATGTTAAACACAGCGGGTCTGTCCTGGTAAGTGGGCCATGATAGAGTGTGGGAGGGGTGTGAGGACATCCAGGCCTCGGCTCTCGGTGGATCCTCTTCCCGCTCAGCTCTGTGTGGGCGTTCCTCCGGGCTCCTCTTGGCCGTGGCCGCGGATTAGAGCCTTTAATCCAATGGCCTCTCTCCGGCGCTGTACGTCAGACTGGTGTGTGCCGCGGTCGACGCTCAGACACTTGACAACGCCACCTGAGGCCGGGCCTTTCCCCCACAAACAGGATCACACCAGCAGCAGCCACGCTCTAATCCGTCTGGGCGTTACAGTCCTCTTAAGGTCCTGCAGGTACATCAGGTACACTGACAGGCTGTCCTGAAGGTGTGTGGATGGGGACCTCGGATGTTAACCATCGAATCATCTCATCTCTTTGAGACAGGATTCTGTTGAAGTGCAGCTGAGTGAGGGGGCGCTCCAGTCATTTATAATCGTGTGTCGTATCTATGGTATCCGGATTAAGGATGCATTACACAGTTTAATGATAAATGTGTGTATGTGTGTGTGTGTGTGTGTGTGTGTGTGTGTGTGTGTGTGTGTGTGTATATGTGTGTATATATGTGTGTGTGTGTGTGTGTGTGTGTGTGTGTGTGTGTGTGTGTGTGTGTGTGTGTGTGTGTGTGTGTGGTTCTGTGTGTGTGTGTGGTTCTGTGTGTGGTTCTGTGTGTGTGGTTCTGTGTGTGTGTGTGTGTGTGTGTGTGTGTGTGTGTGTGTGTGTGTGGTTCTGTGTGTGGTTCTGTGTGTGTGTGTGTGTGTGTGTGGTTCTGTGTGTGGTTCTGTGTGTGTGTGGTTCTGTGTGTGGTTCTGTGTGTGTGTGTGGTTCTGTGTGTGGTTCTGTGTGTCCTCCGTCCCCCAGGGCCGGCGGGTGCTGGTGGTGGATCCCGGTGGCGGGCCCCATGGTGGGGGGCGTGGTCGGGGCCTCGCTGTACTTCCTGCTGGTGGAGCTCCACCACGCCCAGCCGGAGACGCCCGAGGAGAACAGCACCAAGGACAAGTACGAGATGATCACCGTGAGCTAAACCCGGGCAGAGTGCCCACGAGCAGGGCAGCTCCGCCCCCCTCACCCCCACACCCGGGCCGTCCTGCTCGTTACTCACTCTCTGGTGTCGTTAACGGACAGCGTTGTGTTGGTTCCTAAAGACACACAACCTTTGTGTGTTTTTAGGACGTAAACCCAGGAGTACATCGATCCAGACTAGATACAAACGCATCAAGCCTTTATATTAAAAAGATATTTAATCAATACCCTCTTGACATTTTCTATCTCTTTCTAAACAAATCTGAGTTTCTAACTTTGCGTGAGCGGTGAAATGTACGATAAACGATCTCAGACGTTTCACTGTTCCATGTCTAACTGCCTAATTATCTTCACCTGGAAGCTTTGCCAAGTTGCTTTATAGTGGGATAAATATCTATATTATTATATGTTATATATCTATATTCATTATATAAATCTTACACATGGGTTAAAATGCCAAGTATTATACATGTTTGATATCCAATATATTTTCAATGTTGTAATATATGGCTTGTCTGTTAAATGGTGCCCCCCAGCAGAGACAGCAGTTAAGTTGTTGTTATATATTTAAGATCCATCAAAGTGGATTCATTGTAGTGTTTATGATTCACACTTTTGTCTTTGTATTGGAAATCAAGGTATTAGACACAAAAGATTTCAGTATTATATAAGCACAGCCAAGATATTTCACTGTATTACGTTTTTGTATTTGTTTGCATTGTCGATGTACCTTTAATTATGGACAGTTAAAATAGTACTTTTAAATATACTGTTGCACTACATGGGTGGACTGATGGGATCCACAAAAGTTTACAGATATACTAGAAACAGATTTACTAGAAAATATTATTATGAGGCTTTTCCAAGGAATGCTGAACTGCTTCCTAAAATATTCCCAAACTACTTGTTTTTTTACTTTACTTGTAATATGAAACAGTTCTGTCTAACTTAATGTAGGTGCATTTCAAGAGCTTTTATTTTAGTGTTATTAGTAAGAAAAGGCCTAGCAGTCAGCCAGCCTGCAGTGGGTGAAACCAGTTCTGAGTTGACCTGCCTCTCTATGAGCAGAGACTAATGATGGACTGCTCCAGGTTCATTCAGACCAGTCAGGGTCAGGGAATCCATCTTACCTCCACAACAGGTGAGGGGGTGGAAAACTTCTCCATGGAGGAGGATGTTTGGAAAGCCGGCGCTTTGTCGTGTTGTTTCTAAATCTTGCCTTCTGCTGCTCTTTTCTGATCTCTCTCTAAAGTCTCAAATCGTACCTAAAGAAGCTTTAACTCATAGCGTATATCAGCAATCACCCTCACCATCCCTTTCTCTGTGAATGTAATCACGTCCACATTGTGAAGATATATCCAGAAATAAATGTTTATAAAACTATTGATGTTTGTTGTATTTCATGATCAATGCAATGCCCTCTATACACACACACACACATGCACAGACAGACAGACACATAAAGTCTGTTTACTGTCTATATTTACTCACATTGCAGAATGTTTCCCCCCTCACCTCTAATCCGGAGGCATTAGAGGTAATATATGGGGGCGGCATTGGCTCAGGAGGTAGAGCGGGTTGGCTGGTAACCGCAAGGTTGCTGGTTGCTGGTTCGATCCCTGGCTCCTCCTAGCGAGTGTTGTGGTGTCCCTGAGCAAGATGCCTCACCCTAATTGCTCCTGACCAGCTGGCTGTCGCCCTGCGTGGCTGACTCCGCCGTCGGTGTGTGAATGTGTGCATGAATGGGTGAATGTCAGTCAACACTGTAAAGCGCTTTGGATAAAAGCGCTATATAAATGAGGACCATTTACCATTTAATATATGATCTGTAATAATAGAGCCATGCAGGAACATTAATACAGGTTTTGGCCATGGTGTTGGAGGAACACGTTGTCTATGATGGTATAGACCTATTATTACTATTATATTATTGATATAGATCTATTCTGCCATCTTGTCATATTGGAACCCCTTGCCTGGGACATGTGGGAGGGAGCGAACGCACAAAGACAAACACACGCACACAGTGTGTTTGTGTGCGTGTCCAGAAAACCAAAGGTTGTTTGTGTGTTTGTTCTGAACTGTCAAACTCCAGACCTGACATCACACATCAACACATTCACTGTATGGCAGTGAGGATTCTAGGAATTTACCTTTTGTTTTGACACAGTGTGTCACTAGGAGAAATGCTTTTAGTGTACACAAAATAAAACATTGAAGACTGCAATGGGAAGTTCTAGTATCTATCCCACTGACGGAACGGAGGACGTCAAAGTGACTCTCACACAAATGCCAAAATACAGAAATAGCACTTACTTCATGCCACAAGTTAACATTTAACTTGTGCTCTGTTTGAAACAGAGCATTTCAAATCAGAGTTCAATGTTAGTCAGCGAGTCCTGCCAGAATCCCCCTGCACTCATAAATGCTCTTTCACAATCTGTTGGAACAGTGACACTAGACACTAGACAGCCAATCAGCTCACGACTCCTGACCGCTGACCACTTCTTCAATGTGTCCTTTTGGGCTGCGGGTTTGATTACAGCAGGATGTGCTCTCCAGGTGTGCTGTAGGATTCTCCTTCAAGGACCTCCTTGACTGCAGAGGTGACGGCTCACACCTCCAGGGACTGAAGCTACTGCTTGGTGGTCCATGCCTTTTCTCAGAGGGATTTCCTCAACTCTGTTAAATCTGACACCATGTCTATAGGGAGAGTGCTTTGTTGCTTGCTGCTTACTTGTCAACTGACCGAGGGGAAGAGAATCAAGGCCAACAGAACAGGTGAGCGAGTCACACTCACATGATCTTCCACACGGTTAACATGTGTCAGCCTTTTGAGACTTAAAAGAACCTTTGAATGTCAATGAAGCGGTTCACAATTCAGTGGCTCAACAATGGGTGTGCCTGACAGGGTTTGCTCTAGCCAAAGTGTTACTTTGGACATGTAAATGACAAAGGATTAAGTCCAAATGATGGAACGAATTAGGGGTTCAAGCTACTGAACCTGATGGTTACTTCTCTCGTTCTTATCTATCCACCCCAGACAGCGTGTTCACACTATCTGTTCCTGATCAAAGCAAAGATAAAGAACTACCTTGAGAAATCCCATTTGAATATCTATTTTTGAGATTACCGGTGGCCAGTACACCTCGCTTGATACGTGAGTCTGTTTCACAATCGTGTGAACTCCCAGACGTGTCCAGGTGTGTGTGTGTAGACGGGGTCGTTCCTCCCACATCAGAGGGCCACAGGGGAACACACTCCCACACTGCTGCCTTCTGTAACACACACACACACACACTTCATGACTCAAGTCTATTGCATCGGTATTTAAACATCATATAAAATGATTTACAAATGGAATTAAAAGCCTTATTCAACAAAAAAAATATATATATATATATAGCTGATATATTTACACCCAGATGCGCTCCCTCAGAGATGTGGATATTCAGGCTGTGTATTCAGGGGGTGATGGGGGTCTTTAGAAAGTGTCTGAGGCCTAAACGACATGTTAATCGACATGTTAATGGTGAAGATATGTAAGATAAACGTTGAACTGGCAATGGAACGAACGTAAGCTGAATGTTGACTTGAGCTTCCAAGACCAGTGTGAACTGAAGACTGTGATGGTTTGCCCCAAAGTGGACTGTCCTAGAAATGGTTTGCCCCAAAGTGGACCACTCCATGTTAATGGATTGCCCCAAAGTGGACCGCTCCATGTTAATGGTCTGCCCCAAAGTGGACCGCTCCATGTTAATGCAGAGCTCTTCTTCACATGTTTCTTCAGCAAATGACAGCTGTTATCAAGTACAAATACTGAATCACCATTGTCATCATTAGCTTTTATGTTCCAAACAAAGGGAGTGGTTTGTTAACCAGCGTCTCCTCATTCCTCCCTCAGCGGGGGAGAGAGGCCTGGATATCACTCACCACAGAACGGCACTTCCTCACAGTGTCAGCTGAATTAGAGAAACAGCTGATCTGAACCTCTTTAATGCGCTACT
Source organism: Micromesistius poutassou (assembly GCF_964030765.1). Classification (NCBI taxonomy): domain Eukaryota; kingdom Metazoa; phylum Chordata; class Actinopteri; order Gadiformes; family Gadidae; genus Micromesistius; species Micromesistius poutassou. Next base: position 8,034,120 of record NC_140282.1, read on the forward strand.
GGTTGTGGTCAGAGCAGTTCCTCCTCTGGAGAAGGACTGACTGGAGACATGTTTGCTTTGTTCTGTGACGGCCATTCCAGTCAGGCTGCATGAGTAGAGGTTATGCAAAGTATTATGTAAGTTGTGTTTAGACAAGTGTAAGGTTCACATGACCTGAGACAACGACCCGACATCAACGTGTGGCAGAGGGGGCAAGGACACACACACACACACACACACACACACACACACAAACAAAGTGTGTGTGTGTGTGTGTGTGTGTGTGTGTTGGTCTTTCATGTGCTTCCAGTGTATATATGTATAGTAATTTCATTATTAATAACTTAATTATACAAATACAAAATGACTCTACAATTGAATATTAACGTTGTTAATGTTCAGAGAAAACTTATATTAAAAGTTCTATATTTATATCTAATAAAAAGTCTCTGTTTTCAGGGTTGTCTCTCCACCACCTGGGGGGTCCACACCTGGCCACGCCCCCGTCAGCAGGACCCAATGTGGGCCAATCGGTGTTCAGGCTGTACTCCCAGGAGGGCCTCATGGAGGACTGGTGCAGCCTGGACCCCTTCCAGGGGGGCCGGCCCTCGTGTGCCGGCTTCAACAGCAGCCACGGCCTGGTGGTCATCACCCCCGGCTGGTCGGTAAGGACCTCCTCACCGGGCATCAGTCCCCCGTCAAGTGGACTGCATGTATGTAACCCTCACCCTTTACAACACTGCCTCACATTCACCCATTCATACACACATTCACACACCGACAGCGGAGTCAGCCACGCAGGGCGACAGCCAGCGGGTCAGGAGCAGTCAGGGTGAGGGCGTCTCGCTCAGGGACACCTCCACACTCCGCTAGGAGGAGCTGGGGATCGAACCAGCAACCTTCCGTTTACCCATGATTGTCTAAATAGTTTATATATATTTTTTACTTTATTATAGGAATCAGCTATGAAATGACGACGGTATATTTAGTTTTTCTTTGCTATATTCATGTATTTATGATTGTATCTTTGGCTAATAAATAATTGTGTGTCGTGTTCCTCCAGCTGGACGGTGTGATGGAGAGCTGGGTGCTCCGCCTCGCCTCCGGTCTGCAGCGGAGCCTGACGGAGGTGAACGTGGTGGTGACCGACTGGCTGCAGCTGGCCCACCAGCACTACCCCATCGCCGTGCAGAACACCCGGGCCGTGGGGAAGGACGTGGCGTCGCTGCTGCGCTGGCTGCAGGTCAGTGAGAGCCGTCTGGAGACACTCACCGCTGAACCTCCTCCAACCTCGGGGTTAAAGAGAGCTGGAGCCCAAAGGGCTCATTGAGCTAGAGTTAGGGCGGCATGTGGCTCAGGAGGTAGAGCGGGTCGGCTGGTAACCGGAGGGTTGCTGGTTTGATCCCCGGCTCCTCCTAGCTGAGTGTGGAGGTGTCCCTGAGCGAGACGCCTCACCCTGACTGCTCCTGACCCGCTGGCTGTCGCCCTGTCTGGCTGACTCCGCCGTCGGTGTGTGAATGTGTGCATGAATGTGTGAATGGTGGGCAATATTTTAAAGTGCTTTGAGCGGCCGCTGGTTAGAAGAGCGCTGAATAAATGCAGTTAATGGACCATTTACCATTGGTCAGAATTAGCCGGAGCCTTCCGCAGCCATTGAGATGAGAAATGAGAAAAAAGCACAGTTAGAGTATCTTCCTCAGTACGGGACGGTTTAGACTTTATAGCGCTCCTGCTCATTTCTGAACAACAGGGCATCTCTCCCTGATGGTTTCTGGGAATCCATCCAGCCTGACGACCACATGTTGTGTGAACGCAACACTTTGTGTAACGCACTCTGCTCTCTCACTTTACAACTCTCAATTACCTCAAATGATCCACTATACAACAATTGTGTCTTCATAACCAAGTAGCCGATCAATACCCCATGCCCTCCCCCCCCCCCCCAGGACCACTACAAGCTCTCCCCGAAGCGGGTCCATTTGATTGGCTACAGCCTGGGAGCCCACATCTCCGGATTCGCCGGGAGCTATTTCAGGGGCTCAGAGAAACTTGGAAGAATCACCGGTGAGGCTAGAAGCACGAATACTAGAAGAGACACAAACACACAACACACAAAAACATTACACAACCATGACTTAAAGGGGTGACTCACGCCACCAGGTGTGAGTGTGATCAGTCCACCAGCCTACCCAGTGGACTGTGGCAAATGCTGCTGATCTATCCATCATACATCTAGGTGGACACGCCCACTAGTGATGTCACTAGGGCACAGGGAAGGGCAGATTTTCAAAGAGGCTTGTAATGGCTGATCACACTCACACCTGGTGGCATCATGACATCAGCCCTTTAAACATTTTTTTTATTATTTTGCACATATTTCATGAAGGAGTACTGAATGTCCCCGTCCCGTCCGTGTCTGTCCCCAGGACTGGACCCCGCGGGGCCCCTGTTCGAGGGCATGTCCCCGGTGGACAGGCTGTCCCCCGACGACGCCGACTTCGTGGACGCCATCCACACGTTCACCCAGGACCGCATGGGTCTGAGCGTGGGCATCAAGCAGCCCGTTGCCCACCAGGACTTCTACCCAAACGGGGGGACCTTTCAGCCCGGCTGCGACCTCCACAACATCTACGACCACATCACAGAGTACGGCCTGCTGGGTGAGGCCACACAGCGCCCCGCGCCGGGCGGGAGAGGGAGCACAGCATGATATACCTGTAGGGTTAGAACTGATACCACGTAATGCAAAGTATCAGATATAACCGCTGTGCAACTTGTACAGTGTGCTGCTCTTCTCTACAGCTTTGTGTTTGGTATTGAGGTTCAGAGTAGATTTGATTTGAAACAACTCAAGACAATCATTCTTTGGGTAAATCTGCATATTTCATATTTAATTTCATTTTTTTTTTCTTAACACTAAACCCAAAGCAAGCCCAAAGCAAACCCTTTTGGTTTCATGCCTTCATGAGATGAGAGAAGAACTGAAGATGGTCTTAGTGGAACTTAGTGGTGGATCTTATCGGTTACAAATAAAACATATAAAGGGAGAAAACATCTAGTCACTAGATGGATAGTATAGATGCTAGATTGATTGTTTCCATAATGACAGACAAATACTTTTATTCACATTTGCACATTTTGTCATGCAGGTTCAAATATACATATGCTGCCCTATGATGGTTCTTTGTTCAGTGGTAACATTTAGATTTGCATATGCTAGTGGGGCCAGGCCTTGATGTACATCTCACTCAGGATCCTTTCTGTAAGTCCTCAAGCGAGGAGCCCATTAAAGACGATACGTTTTCATGAGTCAAGGAACTGCGATCCTGCCGGCGGGCTACAAGCAAGGCTTTATCTATTCATTATCGCTGATTTATTTAACGCAAAGGTGGCTTTCCTTCTACTATGAAGGCAGTTCAGTATCTGACCTGACATGAGGCTGCAGACTGCATTAAGAGATGCGTGTTTGTATGCGTGTGTGCATGCATAATGAGGTCAATCCAAAACTAATCGGCTGATCCATCTATGACCCTTATTATTATAAGGTGGTCATTTCTCAGGCAAGTGTTGGCAAGATGTGTAGTGACCAACATTATAACACATTGGTACCCTCGTGTTAATCCATCAAGTCTTCCATTCTGAAGTAGGGGTGGGAACCACAGGGTGGATTTCTGACTGTATTCACGGGCCAATCTGAGTGTTTGTTACTCGTCTTTGGTTCGTTAACTTCCGTTGAGGTTTCCTTCATTCGTGTGTCGAGCGCCACCTCGAGGAGCAGGGAAATCTGTTTAGAGCGCCTTATTTTATCAATTAAAATATCGATTCTCATATCGCACGAGGAAGGGCGACGATACATCGCTGTATCCCCTGACTCTGACGTGTCCAGTAAGGTGTCCCACCCCTTTGTCCTCAGGCTTCGAGCAGACGGTGAAGTGCGCCCACGAGCGCTCGGTGCACCTGCTGATCGACTCCCTGCTGCACCGGGACCAGCAGAGCGTGGCCTACGTCTGCAAGGACCACGCCGCCTTCCAGAAGGGCCTGTGCCTGGACTGCCGCCGGCGCCGCTGCCCCCGGCTGGGCTACGACGCGCACCACGGCCACGGCAGCACCACTGGGAGGAAGCTGTTCCTGGAGACGCGCGCCCGCATGCCCTACAAACGTAACGCACGCCGCCGGGACCCAGACGTCCTGTTACTGCTGGTTCCATGGATGTTGTTGTTCCTCCAAACTTCACTCAACACAAGAGATGTTCCGATACCATTTTTCCATTCCCGATACGATTCAGATCCCTGGACTTTACTCAGTATCGGTATCGGCCGTTACCAAGTATATACCGATAGAGCATCTAGTATTGATGGTATCAGAAATTTCGATAATAGTATCGTTATCGGAACAACTGCATTGTAGTTTGATAACCAGGTTTGGAGAAATTCCAAAGTAGTTCAAGAACAGTTGGCAACAGCAACTACGTATTTAAATGAGTTTAACAAGTCACCCTTTAATAAACCAAGTGCTTAATTTTAACAAAGGCCTTCCTGGATCTCTCTCTCTCTCTCTCTCTCTCTCTCTCTCTCTCTCTCTCTCTCTCTCTCTCTCTCTCTCTCTCTCTCTCTCTCTCTCTCTCTCTCTCTCTCTCTCTCTCTCTCTCTCTCTCTCTCTCTCTCTGTCTCTCTCTCTCTCTCTGTCTGTCTGTCTGTCTGTCTGTCTGTCTGTCTGTCCCCCTCTGCAGTCTACCACTACCAGTTCAAGGTGCAGTTCACCAACAATCTGAAGGGAATGAAGCCGTCGCTCATCCTCGCCCTGACCGGGACCAACGAGGAGAGCGGGGACCTCCCCATCCAGTTGTGAGTCCATGCGCCGCGACGCTCCTGCGTTATTACGCACGGTTCGCTCAGCTGAACTTTCCGTGCGCTACTTTGCCCTGGATGTTACACAACTGGAGGCTGAACAACCACCTCTTTAATAAAATAACACGCGTGGAAACAGTGCGTCGGGATAACAGAACTATAAATGGAGCGGAGAGGATCAATAATTCAGCGGAAACATCACGTTGGAAAACTCTTTCTGCACTTTGAAATCTTCGGTTTGGCTAACTGCATATGCTTCCATCACGTTTGTTTGTATTTAGATACAACACGAGTAGGGTTAGGGCTTTGCTTCTTGTGATCCACAACAAACCACGGCTTGGGGCCTCTGTACTGGACACAGTAGTCTGATTAGTATGGATCTAAACAAATTCTTTAATGCATCCCTTTCCCAGCGAGGAGGAGGTCTCTGGTAACCGGACCTATGCCTTCCTGATCACCCTTGACCGGGATATCGGGGACCTGATGATGCTCCGGGTCCAGTGGCAGGGCACCGCGCTGTGGAAGAGCGTGTGGACGCGCATGCACACCATCCTACCCTGGGGCAACGAGGCCGCCCCCCCGCAGCTCAGCGTGGGCAGGATCACCGTCAAGGTCGGGGAGACGCAGAAGAGGTACGGGGAGAATAGATGTACTAATACCTTTTAGAATTTAGATAAAGAGCAACAGCCGTAATGATGATCATTGTTTACCTATGTGTGTATATGCTTCTTTAACTTACTAACTGGGACCGGTTATTCTGAGCCTACGTACAAGAGGACAAGATATTCTGGCATATAGATACTTTTAATAATCCTTTACAGAATGAATGATATGAATGATTCAATAAAAAACTAACAAGAAGACATTGCCCATATGCCACACAGTATTCCTGTTAACATGCACTTTTAGTTATGATGCATGCTTGTTTCTACCGCCACCTAGTGGAACATTGTAGTACCTGTAACTGTGACATACCTGTAATATCAGCTAGAATTTCTGTAAATTTCTGTTTATCGTCACTTCAGGACTTCTTTCTGCCCAGCGATGGAAGATGGGCAGCATTTTCAAATGTCACAGGAGAAACTGTTTGTCAGATGCCAAGAAAATCATCAAAAACGGAGAAAAAAGCACAATTTGGCCTAGGCCGGTGCTCATCTGCAGCTGGGAGTAGGAAACAGTGTCACATCTGCACCGATATTAAAGCGCCCCTATTAGAGCGCTGTTATTTGTATGGTTATGTTTATTGTGATTTCCCGTGATGCCAACATAACAGTAAAACACAAGCAGTTCTGTTTACTAGGGATTTAATCCTCAACGTTCAACAGGAAGAACTCATGACTGCTGGTTAATTTAACATCATGTATCAACCTTCACCCAAAACACATTCTGATGCCTTACCTACTGGCAGGGCAGCCAGGTCGGGCCAGATGCATAACAATGCAGGTCATTTATTGAAATTCATCTGTTAAATGAATGCTCTATATTGCAAATAAAAGGCTCACCTCAAATCTGGGTATTGGAATGAAGAGGCCTGTCCAACACTGCCCAACACACAACATAAAATAAGTTGATGAAGAATTCGAAACTGTGAAAAAGCAGGGAAGACATTCTGGAAATAGCAAAAGCCCATTAGTGAGATTTTCAAGTATATTTAATGAATGTGTGACAAGTACATGCAATTACGCAATAATGCAATGTACCTGTATGCACAAAACTTAAAAAAGGAAACACTGGTGGAATTAACAGCCAGAATAAAAAGAACAGAATTTAGAATAAAACTTGTTCAAACTTCGAACAGCAGACATTAAAATCAGACAGGCGCACAGAGCTGATTTTATCTCCAATACTCAATTTACATCTTTCATATTTCAGTGCAATATTTTAATATCTCAGAGAAAGAAATTCAACAGAATGGGAAAATAATATAGCAAGCGGCCCAAACTTAAATAGTTGCAAATAGAGTAGAAAATATTTAAAACTCATCCAAGAAAAGCATAGCAAGGAATAGCACCAATAAGACATGAAAGTAAGAATAAGACCCATTGTATTTCTGTTGAAGATCTAAGGCATTCTCCTAAGAACCTTTACCGTGCATAGACTATCTGGATAAGAACTCCTTATTCCATCCTTTGCTGTTTGGTACTAGATACAATATATTTTCTATTATGCATTTTCATAACGTGAAAATAATAATTACAACTATGAACCTATATTAACCTCTCCATCTCTCACCAGGGCAATGAGAACTGAATTTCAGCCAAGCAATCCAATTAGTATATTCGAGCCACTTTTTAATTTAAATCCAAAAATTATATTTGACTTCTTTTCCCATAGAAAATATTGGTTAGTGCAATGCACCAAAGTACATCCTGCCATGTCTGTCTGGTCTCACTTTAACCACAACCCCTGGTAACGTACTGATCACGGGTCACCCAACTACTGCAACAATACAAGAGCCAAGAGCCAAGAGCCAAGAGCCAAGCACAGAAGACAGTTACAATCTGTGTGGTAAGTAGCCAAGGGGCGGCCATAGGATGGTGACCTACATTAAGGAGAGGAGGAGAGTGTTTGGCCGTTGGGTCTCATGAACCTCAGCCTCCTTTAGAGGAGGCGACAGGAGGGGAGGTGGTCGTCACAGGAGTCAGGAGCGCCTCAAGGGAAGGAAGTCGTATTACAATCAAGCAAAAGGGAAGAAAGCCTTTTTTTGTCAATCTGAGCATGGTCTTAATGTAAACATTGCTGCATGACAACGATCAGAAACACATCGCACCCAGACACTTGTTAGGATATCCAATCACTGCTCTGCACCCCTGAACACACTTCTAATGACTTAAATGTCCCGTTTCTGCTACATTCAGTTACCCCCCCCCCCCACCAAACACACAAACTAAACTCACTAAAGCACAGCCCTCCCCCCAGAGCCTCCACAGAGTCCCCATACACGTCCTCAGCAGAAGAAGACCACATGTTGGCTCTGGAAGATCGTCTGCCAGTCTCTGGCTGCCTGGGACGTCCCACATGCAGCTCCCCCTACGCTCATGCTTATGCTGTTTTTGCTTTTTAATCCTGAGAGTGAACAGTGAATGATCTTCTTTAAACAGCAGAGAAATCTCTTCCATACGAAAAAAACTATTCTGTATTATCTGCAAAAAGAAAAACTGTGTCGGCATTAGAACTAAAAAGGTACAATTTCTCAGCTCACAGTTTAAAATTATGTCAAAATGGCAAAATAGTTCTATAGAAATATTTTTTGTATGCAATGTCTTGTTGATTGGCGGCCAAAACCCAGGAAGCAGTTATCATGCTGACTGTGGCAGAGAAAGGCTAGAAAGAAGAAAGTAGTGTGCAATACGAGGAGGAAGAGCCTCCACTCCTCTCAGGAGGAGACGGAGACACACCAGGGTGCAGAGCTCCTCTCCTCTCCGTCGTCATCACCTCCCGGTTAAAGAAGAGGAAAGGGAGGGGGGCGCCGAGCTAAAGGGGCTCTGGGTGGGTGGGTCCGGGGGGCCGGGGCCCCCCCCTGTTAAAGCAGTCCTGGGAACAGGTCAGAGTCCTGCAGCAGTCTGTGTTTGGTGAACTCTTTGGACTGAAGTGCTCCCTCAGAGGCAATGAGGAGGAGCAAGGCAGCGGGCCGGGGCCCCTCAGGGCCTCATCTGGGCCATCTGGGCCATCTGGTAGTTCTCTCTGGAGGGCCCCTGCTGCCGCGGGCCCCCGGACGCCTGGTTGGCACGCCTCCTCCGATTTAATGTTCCTAGACGGACAGAAGCGTCTTTCGTTGGTAGCGGCAAGAGGAAGGGAATGCAGCCCGGCGTGTAAAAGTACGGCGCACACGACGACGTCTGAGGGACTTTGGTCAGCGTGGTGTCAATCAAATTACCTTTTGATCAATCATTTAGTTTTTTTAATCAACATGTTGCAGTTTTCCATGCGTTTACTGAAGTTACTGTCTGGTCTAAACCATCTAGGGAACAAACTGTACTAGAAACAAAATACTGGACCTGCAGATAATCACAGCTGGTCAGACATGAAGCCCTTGAAGTGTGTGTGTGTGTGTGTGTGTGTGTGTGTGTGTGTGTGTGTGTGTGTGTGTGTGTGTGTGTGTGTGTGTGTGTGTGTGTGTGTGTGTGTGTGTGTGTGTGTGTGTGTGTGTGTGTGTGTGTGTGTGTGTGTTACCTGGCAGAGGTTTGGGGGGGGGCAGCTTGGGGTTGCTGCTGGGCGTGTGGACGCTGCAGATCTTGATGAAGCCGGCCATGAGCATGATGAGAGCGATGCCCATCAGCAGCACAGCCCACCAGTAGGCCTGTCTCACACACACACACACACACACACACACACACACACACACACACACACACACACACACACACACACACACACACACACACACACACACACACACACACACACACACACACACATCAGATCAGATCACTGCAAATCCTATAGGCTGCTCAATTGGAACAGGCAGGCTTCTGTGGATTCACATCATTTACATCCGTGTGACTACATGTCCCACGATGCACCTCAGACAAGCTAGTAACTGCTGTGTGGACAGCTCCAATAGCCTTACACCTCCAACACACTGATTGCGTAGGAAGTTACCGTGAAGTACGTTTTTTAGCCAACCCAATACTGGTTTGGTGTCCTGCATGCGTTTCAGATGTGTTTTGGTGCACGGCTACCAAAACATACACCTGAACCTACACCTAAACGTGCACCTAAATGTGCACCTAAACGTGCACCTAAACGTGAATAGATGTCTTGTGAGCTGCTACCCAGCCAGTCCGTATGAAGCCGTTGATCATTGAAGACATCCCCGGGATGGCCCAGACCCAACACCACACACACATTGAGGAGCATCAGTGAAGCTCCGCCCTCCTCTCGGGGCTCTTCTCTCACCACGATCCACTCGGCGATGTTCTCGTAGAGCTCGGGGTTGAAGATGGCCTTCTTGAGGCGGGCGAGGGGTCCGTCGGCGTCCACCAGCCGGCACTTCATGAACACGTCGCAGTAACCCCGGAACTCGTTGCAGGGCGAGCCGGGCTGCAGCGTGATCACCTTCTGGTTGAAGAACCGCAGCCAGCGCTGGGAGCCCGTACTGCTGCACGTGTTCTGCTTACCTGTTAGGGGGAGAGAGGGGGAGGGAGAGGGAGCGGGAGGGGGAGAGAGGGAGAGAGGGGGGGAGAGAGCGGGAGAGAGGGGGAGGGGGGGGGAGAGAGGGAGAGGGAGGGAGAGGGAGGGAGAGGGGGAGAGTGAGGGTGAGGCGTCTCGCTGAGGGACACCTCGACACACCTCGGAGCCAGGGATCAAACTAGCAACCTTCTGGTTCCCAGCCAACCCGCTCTACCACCTGAGCCCCCTGCCTCCCCTTTAACAGATAAATGAACCAGAGGCAAATGATGGAGGAAGCACGCAAATTCAACATTTGTTGGCAACACCGTGCTAGAAGGTTCCAGCTCCATCCCCTGGCCCCGAGGAGGACAGTGCCCCTCTCTGAGCCACGGTGGGGGAGCGGAGGGGTTCCTGAGGGCTGCTCACCTTTCTCCATGCAGCAGACGTGGCACATCTCCAGGGCCTCGTCCTGGCCCTCCTCGCTGGCGCAGGTGCACACGTCCAGGCCGTGCTTCTCACAGATGGACCCCGAGCAGCCCTGAGGAGCCGGCAGAGCGGGGCGTGGATTTACACTTGTGAACAGCAAAACGCTTTGACCGGTTAAAAAGAAACGAGACCCTGTTTGAGTTCGTCAGTCTGTTCATGATGGACACTGTTCGACTGGGACTATAACACTATGCAGGCTCTCACTGTCCTGAACAGCCCCCTCCCACTCCCCCAGGCCGCTCCCTAACCTGTGTTCAACCCATAGACGACAATTCAGTCCACATTTAGATACCCTACTGTTTTGAGTTGTGCATTGATTTCCAGATTGGGTCCAGGATCAGTCCACCCCACCACACTGTACCCCCCTCAGAACTCCTCATGAGTCCCCGTGTCTCCGTGACGCCTCGCACCCCGTTGATGCAGACTTGTGTGTCCGAGTGGCAGGTGGTCAGGTTCTCCTTGGGCTCCGAGGTGGGGCACAGCGGGGACAGGCCGTTGCACTTCCCTTCCTGGGCGCACTCCGACTCCATCCGGCACACCTCGCTGTTGACCTTGTAGGTGCACTCGGCCCGGCAGCACGGGCCCTGGCTGGGGCTGGGAGACACACCACCGCTCAGCCCTCACTCATAACCACACACTTCAGGCATTGAATACAATCAGTAGAGTTGTTCCGATACCAGTATCAGTATCAGAAATTCCTCTGATACTGCTTAAAATGCAGTATCGGGTATCGTCTATGTGTCAATCCGATACCATCACATGACTCATTTACTACACGGGCGGAGAACATCAAACACTGTGGTGTTATGCTGAGTCGGAATTGGAAACACGTCATCTCCGACATACATACGTTAGAGCTACCAAGTCGCAAGAACATCTCGGAAGAAGTCGGAAGAAGCTCACGCTAAACTACAATAATACAAATGTATTCATATAATTATAGATTATTCATGTAAATGATCTATTTCTGAAAAACAAAACAATTGTAGACAGTAAGTGAATCGACTTTACATCGCCGTCATCGTAAGAGACATTCAATAAGAACAACTACTGTCAGTAGGTACGACGCTAGATGCTGTATCAGTATACACTCGGTATCGGCCGATACTCAAGTTCAGGAATTGGGTATGAAAAAATTATATCGGAACACTTTGACCAATCGTATTTCTGCGATAAAATCGTGTCCAATCTCAGATGGCCTCCTCCCTCACCTGCAAATGCTGCCCGGCTTCAGCTTGCACTTGTTGCCGGCGTCCTGGTTGGCGTCGTAGCAGCAGGCGTCGTGGCACTGATCGCTGTAGCCGCAGTCGCACTGCTCCCCCTCCTCCACGATGCCGTTACCACAGATGGGCTGACCCGACTCTGAGGACACAAGCAGCGGGGTGAACCGCACTGTACGCAAACATCACCCGACACACACTCACAGCCCCACACGACACACCTAAAGGCACGCACACACGCCTAAAGGAACACACACACACCTAAAGACACGCACACGCGCCTAAAGGCCGGGACACGCACACCTAAAGGCACGCACACAGCTAAAAGACACACACACACCTAAAGGCACGCACACACACATAAAGGAACACACACACCTAAAGGAACGCACACGCAACTAAAGGAACGCACACGCTCCTAAAGACACGCACACCTAAAGGAACACACACACACCTAAAGGAACGCGCACACTCTCCTAAAAGCACACCCACACGCCCACGCGCCCGTACGTACCGACGAAGCAGTCGCCCCTCTTCTTCTCCAGCACGCGGCTGATGTTGCGGATGCTGCAGACGGAGAACTTGTTGTTGTTCCTCTTGTCCCCCGAGGTGGCGCGGGCGTACATGATGTAGTTCCCCTGCTCCTTCTGCGTCTGCACCTTGGACTCGCCCGGCGTGCACTCCGTCCCCGAGTCGTGCTGAGGGGGGAGAGGGGGGAGAGGGCGTTAGGGAGAGACCACTCCGTCCCCGAGTCGTGCTGAGGGGGGAGAGGGGGGAGAGGGGGGAGAGGGCGTTCGGGAGAGACCACTCCGTCCCCGAGTCGTGCTGAGGGGGGAGAGGAGGGAGAGGGCGTTAGGGAGAGACCACTCCGCCCCCGAGTCGTGCTGAGAGGGGGGAGAGGGCGTTCGGGAGAGACCACTCTGTCCGCGAGTCGTGCTGAGGGGGGAGAGGGGGGAGAGGGCGTTCGGGAGAGACCATTCCGTCCCCGAGTCGTGCTGAGGGGGGGGAGGGCGTTAGGGAGAGACCACTCCGTCACCGCAACAGCCCAGAGACCCTGGTGGTTTTTAGGGGACGCTACGGGCCATGTGTGGGGGGGGGGGGCGTGTGTGTGTGTGGGGGGTAGGGGGGTGAAGGGGGGGGGCCGTATCGGGGGGGAGGAGGAGGGGTGCCTTGGGCGGGGGGGTGTCTGAGCGGGTGGGGGCCGTGGACGTAGGGCCATAGGGCGTGTGATGGGGGGGCGTGTGTTGGGGCGCTGTGTGTTGGGGGGGGGGGGGGGGGGGGGGGGGTGGTTGTGTGCTGGGGGGGTCCTGAGGAACTCACCGGAGAGCCAAAGTTGTGGCCGACCTCGTGGGCGAAGGTGATGTGGGAGACCTTGGGCGGCACGTGGGAGCCGTAGTTCTGCACCGTGATGATGCCCGTGTTCAGAGACTTCCACTTCCCGTCTGAGTACAGCTTGCTCTTCTCACAGATGCCCCCGGAACTTCCTGGAGTAGAATAGAATCAAGAGCTCAAATGATGTGCGTTTACATTCAGGGCGTTTAGCAGAGGCTTTAATCCAAATCGACTCACAATAAGTCCATTTGTCAGAAGAAAGAGAAACAACAATATATCTCTGTCGGTACAGTAAGGATGTTCATAGAACCAAGTGCCAAGCACTAACCATCACTAGGTTAACCCATTCCCTGTATACACTAACCATCACTAGATTAACCCATTCCCCGTATACACTAACCATCACTAGGTTAACCCATTCCCTGTATACACTAACCATCACTAGGTTAACCCATTCCCAGTATACAACAGAGATAGCTAGGATAAGAGGCTACACAAAGTACTGTTATTAAGTGCAAGGACGTCAATCATACGCAAATACATTGTTCCTTCATGATGTCAAAACTCAAAAAACAAGTAATGATGTCATTACTCAATAAATAAGACTTGGAGAGGGTAAAGGGAGAGAGGGCAGGTCCTCCTAAACAAACAGTGTCTGTAATTCCTTCGTACTTTTCTTGCAGATATCAAAGCTTAAGAAAACAACCAATGACAAAAGACAAGCACAGAGGGCAGCGCAGCCCTCCCTCCAGCAGGGGGCGGAAGACCTCACTGCTCCGTGAGTCAACAACATCCTCCACAATAACATCCACAATGCACTGATCCCTAGAGCCACTCTGATGGTAGCAGGTCAACTAGGACACCGTGGTAATCTCTCCCTCTATGGGCTTAGTGCATCACCATGAGGCACGCTGGAGTAAACAACAGTCTCTCAGGAGCTAATAAGTTTGGTAACACGTGTTTAGTAATCATCATCATCTAACCATTTTGAGATCAGCTTGCATATTATATCATTATTTATTTCCTTCATTATTTAATCGCGCCCTTAGAGGAGCACTTGGCCTGGATCAGGAAGAGGCCAGAGGCCATGGTTCAAGAGTGTTCCTCCTTCGTTTCTGGGAGCTAAAGTACTGCTTCAGCTCTTCAGCCGTCCTCCAGAGTGTATCTGGAGGAGACGGCAGACGCTAGTCTGGTGATTAAAGGGGCGTGCCACAAACACAGGCAGAGCACTTCCCATAATGTGGCTCTGCTGCTTACTGTACATCTCTCCATGTCTCCAGAGCAGCGTGACGCCCCACAGTGGCTCTGCTGCAGCCAGGCATTCATTACTCTTTCATAACCTTTTGGCAGCAGCTCAACAGAATTCATCCTGATCATTCAGCCTTTCATGTCCTCTCCTGCGTTGAACGCTGGACAGCTGTTCCTTCATTGTCGTGTGGCGGGTGTGGACACTAAGTCCACTTACTAAAACACTGGAGTTATTTTCATCCCGAAGCTTACTTATTCCATGTCTCGGAAAAATAATAATTGCATTCACGTCCAAATGATGGAGAGACACTTAAACCAGCCGGCGCCATTTGAAGATTTTGGGTCATCAGGTTTAACTCATGAAGGGTTTCCTGCTGTTGTTCTGGTGTGTGCGTGTGCGTGTGCGTGTGTACCCACCTGAGGGCGCGCCCACCCAGGCCAGGCCCAGCACCCCGTCGTCGAAGTCGCGGTCAGTGAAGACGTAGGCCAGGCAGTAGTCGTCATGCTTCTGCTCAGAGTTCAGCTCCAGGAACTTCTCCACACCGATGTTGGGGAAGCGGAACGGGTTGTTCTTATCTACCTCCTCCACCGTCGTGTTGATCTGAACCGGACATAGAGCCGCTCATTAAACATAGAGCGCTCATTAAACATAGAGCCGCTCATTAAACAGGACATAGAGCCGCTCATTAAACATAGAGCCGCTCATTAAACAGGACATAGAGCCGCTCATTAAACATAGAGCCGCTCATTAAACATAGAGCGCTCATTAAACAGGACATAGAGCTGCTCATTAAACATAGAGCCGCTCATTAAACATAGAGCTGCTCATTAAACATAGAGCCGCTCATTAAACAGAGCGCTCATTAAACAGAGCGCTCATTAAACAGGACATAGAGCTGCTCATTAAACATAGAGCTGCTCATTAAACATAGAGCTGCTCATTAAACATAGAGCCGCTCATTAAACAGGACATCGAGCCGCTCATTAAACATAGAGCCGCTCATTAAACAGGACATAGAGCTGCTCATTAAACATAGAGCCGCTCATTAAACAGGACATAGAGCCGCTCATTAAACAGGACATAGAGCCGCTCATTAAACATCTGGTGATTAAATATCTTAATTATGGTATTACTATTTATGGGTTTATGGTAAAGTCTGAAAACTGGCCTTACAATGCCGTAGTTCAGCATTGGACTCAATCCTGAGTCTCTCTACTGGAAAATATGACACACACACACACACACACACACACACACACACACACACACACACACACACACACACACACACACACACACACACACACACACACACACACACACACACACACACACACACACACACACACACACACACTTTAACTCACCCTAATTCTTTTGACCATGAAGCTGATGGTCCTGATGCCCAGGAAGTCGGTGGCCTGGTAGATGGAGTCGATGGCCTTCACATGGCTGGAGATCTGCACAGGGAAACCAAACAGATGTTCTAATGGACGCTGTGGATTCAAGTAAGAGACACAACAGATATGGTGTCCAACCGCAGACCCTGCTGCCGTCGTGTGTGTACCTGTAGTACTCGTGTGTGTACCTGTAGTACTCGTGTGTGTACCTGGGCGATGACGGCCTCGGTGGAGCCGTAGTACTCGTGTGTGTAGTACTGGTGTGTGTACCTGGGTGATGACGGCCTCGGTGGAGCCGTAGTACTCGTGTGTGTAGTACTGGTGTGTGCAGTACTGGTGTGTGTAGTACTGGTGTGTGTACCTGGGCGATGACGGCCTCGGTGGAGCCGTAGTACTCATGTGTGTAGTACTGGTGTGTGTAGTACTGGTGTGTGTACCTGGGCGATGACGGCCTCGGTGGAGCCGTAGTACTCATGTGTGTAGTACTGGTGTGTGTAGTACTGGTGTGTGTACCTGGGCGATGACGGCCTCGGTGGAGCCGTAGTACTCATGTGTGTAGTACTGGTGTGTGTAGTACTGGTGTGTGTACCTGGGCGATGACGGCCTTGGTGGAGCCGTAGTACTCATGTGTGTAGTACTGGTGTGTGTAGTACTGGTGTGTGTACCTGGGCGATGACGGCCTCGGTGGAGCCGTAGTACTTGGAGAAGAGGTGGTCCGTCTGGATGAAGAGCTGGCAGGTGTTCTTCTCGGCCCCCACCGCCCTCCTCTTCCTCAGGATGACGGGACCAGGAGGAAGGCCCTCCTCCTCCAGCACCGAGTGGCCCTGGTGGCTCTGGAGAGAGGGAGAGAGGGAGGGAGGGAGGGAGAGAGGGAGAGAGTGAGTGACTGTTTACAGTTTGTACATGAGTGAGTCCGTGTTGTGTGTGTGCGTGTGCGTGTGTGTGTGTGGTTGGTGGAATAGTCAAGTGATTGAAGTTTAATCTTAACCAGTGACCACTGACCCACTGGAGGAATTTTTATTAATGTGACAGATAAGATCAGAGTTATAAACCCACTGTATTCATAAAGTGGGTAGGACTTAAGGTCCTACCCACTTTATGTATACAAAACAAACTGTCTATTTATCCAGGCAAATATATCCAAACAGTCCCTTGATCAGTTATATTAACCTGGAGTACAAAGGACAGATATTCAATAAAAATGGATGGAAATTGCCTGAACACCATCAGCCCAGATTCAGAGGTCAGGTCTGTGGAGAAGGTTGTGCTATAGGCTGGCCCTGGTATCCACTCCAGTGGTGCTCTGGTAGAGAACCTTTTATAGGCTGGACTAGGGACTGGAGACCAAGGGTCTGGACTAGAGACCGGGGGTCTGAGTGTGGTGAGCTGGACTGGAGACCGGGGGTCTGAGTGTGGTGAGCTGGACTAGAGACCAGGGGTCTGAGTGTGGTGAGCTGGACTGGAGACCAGGGGTCTGAGTGTGGTGAGCTGGACTGGAGACCGGGGGTCTGAGTGTGGTGAGCTGGACTGGAGACCAGGGGTCTGAGTGTGGTGAGCTGGACTGGAGACCAGGGGTCTGAGTGTGGTGAGCTGGACTGGAGACCAGGGGTCTGAGTGTGGTGCAGACTCCCACCTGGACGGGCTCCTCCACGGCAGACTCCTGGTACCTCCTCATCTTCTCGAACACAGAGTGGTCCGCACAGCCGCCCTCTGAGCCATACTTATGGGGGTATTCTGAGAGGAGAGGGAGAGGAGTAAGGAGGACGCTCTGACAGAAGCGGACTGCGTTGCTCTCATCTGACCCGGTTCTTGCAAAGGGCAAAATAAGACACTGCTGAAGACACGTCCATCATGTGAGAAATAATATCCTCCTTAATCAGGAGTTATTTAAGGTGAAAATCAAAAAGTCATAAAAGAATTTTTATGTCATGAATAAAGTATAAACGATGAATAAAGTGTTTATCGATTCTTCATGATAAAGTAAGTTTAGTCCAGCCCTCTATCCTTCTTTAAATGTTGACATAAAAGGCATCTTTGATTTACTGCTCATGTTAAATTTGTTTTGCCATGCCGTTACGTTTCATTTCTTCTGTCTGTTCCATTATTTAGTGTAATTAGATTCAGGGCTATGCACAACACATTGAAATTCTCTGTTGCAAATAATGCAAGTGTCCACCAAGTTTATCTAAAGAGAAACAGAAACCACTTGATGCCATTCCTCTGGAAGATATGGAATATGGACTATGGAAAACTACGAATATTGCTCAACATAAATTTTTACTGCAATAGTAAGCATTTGCCCGATTCAGCATTCATTCTGTTTAAAGGGCCTTTCTGTCAAAGTCAAAGCCATAAAAGTAGAGGGCCACGCCAACCTAAACAGCTGCCAACTCCAGAGCCTTTCTAACAAGCCTTTCCACAATTCTTATGACGCTTAGTAAGAAGTGAGATACTTAATAATAACAATATTCCAGAGACTCTGGACCTGAGCAGCATAAATTATGTCACAACTTCTCCCCAGCAGGCCTCGTGTTTGTCACCAGACACACACACACACACACACACACACACACACACACACACACACACACACGAGGGGAACAATGCATTTCCCTCCTGACTACCTCCTGTGTCAATGTTGACAGCTAAAGCGCTCTTTGTCCAAGAGAGTAACTGCCCCATTATTCATATGCAAATCACCAGCCTTCACTGAACCGGGCCGGGAATAAAGGTGTTTAGAAACAAGCTTTCCTTAAATATATCCTCAATCAGTTCTCCTCCACTAACATCCATTAAAAGCCAGTAGAATCCGACGTGAACACAGTAGAAATGTCCGCCTTCCCTCCCTGTATGCTGGTGTTCCTGTGGTCCGACGGTGGAGATCAGACAGAGCAGAAGGTGTGGTCGGTGCCAGACTCTCTGAGGAGGGAGCTGGGGTGGTCGGGGCGATACAACCCGCAGGCCACACATTCACAGCTTCTCCTCAGTATGTGTTCAAACTTCTGATGATCCACGAGGAGAATGAGATTAAAAGTTCTGTTTGTTTGAGTCAACGTACCGACTCTAAAAGATGGATAACAACAATGTAACAAAACAGGATTCTGCATGATTGATGAAGACGTTTATAAGCATCAGATGTCAATGACAGTCATACCTCCACACCAAACCAAAACCAAGCATGCAAAGCAGTTATTTGCATAAGTTATCTGTTATCTGTTCATTCGTTCCATGATGCCCACAGTAAGTGAAACATCTAAATCTAAATGTAGTTAGGACACATAATCATGAACACATGGATGTGTTCATAAATAATAACTAAATCCATTGTATTATTTATTTATGTATTTTATAACCTTCCCTCATCCTTGTGTCCATCTACTTCTCCATTTTAATTTCTCTTTGTTTCCTGCGTGTTGTATCCTTCACTCCTCCTTCCTTCCCCTTTCCTCTACATTCCCATCGGTTCCTGTTCTCTGTTCTCCACCGTCCTGTCGGTGGAGCCCATCATATGAGCACGTCCCCCCGCCCTCTCAGACCACATGACACGATCCAATCCCGAGCCTCAGCCTCCGTCTCGCTGACATCACCCTTTCTCCCGCTCGCTGCAGAACGCTGCGGTGGTCGGCTGTAACAAGCAATTAAAAACAACGATAGAAGCATCTCTACCCCAGCTTCCTGGCTGCGTTCGGGTCCTGAATCACTTGAACCAGGCTAGGCATGGGCTAGCTCCCTCTACATCCAGACCCTCCGTCTCTGCCCCGACCCTCCACCCCATCCCCTCCAGACCCACCCTCTCCTCCACCCCCTCCACCCTATCCCCTCCTCCCCTCCTGAGCTTCCCTGGCAGTGCTCTGCTCCCCGTCCCAGAGCCCCAGAGCTGAATGAGCCGGGCTTCCTCTGCAGGGCTCCTGCCAGGGGAGAGTGGGGTGGCCCAGTCTGTCGCCGCTCTACTGGACTGCTTAGCATTCATTGTCATAAAACAGCTTGATGCTTTGTACTGCCGCGTCCATCCTGTCCCAGTTTAGTAGTTAGTTTACTTTTGTAGATTCTCAATGTTATCTTGTAAAGAATTTGCTTTTGAAAGCATAATGCATACATATTAGAGATGAACGAGTGTCGCGAAATGTTGTCTTTTGCATGTTCCTTTACAGTCAACAGCTTTCCGATAGAGTATAATGTAGAAGGTGCTGTGATGAGGCTGTGATGAGGCTGTGATGAGGCTGTGACTCACGGATATCGTCTTCGTGGTAGATGACGGAGTGGAAGGCCGCATCCTGGCGTTTGAGGTAGCGTTCTGTGGGCTCCACGTAGTACACGCCCTGCTGGGTTTTGATGAAGCCCTCGAAGCGGCCGTTGACCACCGAGCCGTGGGTCAGCGTCCCCTTCTCCCCTGAACACACCGGAGGGGAACGTGAGACGAGGAGGGAAGAGGAGCCCACGTTTTTGTTTTTTTTAAAAGGTGCACTTCCACACTCCGAACCGATAGGGGGCAGCATATTACCAGAGGGTTGTGGTGTTCAACCCTATTGTGATCCCACTGGTCTGAACCGGATATCAACAAACGACTAACTTAGCAGACATGCAATCACTGCAACACGATGCATCGTAGATGATACGTACAAAATACATATAACACGTTTTTGACATAACGTCAAAAACATTATTTCCTTACAATCTGTGGATAAATGTAGTTAATCTTTGAATGAACTCATAATCTTACACGTTGCTCCTTGAAATCATGGGATATGCTGAAAAAAGGTACCAAAATGAATACTCCACTTACATATGGGGTTTCAATGGAAATTCCATCTACATTTACTTTACTAACCCAAGAATGAGGGATTTGCTGGTCTTACCAAATATCTCCCCGGTGTAAATGTGAGACGTATCCACTGGCTCCTCCACTCCGGAAACTTCTATGATGACATCTGGAGAAAATAACTTTGTGTCCCGTTTCATCCGTAAGTTGAAATACCTGGAGTGGAAAAACAGAGAGAAAACCATGACTGAACACATTCTTTACACCTTTCTGGACTTATTAACTTATGCAAATCTGTAATTTTGTAAAGTAGTTCCTAGCTTTTTTAATATGTTCTGTTGCAGGAGCAGCTGCATATTACAGGTCTTTCCTCATTTCAAACAAAGGGGAAGGAGGTTATTAGATTATGAATAATATTATATAATATGAATAGAAGGGTGTGTCGATAGCTTTTCTTCTCTTTGAACATTCCTTAGTTAGATCCTTTGAGACAAAAGGTGGCATAGCAGTAGAGAGAGGAAACCGACAAACACAAAATTTAATTGTTTGGTTTTGTGCTCAAGCAAAGCAAATGTGGAGACTCTAAAGAAGATGGAATTAAATTCCAGACAAAGTTAGTCGTGTTCGTTCAGCTCCTGTGGGTCTGAACATGGACTACGTTGTGTCAGTCTATCCTGCAGGCCTGTTTTAGGGGCACTCTTGATACAACCTCAACCAACAGACACGTTGGGCCTTGTAACAAACGCAGCAGCATAATCCCTGGAAACAGGATGATCACATGGAAGAGGCCGATGTGGTCTCTGTGTTCTCTGAGTCAGGAATGTTGGCCAAGCATCAGACTCAAAAGGTTATAGAGTCAAGCCTGTGCAGGACATAATTTAGGTCAGCTCCACAATGAAGCCTTGAAATCGGTTAATAACCAGGCCTTTTGCAGAAAGACGGTGAAACAACATGTCTGGTCTGTATACGCTCAGCCAATGGGCTTCTGTGGCAAATGGTTTAACTCTCTAGTAAAATAAGGTGCTTAAACCACACTCCACAACACCTTAATTTGCAATCTTTTCACGCGATAATAAATAAAATCAAAGTGTTTCATTCGTTACATGAATGAAGAGAAGATACACACATCAGGACTATAGTCACAGGAGTCGGGGCCTTGAGGCGTATCTCGTGAGGGGAGGCACGTGAACGTGTGAGTGGGCCCCATGCTGTACTTGTGCTAATCTTTTTGTTACCTCATGTGGGTTGAATGGTAAAGACAAGTCCCATGAGATGCACATGACCCGTTCTGGGGAGGCTGAGGGAAACGTGGAGCAGCACAGTAGTGAGCCATACTAAAACACCCCCTCCTCTCCACAGGAACGGGACCAGTCAACATCACAGGGATCAGCATCAAACCACTACTGGATGGAGTGAGTCAATCCTTGACAGCATCAGGTCACTTGGTTTACAGAACATGGGGTATGGATGACATCAAACCTACAACATCAGATCAAATGATCAAGGTATCAATATCAATGTTTACGATGCAACAGCCAATCACGTTGGCCCGTTTCCTCTCCCTTCTTGAAACCTCATGCCCTGCGAGACCCCCCCCCCCCAGACTGAGCACCCCAGGGGGGAGACCACAGTCATGGAGGACTTTACGGAGCCATCAGCTGTGTGTTCTGACAGCAGACCGGCTGCAGTAGGGGGATGGACCTCTGTGATCTGACGCTCTTCAAAGACTCAAAGGCTATGTTCGATTTGGCCCCCTTGTTCCCTCATTCCCTACATAGACGTCCCTATGTAGTACTATGTGTTAGATGTCCTCCCTATGTAGTACTATGTGTTAGATGTCCTCATTGGAGAGAGTGTATGGGACAGAGCCTCAGCTGCATAACGGGAGCAGAGAGGTAAACAAAAAGGTCATGGAAGATTAAGTTAGTGAAAATAGTAGATCAGTAATGAGCAGAAGTAGTGACAGTAGTAGTAGTAGTAGTAATGGTGATAATAGTAGTAGTAGTAGTAGTAGTAGTAGTAGTAGTAACAGTTGTGGTAGTAACAGTAGTAGTAGTATTAGTAGTAGTATGATGACAGTACTAGTAGTAGTAACGGTAGTAAAAGTAGTGGTATAATGTAGTATAGTATAGTAGTATAGTAGTAGTAGTAGTATGATGACAGTACTAGTAGTAGTAACAGTAGTAGTAGTGGTATAATGTAGTATAGTATAGTAGTATAGTAGTAGTAGCAGCTATTAAATGTGCATGTAGGTGTGTTCATTGAGTATCGTGGTTGATCTTCTAAATCTTGTCCAGATGTATGATGCGTGGAGCAGGAGCTGCAAACAGCGTCTGGAGTTTAATGGCTCTCAAGTTGATTACGAGCGGTAATTCAGCAAGAGCATGAGGATCCCACTGGCCCCATAACCTGCTCCCCAGCAGTGACTTACGGCCCTCTCATGAGCCAAGAAGACCTGTCTGTCTGTCTGTCTGTCTGTCTGTCTGTCTGTCTGTCTGTGTCCAATCAGTGGTCCGTCCTGGTACTGACACAATGTCCCTCCCCTGCATGTGGCAGCTGACGAATGGTGCATTTAGCTCCAACCCAAAATGGATTTAGCTCCACCACAAACCCACTGTGGCTCAGAGTCACCACAGGAAGTCCATTACCATCACAGCCCATTAACCCACCGGACTGGGAGAGCGAGGACCCAGAGGGAGCTGCAGATGTGGTCGTCTTCATGATTAATCGTGTTGCAGGTCAAAATGTGAATCCAATTAAGAGCCAACAGATACGGTGTGTTAACAAAACACACTTTGACATAGCGTTGAGGTGCGCTGATTACACTGCGTCTGTCCCTCCCTCGGCGGGCCACGCTG
This sequence comes from Micromesistius poutassou, assembly GCF_964030765.1. Taxonomy (NCBI): domain Eukaryota; kingdom Metazoa; phylum Chordata; class Actinopteri; order Gadiformes; family Gadidae; genus Micromesistius; species Micromesistius poutassou. The sequence goes on from NC_140282.1 coordinate 8,057,362, forward strand.
TGTGGGTGTTTGTGCGTTGCCGCTTGTCGCCCGCAGTCGGACATGATGTATCCTCCAGCTAGCCTCTAGCCACAGCACCGCGCAGGATTAGCAAGTTAATCCTGATTGGAGCTAGATGAGCAGGACAATTACCACAACACCCTCCCCACTCTCCCCCAGAGAGAGGAACATGCAGTGGATACACGCTGGACACCTGGAGACCACCCTGGGGGCCTGATAACACTCAGACTGGACCTTATCCGGATTCCTGCTTCCAGGGGTCAAGTTCACCTCGCTACACTTTCCTCTGACACCTTCCTGCTGCTTTCCTGCAGAGTGCAGCACAATGTCCACTCTGCGACATTTAAAACCACGTGTTTTAAGCAGCATTAGAGTCTTAAGACCTAGACTCAATAATCAGATAGAGATGTATCGGTGGTGTGGTCCGAGCAAAGAGCAAAGACCCATTGACTAAAGCCTTGGAGTCTCCGATGGCACGCTTTGACAAACACCTCCCTCTATCCGAGCGCCGGTGAGTGAATCAGGGGCAGGGGCTGAACAGCATGTGTGGGTCAATCCCCACGCATGTCCCCGCCCTGCCGACCCCACGCCCTTGCCTTCCCTCGAAGGGGAAATCCCTTCCACCGCTGTTGACTGAACCGTTGGGAGGGATGGAGCAAGGCCGTGTGCAGTAGAATCAGGTTCGGATGCACAGAGCCAAACGAGATGTGGAGCTCCTTACTCTAACCCATATCTTAATGAAAGCAGTCACAGCAAAAACCTAAACAATAGAAGCAAGTTTGCTGTAATATTGACAAAAAAAAGAGAAAAAAAAATGGTAAATGTAAGGTTATGTGGTCTGTCTTTCTAAAACACAACCTCAACCAACACTCTTCTATCTAGATACATGACAAACCAGTAACTGGAAGCTAGTTCAGAGGTAAGTATATCCAGATGATTAACTTGTGTGCCTTGGCCACACCAGTAGGTTAGTGTTTGTACGTTCCACGACACCACCTGCTTCTTCAAAAGCCAAGTCAATTGTCATTGTTCAAATCTGTTAGCACAAAAGACTGTTTCATGTACAAATCGCCCCAGACAAATCTAAATTGATAGTGAATGACTCCTGAAACTCTTTTTTCAGCTCGTCCATAGCCCTGTTTGTTTGCATGGTTTGTGTTCTACTGAAAACAATACTTTATCACTGGGCAATACCTTCTATTACCATCACAGACTATTACCGATCATCACATCTCGGGTCACACTGACCTCTCCCATCACGGCACCTTGCACTCATCGGAAACTAATCTAATCATCCTACAGCTGCTTCACCCGGTCTCAGGGGAAACACCAGGACGCTGCTCTTAATTCAGCTGCTAATCAACACGACTTTCTGAAAAACAGGAAGCTCACCAAGAGACCTTTGGGGGCCAGAAAGGATGTGTTCTGCTTCGACAGCTCAGTGACTTTAGCTTAAACAACATCTGCGTCCATAGAAGGACTGAACCAGGTGGACTGAGCAGAGGGCCGCATTCCACTACAGTCGTCCGCATTCCAAACAGCCCTGACTGAATGATGGTGTTAGTCTGGCTGAGAGCAGGGGCCACATGGCAAAAATCAAATAGCCATATTACTGGATAAATCCCTTGATATTGAGACAATATTGTCGGGATTGTGCAAATATTAACACAGTGACACAGATAGATATCTCGTCTCATGTCATGATCTCTATAATATCAATATACTGCCCAGACCCACTGTTGGCTAAAATCTAGTATTAGTATATGTGTTTCTTACACATCACAGGTTGGAACAATGACGGCAAGAACAGTGGAGTCACTCTATGGGAGATAATTGTGTTTGTAAACTCCTGAATAGTGTATGAGTGTAGTATAGTGAGGTGTGAGTGAGTGAGTGACTCACCTTCCATGGGAGTGGAAGTCCAGCGTCAGGGTCTTGTCTCGGTGGGAGACGGCCCTCTTGGCCCGCTGGTGGCTGCTGTGCAGAGCCTGCGTGTCGTAGGACAGGCCCTCATAGTGACGGATGTACTGGTTCAGAGACTTCGCAAACTGCCCTGGAAACCAAATAGAGAGGAGAGTCACAAATCATCATCATTGAACAGTTTTAACACCACCGGATGTACGGACATGTACAGCATCAGAGTACAGAGATGATGGTGATATATTAATGAAATACATAACAAGGGCAGGGGGGAAAAGATTAAGACTAAGGAAAGGTCAGCAGGTGGTAGTCTGTTTAATGACGACAACAATACTGTTGACCATAATCCTGTTCTGTAAAAAGAGACGCTGCCTCTCAAGCCCTCCTTGCTACAGCAGGCAGGGTTGTGTTTCATGCCGTTACTTAATTTAAAGAGTCAACAGAGGAAATGACAAACAACGTTTGATACCCAAAACAGAAGGCACAAGCCCAGAGACGATTGGGTCTTCACTCTGCTTCACTGAATGTTTGGTCATTCACCGTCACTCCAGGTTAATGGAGATAATACAAGACAAATGGTTTATTTTCAAATGGGTTAAGTATCCAGAAAAACAGTCAGTGACAGTCTGTTTTCAATGTAACCTGCAGTCAGGGTGGGGTCTCATGGAAACACTTGTCCCACTGTGGGGAATGATTTCCAGTCTGACTGCAAGCTGTTCCTCGTACAATAGCTTGGCTCTAAGCAGATGGGAGCGGAAGACAACTAAATAAATCAAGCAGTCTGCTAACCCAGAATGACACAGGCCTGGAAACCGCTCTTAGTGCGTCTACCTACCCTTAGTGTGACATCCTGTCTGTACAGCTCACAGCCCACATATAAATACAGGGAGGAAGAGTACAGTGTAAACATCAACCAGGTGTTATGTCACAGTGACAGTAGTGGAGAAGTAAGGGGAGGGAAAAGGACTTTTAGATTCTTATAGGACATTACACACTGTTTCATTGGCACTCCTGAGTGGCAACTTGTGTACTCACTTAGAAACCATGTGTGCCATGAGCATCACAAGCAGGTCTGTTCCAACCAATCAGCAATGCCACAGCAAAGTAGGTGCAACTTTATCACCTGACAGTCTGCAGCAGCACGGTATACTGTGAGGAACTCTCCACCACTGGCAGTAGCACCATGATAATTGGCTTCGCTCACAATTGATGGCAAGAGCTATTTGCATCAAAGGACGTAAAAAATGAAAACAGACCTGACTTTACTAATGTCCGACAGGTAAGATTACAACATGTAAATCGATTGGCAATCTCCAAACACCTGTCTCTAATGGGCCAATACATTTTAATACATACATTTTAATAAGCTGTATGAACAGCATGGAAATATTTTGATAAAGCTTAATCTCGGTATTTGTGCTCTAGACGAATGTTATTCACGGACATAAATTGTGTTTTTTCCACTTTCATTGCAACTACTTAGTAAGGTTTGGTTTAGAGCGTCAGTCTCTTCTTCCACTGCTTGGCCGCTCAATCTAATAAGCACTCATAAAAGTTTATATTGCGGTGAATTATTTTATGGTGCTGTAATATGCAGCCGAATGCTGTCAAAAATAACTTAACCAGACACATTAATTAATAAAGTATAACTTGAAAATAAATGTGAGGTAATGTCACAAACCCTTATGTTATCTATAAACAAAGGCCCAAGTCCTGTAGCATACAAAGCACAATAAAAAATATCCTATCCTTGCAAAGAGAAACAGGTGCCTACACCAAGGCATTTAAACTGTTACGACTCTTGTCTGTCACAAGTAAAAGACCTGAAATGTGGGAGCCTTTCCACAGCATTCCTGCTCTGACAGCTTTTGATGCTGAACTGAACCGTAGGTATTTGGCACAGAGGAATCAGCACGAAGGGGCTTTCACAATGCTCACTGCTTAGCCCCGGGCCAGCGTTAGCCCCAGGCTAGGATAGCCCATAGCTTACTACAACTTGTTCCCACACCTTTCTGTTGGTCAAGAGTTCACAGCTATTGTACTCTACGTTGGGAAAGGCTAGTGGGAGTTCAGGGCTCTTGGCCCTGGTTCACACTGGCTATAGGCACCGTGTTTGAAGCAAACTGTGGAATTAACCCCCCTTGACCAACATTGTGTGAAAGCCCCTTATGAGCAAGCTCTAGTTAGTAACAGGAACTGACGCATGTGGACACCGCAAACTGAAAGGATCCAGGAATCACCGCAGGACGCCTGGTCAGGCAAGAGGTGACACGTCAAGGAATGACTCAGGGGGAAAACCTTCCAGCTAACAGCTTTGTTTCAGAGCAAGAAACACGGGGAGGAATCTGGGATAGTAAGCAGCCGAGGGATCTCCCTGAGATAGACGCCTGATCTCTATCCACGTCAGACAAGCCGCTGGTTACCCTGTGTGGCTGACGACACCAGCTGCAACTAACCGCCCTAATCCGCGGTACAAAGTATCACGGTGTGGGGCTGCAGGCATCGAACCCAGGCCCTTTGTGTGGCTCTCCTGGCACTGCACAGTAGTGGGAGGAGGAGTTAACACAGACCACCATTAGACCGCGTTTTGGCCACTAGAGTCACAGCCCGTTAGTCCTAGAGATAGACCACAAAAGGAAAACAGAAACAAACCCAAAAAGTCATAGTGGATAGTTATGTACTTTATAATATATTCCAGTAAATCTACCAATGATGTGACAAATTAAAGCCAATAATATTTGATAAAGACGTAAAGGAAAAAGGCAATCCCATTTACTAGAGTCTAGTCTACATACGTGCATGATTGCTCACTTCCATTTAGGCCTCCCCACTGATCAATAACACATGTTTAGGTTTTAAACCATCAACGTAATGAGAAGCGTCCGTATCTGGGTCTGAGCCACACTGGCCATCAGCCTCAACCTGCTCTCCAGTGAACGCTCAATATCTGATTCCTCTCCACTCAACATAATAAGCCCATAGGCTCCATGACTACTGGAAAGCCTGTGGGCCGATTCATCTTTTGGGACAAGGCAGTGTTGTTAGGATCAATTGGGCCCTTTGTGCGATCATAAGCATGTATTTGTTAAACAGGGACAGGAAATAATAGGCCAATTGCACGCTAATATTAGCATGCATGATGACTACTATTCATATGACCACCAGGTACAAACGCAAACATCGCCATCAATTGGTTTCCACACTGTCCCACGATATTCAGCTCATTCTGATGCTAGGAAGAAAAGCTCATTGATGAAGCCCCAATATACACATCCACCTACAGATTCTCTAGAGATAAGTAGTAATTATATATCTGGATGAACCATAAATATTCTTCTAGGTTCTAGGAGATAAGATAAGGAGACAGGAGAAAAGGAGATCAATGTATTGGTGGGTATTATCTTCCCATGGTGATTTATTCCCTGGATGTGTTGCAGACTACAGACTTTGCAGCATAGCACTTTGACACAGTTGACAGTACTGGTTGCTATGTTGATAAGAGCCATGGAAAAGTTACAACTGTGTTGAAAAGGGGTTTTAATATGGGGGAGAACTAAATGTGTGGTGCATTTTAACCAAATGAGTGTCTTGGATGCCGAGGTAAAATTGTGATATTTGAAAACTGCTGGACAGACTTCCAGAACTATTTGGCCCCTCAATACACAGACCTGGGAATGAGATCTCACATCCCAGCTAAAACAGGTAAACACAGGGTGGCTGCTGTGCCATAACCTGGGTCTGCAGTCACCGATGGAGGGTGCGTATTCCCTCAGTCAGACTAGAACAAAGACGATAACAACAGTCACAGCTCCTATCGCACCTAGTGAAAGGCCAGGTCTATAAATGATTGACCTGAGGAAGGAGACGGACAGTAGTTTATGGGCTGCTGAACAACGCCCCAACCAACAGAGCAGGGGGAAGCACTGCGGAGAGATTAGGTCTGGTGGTCCCACTTTTGAATACTAATGAATACTAACGAATACTTATACAGAAACGTATGCATCAAAACACGAACGCTGCAGAAGTACACACTGTGTTTATGCTCTGGTACTAGTTCATGTCTAACACCGGATGTTTAGAGTGTAAATAAAGGAGCAGGTTTCTGAACGAGTTCAGCTACTTGACTTCACTTATCAGAGAAGTTGGTTTGTTCTGAAGGAACATTAGTTCAGGACCTGATCCTGGTGTCGAGGTAACTGCTGGACCGCCTGCTGCTCCTGCCCCCCACAGTGCCACACGTTAACCTGTCGTCCCATATCTTTAACATTAACATGTTAACCTGTCGTCCCATGTCTCTAACATTAACACGTTAACCTGTAGTCCCATGTCTCTAACATTAACACGGCCCGTAGTCCCATGTCTAACACATTAACCTGTAGTCTCATGTCTCCAACATTAACATGTAGTCCCATATCTCTACATTAATATGTTAACCCGTTGTCCCATATCTATTACACTTTCACCTGTAGTCTCTTAACATTCACATGTTCACCTGTAGTCCCATGGCATCATGCTCCTGTAATAACGCATTAATGTCATAAAGTAGTGATGTTATGGAGACCGGGGGGCAGTAGCCACCGCCTGACATGTTGTGTAGATCCGATTACCCCCAACACTTCCTGGTCCCGCTAACTATCCCCTCACTCACCTCCCACTGGTTAGATAGCGGTCTAACTCACCTCCCACTGCTCCCAGCCAGCAGCAGACCAGCAAGACCTCCCGCAGGTTCATGTCTCCGGTTATAAAGTGGATCCAAACCGACTCGGTACCGTAAAGCGGCTCGGTGAAGCGCCTCGGTCCGCGGGCAGACTGAGCCGCTCGGTTCACTTAAAGGAGCAGCTTCCTGTAGCGCCAGCGTGTGCGTGTGTGTGCGTGTGCGTGCGTGCGTGCGTGCGTGCGTGCGTGCGTGCGTGCGTGCGTGCGTGCGTGCGTGCGTGCGTGCGTGCGTGTGTGTGTGTGTGTGTGTGTGCGTGTGTGTGTGTCACAACACGGTATCTGTCCTCCCCAGCCGGCTGACGTCAGGCTGCTGGTTCCTCCCTTCCGGGGCCGTTGAGCTGGGGTTCTGGTCCGGCTCAACAAAATAAGTTCTGGAAAATAATTCTTGAAACTAAGAATTACCAGAATATTTGTTCCAAGTCAGTGTGTATCAAATCTGGTCATGAATAGGTTTTTTTTTTTACTGTTGGGAAGACGGCAGAAAACAAACCATTAAATCCCTTCTAATTGTTTGTTCAACCAGGAAAGAGGACATTTACAAAATAACGTTTATTAGTGGCCCACCATAATCCTTGAATTAATAAAAAATATACATATATTGTTTAAGGTGAAAGATAAATAAACCACACTATTAGTTTGTCCGTTTGGTCAACGCTGCCCTCAAGTGGCCAACATACCCCTACGTCTCCTTAATGATACAAAGCCACTCACATCGTCTTGTCGTAAATAAAGGCCAACATAAATGACTAAACGGGTTGTTGTACGTGAACAAATAGTCTCCATTCGGATTCATATAGTTGTGGCTGTACCACGTGACTGAACCATAGCATAGTTGACACACCATGGTGATGGTGATGGTATGGATCTCCATGGTGATGGTGATGGTGTGGATAGTGGGGTGTATATCTCCATGGTGACGGGGATGGTGTGGATGGTGATGGTGTGTATCTCCATGGTGACGGCGATGGTGTGGTGGCTCTCCATGGACGGGATCCACACGCCACTGCCTCCTCCCGCCGCTCTCTGGCGCCCCCTGCCGCTCGGACCCGAGCTCCACACGCCCGTGACGTCACGAACAGAGTCGTCATGGCGTCTGCGGGACTGAAGCTAGAGCTGCAATTGAGCTAAAAAAAAAAAAAAATCTGTCGACAGTTTGTGGAAAACGAGATGGAGAAAAATGCAGACGTGCATGAAGCCAGAGACACGACCGGCCTGTCTCCCAGGGCGGCGGGGGACGTGAAGGATGCCGCCGCGGGGTCTGGGCTGAAGGGAACCAGCGACCAATGCACGAAGAGTGAGCCTCCGCTCAGTAGTAGTTTGGTTCTCGGTAGTTGCAGTGATGGCTCCAGCCCCGCCGTCCATGGGATCCCGGGGGCTGCGAACCCACAACCAACAAACACCACCCAAAGCCTCCCATTGCATGGAGACGACCTAGTGGGGACCGGACCATGGACGGACGCGGACCCGGACCCGGGGCCGACGGCGCCTAGTGACGGGATGGGGAAGGACTCGGTGGTGGCTCCAGGAAATAGCGAGGGTGGCACCTCAAAGTTGGTGGATAGCAGAACGGGGGATCTGCTCTCGACTCCTACTGATGTCTTGAGCACGGGTCTGGTGCAGGAGGACACTTTAGGCGGGGATGGAGTCGAGCAGAGGAAGCCTGTCAGACCCAAACATCTCTGTCCGGACACTACCATATCGTCGACCAGCGTCAGGTCCGAGAACCCCGCTGACCAGACCACATCCGACGGATTGCCGAGTACGAGTGACCCCGATCCGAGCTTTGTGGGAGAATCTCGTAGTATAGATTCACTCGAGTCCTTCTCCAACCTCAATTCCTGCCCCAGCTCTGAACTCAACAGCGAGTGCCTGGAGGAACAGGGTCTGGCCTTGTCCCTGCAGAGCGAGGATGGTGCTGATGAGACTAAGGTTTCCTGCGCCAAGGACCGAGGCGCCGCCGGCCAGTCCATCTACCACATCAAGTGGATCAAATGGAAAGAGGAGAACACCCCCATCATCACCCAGAACGAGAACGGGCCCTGTCCACTACTGGCCATCATGAACGTTCTTTTGCTGGCTTGGAAGGTGAGGAGCCTGGGAGATCATTAGAGATAATCATAGATTGATGAAGGAACTCCCAACCTAATTTTTTTAGCATGATGTGAACTGGTGGAGTAACAGTGGAACGTTTCAAACTTGCAGGTGGTTTGTTGGTAGAGTGTGAGTAATGGTGTGTTGGTTCTGCAGGTCAAGATGCCACCTATGATGGAGATCATCACTGCTGAGCAACTGATGGAGTATCTTGGTGGGATTTCATGATCTTCATCCTCACACAAACCTAAAACATCTCATCGCCGATTACTGTTCACCGCAGATTGTATCTGTCCATACACACCTTGTCTGCTGTTCTTTATTCTGCTCTTGTTTTGGAAATCAATGTTTTGAATCACTTCAGAATATGTTGATATGTTTGATATGTTATAAGACTGACGTACACGTCATTCCAATGTTATTAGGTCACGGGTACTCTCACCTTTTGATTAACTCTCAGAGGCCTGGCTATGTTGTGGAGTCGACATCCACTTTGGAACGAACCCTTTCTGCTGTCACTGGAATAGGAACCATCCTATCTTCTCTGACCCCCTAGCCTCCTCATAACTAGAAGGTTTATTCAGGGTGTGGTTACTGATATTGGTCCTTATGGCCTTACACTGAGGCATTCACGAGTCTAACAGGATAATGTGGACTCTTTTAAGAGCACATTTTCCTTGCAGCTATTTGATTTGTGATACAAACATGGCATTGGAACGTAACTGAATTTGAACTGCTCACATCAGGGGCGGCTAATGCAAGCAATGATGTATAATCCAGCCCATCTGCTTTCTATACATTAGCTCCATTTGACAGAACAAAACATAACATGTTTTAGTTTTTCTTGCGTCCCCTGAGTAAAACACCCGCTCCTAAACTGTGTAATAGATTACTGTCCTTGTGTCATAATGAAAGTTCTGTCACCATTTTGTCTTTTATTTATGCAACTTCTCCCTTCTGCAGGAGATTACATCCTCGACTCCAAGCCTAAAGAGATCTCTGAGGCCCAGCGGCTGAACTATGAGCAGGTGAACTTTGCTTTCCCATACGTTACCATATATGATGGATATGATACACAAACTAACTCCTCTCTGTCTGCCTTTAAATGGATGGTTTATTGGTATTTAATAAGCTTATATGCTGATCATGTTTATATTTCCACTATATACCAATATAAATACCAATATATTGGCAACGCTTATACAAACCCTACAATCAAAATAAAGATAGCATTTGATGTGTTGACATTTTAAACTGGATCAACAATCCTCATTCAGTTCTCTCCGTCTTTTACTCAAATGCAAACCAGCTCATCTCAGTTTTGTCAGACAAGCAAAAGATGAGCATGCTGAACCTGCAAATTCCTCAGCACGCCTGAACTTATTAGCCGTCTTTATTACGTATTTTTTAATACCAGATCACTAGTTTTGTTCAGCGATAGAATATCTTTCTTTGTCAATATAAGTTGGACCTACAAATCAATTGTATTGAACCAAAGCACATATTTGTCATTGTACCAAGTGTTTTTTACAGTGGTAGTCCACAACATACAGTACACAAAATAGACATACACTAAACTGCTCTTTATAAAAGTACTCACTCCACAGTTGCATTGAGGTTGCAGTAAAGGTTGGATTAAGTGTTTTAACATTGTGATGAGAGCCCAGTAAAGCGGCCTTTGCTTCTATAGGTTACATAAGACGTCTCTTGCGAGATGTAGCGAGCGTGAAGTCAGGGCATCGGGTCGCGTTGTGTCCCGTGGCCGCTGGTGTGTAGCCACCCATGGCTCTCCATCTCAGGGCTGCACACGGAGGCAGTGGCTCACATACAGAGCGAGGCCGAGGCCCTAGTGTCCATAGCCTCCACCCTGCTGATTGCTTTCAGCCTGACTGGAGATGCCATGCCCCCTGCTCGCCTCTTCACACTTTGGTGACCGTTGAAATGCGCATGTTATATTTTGATGTACTGTAAGCAGGAAAGAATGCACTTGTTTCCATTTGTAAATAGCTTTTGAACTACAGTGCTGTTGTTTTAATGAACCATGAGGAGTTTCCTGCTTATTGGGGGGTTAATGTTGTTGTAAATGGCTGAATAGGAAGAGCAGCCAGCTGTTTGTGTCGGGGGGGGGGGGGGTCTGCATAGCTTTGGTGGTTGACGGAGGCTAGTGAGGGTGGAGACTGGAAGTTAGGATGGAGGCGTTTTTAAATTTAGGAGAAGAAAGGTTGGTTGGTTGGGAAGATGGAATGGTTGTGGTGGTTGAGTAGGTAGGTAGGTAGGTAGGTAAAACTTTATTGTCCCCGTGGGGAAATTTGCCTTGGGCACAGTGCATTGTTGCTTTTAATACATATACATAACAGTAAAACAACAATAAAAAACAGACAATCCAACATTTTGACATCAACAACATGGAGCTTGGTAGACTGTATGTTAAGTTGCGTTCAAAAGCTTAATGGAGGCTGGGACGAATGATAACTTAAGGCGATTGGATTTGCATAATGGCATGCTGATTCTTCTACCTGATGGCAGGGTTTTGTATTCAGGGAAGAGTGGGTGTTGGGAGTTGTTGGGAGATTATTGTCTTTGCTTTTTCCTTAACTGCCTGTTCATAGATGGTCTGTATAGGCTCGTATACTTTCCTCCCTGCGATTTTCATGGCTGTTTTGTGCATGCCGGCCAGTTTGCTTTTTAGCTTAACGGTTAGGTTGCCAAACCATGTGGTGATCCCATATAGCAAGCAGGTATCAGAGAGATTGGTCTAGAATATGGAGCTTAGTTCTAGCCTGTGAACCCTGCACACTCTTAAAGATGTTGTGTGATTCAGGGACTGGTGTCAGATGGTTGAGTGAAGCTCAGTTCAGCACAGGAACGTATGCAGATAGAATCCATGTGATCATAGCAGCAGAAAAACAACCGTCCAGTCACGGAAAGATTGGACTCAGCCTGTGAGGTCCATCAAGTCACATCTGTGATGTCTCTGGATTCTTCTTTTGAATGCGTGACACACGTGACTGCGTTGGTTATCCAGATAGTGATTGGTTTAGGTGGAACCACGCCCAGTCTCAACAGAATGAACAGACTGCAGACTGAAATATAATATGATATTAATATGAAGTGAAACAAAACTGAGATTGGGCTGATTATCCGCCCTATATTGAATATGCATGTCCGATAAAGTCATTGAATCCTTGTGTAATTATCTTATTTTTAATTTGTATAACCAAAATACAAATACAAACCGGTAAAGACTTGCCAGTTTCACCTAATGGTACTGGATTTCGTAGCAAGCTGTTTGAATCCTTAAAAAAACAGACCTAGTTCTAAATTCATCTTCTAAAACACTATCTGTCACACGAGGCTATGAGGAGGATTAAAATAGCGTTTGCTTAGATGTTCTTTGGTTATTAAATATTGATAAGACGAGCAGCGGCTGAACACGGTTGTATTTTTCTGTTATTGCTCTCAGAAGTGTGGAATATTCTCAGATGTTGAACAAAGTTAATGTTTCCCCAGAAAGGAAAAGTGAGTCTTTACTTAAACCCTCCCACCCTCTGACTGAGGCGTGTAAATCAGTACGTACTTAGTGATGTACCTGAGATACAGGCCTCGGCTGCATGTTGAGACCTTAAAGCTTTCAATAGTTAATCGTGAGTGAGTGTGTGTGTGTGTGTGTGTGTGTGTGTGTGTGTGTGTGTGTGTGTGTGTGTGTGTGTGTGTGTGTGTGTGTGTGTGTGTGTATGTGTGTGTACTCCCAGTGTGTAGGTCGTTGCTAGTTGAAATGGATAATGTCCTTGAATGCTGAAGTAAATTAAAGATTTGAATTGAAGAATTCAGTAGACACAAACCCTCAGGAAATATACAATAAGTAAATAATTCAGCATATTCACTCACACACCCGCACAGAACACTCGCACACGCACACATACACAGAATTATTCAGGCAGTCAAACGCGGTAGAGTGACTAGTCGTTCTGTTTCTGTCGTGTAAACACCCTTCCTGGGTTCTCTGTGGTGAACAAGAGCACCACTGCTAGAAGGTTCCTTCTCCGAGTGACCGGAGGTTCTCTGTGGTGAACAAGAGCCCCACTGCTAGAAGGTTCCGTCTCCCTGATGACGGCTGGTTTCTGTCCACAGAACATGAGCGACGCGATGGCCGTCCTTCACAAGCTCCAAACCGGCCTGGATGTCAACGTGAGGTTCACCGGCGTGCGAGTCTTTGAATATACCCCAGAATGCATCGTGTTCGACCTCCTGGACATCCCTCTGTACCACGGGTGGCTGGTCGACCCCCAGGTGAGCAGAGCTCCCACCTCAGAACTGAAACCTTTGGACCGTATGAGTTATGGTAGTGACTGAGTGGAGTGGACCGTATGAGTTATGGTAGTGAGTGGAGTGGAATGATTACCACATAATTATTCAAATACTAGTACAGCTGGAAATGAAGAATATAATTTCACTTTTGAGGCACTAGAGAAAGCTAAGTAATTGTAAACAAGAAAGATATTATTAAATATTCTATTTCAAAATCAAAGATCTGTGTGATGCCCTATTTCTGTAAAACATATCAAGAGATTGTTTCAATTTGACAACAGCATCACCCTACTGACCAATCACAGGTTCTGGGATATAAGCACGACCACATATTCTAAAGTTAATCTAACACATTTATTACTATTTTACCTGTGTTAATTGGTGAAATCATTGACACATGGATATATACCCACCAAACTTTAATGAAATGACAATTGGCCACAAATTATTTACATATACATATTTACAAAACGTGTGTGACTGTCCCAGATGCTTCCCCAGTCCTTCTTAATCTCCACTGTTGATGATTCCTAAACCCTTTCCTTCCTCCTCTCAGATGCAGGACATCGTGAAGGCGGTGGGCAGCTGCAGCTACAACCAGCTGGTGGAGAAAATCATCTCCTGCAAGCAGTCGGAGAGCAGCGAGCTGGCCGGGGAAGGTGAGCTCCTTCAGGTCCTCAGGTTGGACGTCAGTAGTCTTTGACTGACGGCGTCATTGGCTGTATCACACACTCCTGAAAGAGTTGTACACTGCTCACTGAGGGCTGGTTCTGTGAAAAATTAAATTAATGAAGGTCAAATTGCACTTTTTTCCTCTCTTCCACGTCGTCTATGTGAAGACATTGGATACCCGGATGATAGAATTAGTTTGAATTAGTGAAGTACTGAAGTACTCAAATAAATATAATGCGAGTACTGAAACGTGGACATTTCTTAAAATGCCAATCCCTACCTTCAAAACCCGGATTCAGGGCGGCATGTGGCTCAGGAGGCAGAGCGGGTCGGCT